>NW_004524598.1:6982883-7086384 GCF_000260255.1 Octodon degus
TCCTTACTGTGACTTGATTTAAAATATTTTAAGTTAAAATCAGAGAATGTGGCACAGGGATTTTTCAGATGCTCTTTAAACATCTAGTTGAAAAACCACTAGTCAAGGTGTTAATGCTTGCTAGCTATTGTTTGGGTTTAAAGGTAAACAATGTTCAAATGTTAAAAACAACTTGCAATGCAACAGTGTTAAAGAAAATACCTTTAAGAGGTAATTAGTGGGCTGGCCAGATAGCTCAGCAGACTAAAGCACCAGCTTAGGCAGAGCAGAGCTGCCAGGATCCCCAGCCGCTGTGCTGGGACACGGAGATGGCCATTGAAACTAGGCATGGTGGCGCACGCCTGTAATCGCAGCGCTTGGGAGGCTGAAAACAGGAGAATCACTGAGTCTGATCTACATAGTGAGATCCTGTAGACCCTGTAGGCCCTGTACTAAAATTAAAAAAAAAGAGGTAATTAGTTATAGGAATGTGTTCTTGACTTAAGAATGCACTCGCCCCACCACTCTCTTTGTGTATGGCCTCTTAGTCTCCTGACTTCTGCCACTAGGTAATGCAAGAAGGCTCGGCAGCTGACAAGGCCCTGCCTGACCTTGGTTTTGCCAGCCTCCAGGAATGAAAACATTAACTTCCTCTTTTTTATGAGTTGTGTACTACTCTGTTGTACAAGCACAAAATGGTCTAAGGCAAATTGTTTTCTCAATAATCATTTTCTTACAATAATAATAAGCAATATATTAAATCTATAATGGCACAAAATAAGTGGAAAAACAACTCATACCATCACTTAAAGAAAACCTATTATTAACATCGTTACATGTTTTCAGTCTTTTTTCTAAGAAGCATTATCAGTTAATATCTATTATGATAAAACTAATTTAGAAACTTTTAACCATATCATTGGATAATGTGCAAAAAATGCAACTGAAGTAGCTCTTAAGTCTTGTTTCATAAATGTGATTACATTTTAACAAATTAATCCCTATCATGAACACTTGAATTGATTCCTATTTTTTTCTATTATAAACAATAGTGTAAAGAATATCTTTGTATTTACTTTTTTTTTTTTTGCCTCTAAATCCCATGAGCAACATTTCTACATAGGAGACTGACTTGGTAAAATGTGAAATGTGTTTCCTTGGCTGAAAGTGGTCTTGTAAACACTGGTCTTGGTGCTCATGGAGTGGCACAAGTAGAGTTAAATATAAGTAGCTGGATCTGAGATGAAGCTCATCTAGAAGGACAAATTCCAGTGTTTAAATCCTGACAACATATTGTTATAGGCAGCAGACTTAGACAGAAATATTACAAGCAGACAGAGAGGCAGGGTTCTTAAAAGAGCCAATATGGAAGACTAGATACCTGACAACTGTGAGAGAGACAGGCAGCTCTGCTGTGTGCCAACCTCAAAACAAAAGATTAAAAAAATGCATCCACCTACCTCTCTAGGGATAGACATCAGGGACTGGTATTCTAAATTGCTATCATTCACTTTGAAAAAGCCAGGAAGTATCTCTACCCCAGTCCTCTATAAGAGAAGTCTCTGTTCTGTATTCATGTCCACTTGCTGTGTGACTCCCTTCCCCATCTCATTCCAATTTAATCAATTGTACCTCAGCAATTGTGCTTGTAATCTTACTAGCTGACCATAGCTTTGCCCCACCTCATGCACGCCTTGTGAGTAGCCATGTTTCGTACCTTAGACCTACCTCACCTTGTGGATTGGCTCTATAAAAACCCCTAGAAAAGGCAGATGCCTCGGTAGCCCATTTGGTTCCTTTCTGTTCCTTCCTTGAACAGAAGCTTTCTTTCCCTCAATAAAAATTTTCTGCTCTTAACCTATGGTGTTCCTAAAATTTACTCTTTGATCTTAGAAAACACAAACTCATCCCAGATGTATTTCAAGTTGGGAGCTCTGTATCTTTACCATTGCCTTAATTACACTCTTGGCTAGCCTGGAGTGGGAGAGAGCACTCAGAGTAGCCAACTGTCCTAGTTTGTCTGGGACTTAGAGGTTTTCTGGATACAGGAATTTCAGTGCTAGAACCAAAAAGTCCCAGTGTCTTTACCTTCATGCTCTATGACAAGTTGATTGGTCACCACAGTCAAAATCTAAATTCAGCTTATAAAATATTAGCATGTTTTAAGCTGAAACATGAATATCATAGGATAATGGTATTCACCACATTAGTTTTCTTCAACATATTCTCTACTAGAAAACTGAAATGACCCAGGTCTAGTTACACTTTTAAATTTCTGGGTCAATGCAGGTGAGTTGAAGAAGTGAAAGGACCTCAGTGTCACCAGAAGAGGCAGTGATAGTGCCTTCCCTATTCCCAGGCCCATCTGTAATGTACACTGCAGTAACAATGGCTCCTCAAAAGCCGGCTTCCTTTCACTCAGCTGAAAGGAAGTACAGAGCTTGTTAAGCACGGAGCTTGCAAATTTACATCTTTTCCTCACTGGCCTGCTGACATTTTGACTCATTTAGAAACTAGTTCTTACCATCTCATCTGCACTTTGTATTGCTAAAAATTCATTAATGCCAGGCAATGAGGTATATATCTAACTTAAAAGAAAAAAAAATTAACTAGCAATGGGATGAAATTACTTAGAACCTCTATCTACTTCCCTTAATGCACAGTGCAATGTTTTCATTTCAATTAATGCGATGGTCAGGATGGGGGTAAATGTTCTTTTACATTCTGCCTAACGCTCCAATACATTAAGGAAAACATTATCTCTTTTAGAGTCAATAATGCTCAGAATGTCAAAAACTAAATAGCATAATACCAGTCTTTACACTGCCTTTACCTTCATATGTTTCATGACAAGATGACACAGTTGGGACAGTATATTGATGATTAAAATGATATGAATTTGAAATTGTAGAGAAAATGGAAAGCATATACTCTTTTCTAATTATCTTGAATTTCTTCAGAACTGGATCTGTCTGAAACTGATGAGAAGCTTTCTGGCATTCAATTTTTTAAAGGAAAGCACACATTCTGAGAATTTTAGATAGTACAACATGAAATCCATTTTACCTTATTGTCTTACTAGATCTCATTCTGCACTTGAGAAAACCATAGTGCCTCACTCTGAAATCTAATTACTTTACTCATTCACTTAAAATACTAATGTTTTGCCATCTATATAAGTGAAAATTCTGCAGATAGAATAATCATTAAGAAAACAATAGAAACAATTTCTTTGCCATTGAAGATACTCTTCATAGGGGTAGTATTAGCTGTATGTACAAATCTGACTACAACATAGTCTGGACCTGGTTGCTTTAAGTTTCTTGTAGTTTTGTTCCAGAAATTCTCTTAGCTATCTATCTCTTTATATACTATCTTTATAGCACACTGCACTGAATGGTCTGATGCCACAAAGAAATGGAATTTTTTTCCAATTCAGTTGGTTGCTACTGTTCAGAATGAAGGGCTCCCACCGTAATTGCCACATAGCAGTATGCATTTTGGCTTATTTTGACTCATCATTATTTGTTCCCTTAGTTTCTCTTACATGCCATCCATCTCTGACAGCTAGAGAGCTCCTGGATTTGAATTTCAGTCAAGATTATCTAGACCTATTAAATCTTGAGAATAACTTCATTCTACCATTATGACCAGAAAGCTTTTCTAGGCATATTGTTATATTACAATATTGCCCAAACCTCAGCAGCTTAACTGATCACATGCTGCTCTAGGAAGATCTGCAATCAAAGCTAGAATCAGTGTCAAGTGCAGTTTGACCATCAGAAGAAGCCAGGCTGTGGGAGGATTGGTTTAAGCTCTCATGGGTTTTTGGAAAAATTCAGTTTACAGAGAAAGGACTGAGGGCTTTGGTTTCTCACTGGTGGTCAGCCAGAGACTACCTCTCCCCCAAAAAAGTTTTTTGGCAAAAGAAAAGAGACTAGAAGGGAAAGAAAAGGATGTAAAGTGTTCCTGGAAAGCTCCTTTTGCGCATAAGGAAAGCTAGAGGGGTTGAAGGGAGGGGAGGGAATGAGGGGAAAAGAAGAATCAAGATATGTTATGTACAGGTACAAATTCCCTATGAATGTAAGATATGAGATTGATTGATCCATCAATTGATCGATGAATAGATATCCAATAAATCTAATTTTTAAAAAAGAAAGAAAAAACAAAATTCTTTGTCATCTCTAGGGTTCCCAGTATGGATTCTTGGTTTCTCAACACTACCAGTACAGAAAAAAACATCAGCACAATGGTGGCATAGACATAAGACTGGGCATGGTGGTGCACGCCCATAATCCCAGCACTTGGGAGGATAAAAAAGGAGGATCATTGCGAGTCTGATCTATGTAGTGAGACCCTGTATACCCTGTCCTAAATACAAAAAAAAAAAAAAAAAAAGATAATGGCTACAATTGTATATAATATAATCAGGCATTCATCATCTTTGTTGATTTTTATTGATAAAAAAGTCACACCACCTACCCATTCTGAAGTTAGAGGAATCACACAAGGAGTCGGAAATGATGGTACCTACCCACAGTGTCTGCCCCCCCCATGCTGCTTATAAAACTCTAAATTAAAAGTAGTTTTCCTTATAACTCTGTAGGCATTGTCCCATTATTTTTTTTATTAATTTTATTGAGAAACAAATAGCAATAAGACAGGTTCAAAACAGGTTAGTAGGACAGTTACCATAATTAGTACATTGAATATTGTTGTCTTCCTAATAGCTAATCATAGTACAAGATTCAGACATGATGTCCTGTCCAAACACTATTACTACAAATCTTTCTTCTCATTGAATTAAGAGAAAGTAGCTGTATAAAAATCCTAACTATTTTGTATACACAGATAAAAAAATATTTTAACATTATATGTGCTGTTGGGATTTGTTTTCCATTGTATATATATAAACTATTTCTTGTTCAAACCACCTCCTTATAAAGCTTCTGGAACCTTCTCTTTCCCTTGGCATTCTGAAATTCTATGATGTTTCCAGATGTAGGTGTTTGTTTGTTTGTTTATTTATTTACTTGGTGAACATTTGGTGAACCTTTCCATCCTTACACTCATTTCCTTTGTTAGAACATAGTCATGTGTTGCTTCTTTGATAATGCTCTCAGCCCTTAATTATTGCCTAATTTTCTTTATTTTGTGGATGCATCAGTTTCTCTCTCATAGTAGCAATATGTCTAAGGCTTTTGTGGACACTCTCTATTCTTTTTTTTTTTTTCCTGTGGTTCTATTCTGTTTGCTCTGGTTTGTCAGTTTTGTGTGGGAGGCCATCTTCAACTTTAATTTTTGGTTATCTGTTCACAATCACAAGTAACACACTCTACATCTGCCTGGGAGAGCTATATGAACAGAGAGATTGTGTTGGCTTTGGAATTAGGATTAGGGTCAATGGTAGGTTTCCCCTATCGTGTCTGTACCATTGAATCCTCAAACTCTCTGACTGGGAATGTAGATCAGAAAGGTTAACTCACCTGTGAACAACTTTGAACCAGTGATATAAGTTCCTGTGTTTCAAATTCTTCCAGCGCAACCACTATTCCTCCATGTACACATCATTTTCTGAAACTAAGTTTGCTTTCTTGACTATCTTTTCTTCTCCACTTATTTGTCCTTTTGGCTGATTCAAAGTGTTATGTAGGACTGAAACAGAGATAAGTGTGTATGTCTAATTGCCACATTTATGCACAAATCAACTCAAGCTTCAGTCAAAACAATCTACAGATTTGTGAGTGTAGAGCGACGCCCCGTTGCTCCATAAATGTCATTAAGGAATGCTTTTCAGAATAGTGGTACAAAAAAGTTATTGCCTTACTTGGGAAAGTACAGAGAATTTCCATAGTTCCCACTATGACACTTGGTCAAACAAGTTTATGTCCCTGAGTTTGCAATGAAATGCTCATATCTTGTTTACTTTCTTAAAAACATTAGTCTATAAGTAAAAAGTATTTATGACATCTTTTTTGTCATTTGGATCTGAATGATGCACAGTAATAATCAATAGTACTGAGTTCTAGAATCTAATATTCACAAATTTAAAACATACTGGACCCACAATCTTCCCCATTATCTTTTTATGCTTCCAAATGCCTTTCTTAAAAATACTCTGGCGTTGTCAAAAGCTTTTTATGCATCTATTGAGATGATCATATGATTCTCATCTTTGGCTCTGTAGATATGCTGTATTACATTTATTGATTTGTGTGTATTGAAACCTCCCTGCATTCCTGGGACAGATCACACTTGGACATGCTATATAATCTTCTTAATGGTTTACTGCATTCTATTTGCTAGTATTTTATTGAGAATTTTTTAAAATCTATGTTCATTAGGAATACTGCCCTATAGCTCTCTGTTTTGGTTGGGTCTTTCTCTTGTTTGGGTATCAGGGTAAAATTTGCCTCCAGGAATGGGTTAGGGAGAACTATTTTGTCTCCACAGAGTAAGAACCTGAAAGCAGAAACAAAATCTGAAAGCTACAATAGATATTATGAAAGGGAAAGAAACTACTCAAAAGGAAAGAACTGGGATGAGGGAAAAGAGAAAAGAAAGAAAGAAGAAAGGTGTGCAAACACACACACACACACACACACACACACACACAACCCAGATAGCTAAGATAATTGTACCACTAATTTCTATTGGTTTACTGAAAGAAACAATTAATGCTTAATTTTTTACCAATTTTTCATGATTATATCTGATAATGTGAACAATTACTTTGAAAACAACAATATACAATAGAACTGCCAATGTTAAATTCATATCATATTGTTTTTTGAAATTCTGAATCATTCCTAGTGTTTTGGTTTTTTTTTTACCCTCTCTAAATTAAAATACAACCCCAGGTGTGACAGCAATGCCTGTAACCCCGGCACATGGGAAGCTGAGGCAAGAGGATCATTGCAAGTTCAAAGCCAGCATGGGCTACAAAGTGAGCTCAAGACCAGCTAGAAATGCACGGTGAGATCCTGCTTCAGAAAGACAAAAATAGATAAATAAATTTTTAAAATAATAAAAATGAAAAAAAAATACCCTGGGTAATCATGTTTCCCAAATAGCTTAGCTATAATCCTAAGATTTTCACAGGGATTCAAACCTTATTTTTAAGCATTAGTATCAGAGAGATGCAAAAATACTTTAAAATTAGTATCTATAGTCACATATATTCTGAAAACACTCACATTACAGTTGGTGCAGCCAACAGAATAATGGCCCCCAAGCTTTTTTACCTCCTACTCCCTTGAGCCTGGGAATATGTTATTTGATATGGCAGAAGAGATGTAAAATCACAGATACAATTATGGTTGTGAATGTGCTGACCTTAAAAAGAAAATATTATTCTAGATAATCTGGGTAGGTCTAATATAACCACAGGGGTTCTTAAACAGAAGAGGCAGAGCCAGGAATATGACATTATGAGAAAGGATTCAGTAGGCTTGGCTGGCTTTGAAGATGGTAGGGGGCCACGGGCTGAGAAAGGAGGACAGCTTCGAGAAGCTGAAGCAGGCAAGGGCAGGTCACCCCAGGACCTCCACACCAGACCCCAGTCCTGCCAGCACATTGATTTTTTAGCCCAGTCAGATCTGCTTCAGACTTCAGATCTCTAAAATTGTAAGACAATCGATTTGCATTGCCTAAATCATCAATTTTTGTGGTGATTTGGTACAGTAACGAGAGATAACCAATTCAGCTCAAGAGTGGGGTATTTCAATATAAGTTACATGAGAACGTGAGGAAGAACTGCTGTTCTTTACAGATTACACAGCACTGCTGCTAGTGACGTTTTCCACTTCAGAGCTCTGCTTGCTGTCCCTCTTCTGCGAGTCCCCCAGCATCTGTTTTTTTTGCCAGTGTTTGCTCATTACTTCTCTCTGTGTTTCCTGTTTGAACTCACCAAAAGATGGTATCCCATTGGCTTGCCCGCCCAGACATCTCCTCAGTCTAGGATATTCAAACTGGACAAAAATATTTAAGCATTCTCTGTCATAAACTATGGGCCAGCCTGCAGGTAGCCAGTGAGTGCTTGTGCTGGTTCAGTTAGCTAGAGCCCATGGGTGAAAGCACGCTGCCAGCCTGTGTGAAACGAGAGGCAACAGTGATTTCATTGCCTCGCCGTCGCAGAAGCACGATCCACTCACAGACTAGAATTCCATGTTATCTGTGTATGTCCAACTGCAAGGGAAGCTAGGGAATGTAAAATATCAATCTGTCCCAAAGCGGGAGCAAGACACATTTTCTGGAGAATTCGAAATTTCTGCCAGTGACTGTGTAAGTTACCTCACTTCTTTTAGCCTGAGCTTGTTGTCTGCAGTAATAGTTACATTAATAATATTTCCCACTTCACCCAGCAGTGTGAGTAATCAATGCTCCTGGCACAGAGCAAGCTGCCTTAATAAAAGATGCCTATTACTTTCAGTGTGATTTCTAGGTGAATATGCTCATATTATTAGGCCAGATGCTGAATTTTGTTTATAAAAGCAATAACGCTTTAATGTCTGCATCTACCGCTGCTCTGGCTACAGAGTCTGAATTTTGTTACAGCTCTTTCTACTCCATTGTTAATCAAAGATTTATTAAATTAGATGTTCTTTTTGAGTTCATTTCTGGTTTTAAAGAAGGGAATGATTCAATTGCATACTCCAGTCTTCAAGTTCCTTAGAGAAAATATAAGACAATCCAAAAAACTTCAAATGAATCAACTGAAATCATTCATTATTTTTACCATACTGTTTGAAATAAGAATCATGATTTGAGGCACAGAAAATGCATTTTGCATAGATTCTCTTTAACATGAAATGTAGCTGATATTGGACATCTCATCCTAGAATATTTTTAATTTTTTTTTCTGTATTTAGTACAAGGTCTACAGAGTCTCACTACACAGATCCAACTCATAGTGATTCTCTTGTCTTCAGCCTCCCAAGCCCTGGGATACAGGCACATGTCGCCACACCCAGTCTCAGCCACTGCCTCAGTACACCCCCGGCAGTGGGGCCAGCACAGCATGCGGGGCATGGGGGGGATTGAACCCCCAGCCCCTGTGTCTGCCTAAGCAGGCACTTTAATCCACTGAGCTATCTGGCTGGCTCCTAGAATATTTTAAAATCAAGTCTTTTCCATGCCGCTTTAATGTGTTCCTGCTGGCCACCCACTCCGTGTAAATCTGGGCAGCACCACCTCTTAAGGCAGTGATGATGAAATTTTGAGAGCTTTCAGTCACACAAAGAACCTGCTGCATCAAAAATGCCACAGGTTTACCTCTGCTGTCCTAAGACACATAGACCAGTAGGGGCAATTCCGACTATAAGTATCTCCTTCTGTGGAGCAAAAATTCTGTAACCTGACTGTCTATATATTAAATCAGATTGCAAGTCTTCTGGTACATGTGTAAACACTCTACTAAATGTAAGTTTTTCAAATATTTAAAGACAGTTTATTATCTAATACATATTTTTATTAGTGCATACTAATTTTATGGAGTATTTGGGTTTCATAGTAGCATGTTCATACATGTAACATACTGTGATGGTATCTATACCCTCATTAGTCACCCAATTTTTAATTAATCTCATATCCAGGCTAATTGTTTCCAACCCTTCCAAGGTTCTCAAATTAGAAGGCCATGAATGCCCCTTCCCTGTCGCATTGTTTGCAATGACTTACTCTCATGTAAATCTCTTACAGCTTGTTCAAGTCAGTTATAACAGACAAGCTATAGCTGAGTAGAGCATTTCTGCACTTTTTCTTTTGCTTAATCAGTCACACGAGATAATGCTAACAGATGCTTTATGATTCCACTCTATGATTATATCTAGAACAAAACTTATCTTAAGATCAAATGCTAGCAGAAAGGAAGAAGTTGCAAGACCCTATTTGAGAATCATGTCTATAATGCTGTGCCTTGAAGCAGAATATTTCTGGAAATAAAGCAATCTAGAAAGATTATGCACATAGAGTTGCATTAACACATTTAGAAAACAGTATTATATATCTTTCTTAAAAATTTATAAGACTTATTCTATATTAAATCCATTGAGCAAATCCATTGAACTCACTGAGCAATGACACCAATTAGAGATATTTAACACCAACTAATTTCTCAGAAATACAGCTTCTTAGAAAACTCAGAGAATGCTGCAGAATACTTATGCCCTCAATCCTTGTATAATGTAGATAGAATAATTAGGTTTTCTGAGCTTCCCACCTGCTTATTAAACCTATTTAAGATCACACCACTCAAGCAGATCCATGTCCATAGATTCTTGAAAATAGTCTAATCCACATTTGTTTCACTAATCAGAAATACATCTTCATTAAAACTACTCAGAAGATTACCAGAACTTTTATATATCTTATCTAGTACTGTAGCCAAAAATGCCTCCCCCTATACATACCTGCCAGTATACTTCTTAGTTTTTTAGTTGCCCAGGTAACAGTTCCTGTTCCAGATCTGGTTGCTCCTGTCTCTTAGAAACAGCTGCTCACTGTGATGCATAAGTAGACAATATGATGCACATTGTATAAACCAATCCCAAATTGACAAGCCATTCTTCCTCTGTACTTCCTATTTGCTTATCCAATATAAGCTCTAGGGGCCAGGGAGATGGCTCAGTAGAATAATTGCTTTCCTGGCAAGCACAAGGGCCTGAGTTCAATCCCCAGTTCTGAAAAAAAAGTGCCCTCAAATATAAGCCCTAGACAGAGATCAGGGCCTGATATTTTGGGGGTGATCTCAATCAGTGCCCAATGGCATAAATACATTTGCCTCTAAATCTTGGGTGTTGTTTCCATGTTTCTATTTGCCATTGCATCTGGTGCCTCAGCTGGGAAGATCAACCATGCTGACATCTTTGGTCATTGGTCATGGTCCTTATGGATAGAGCAAGGACCTCTCCAAGTCCAGATGGGAAATTGAACCCTTGAGATTTCTTGAGTCCCCTTGGAGATCTGGAGGGGATCCCCCTTGAGCAACGCACATCAAATCCCAAAGAGAAGAAGATGTAATCTATCTGTCTGCCTATTTGTTTGCCTGCCTTCCTGATTCTGATAAAAATCCCAATTAGTCAGTCTGTTAGTCCTGTTCATTTAGAGCAGAAGAGGTTGATCATCTCTTATTAAAACCACCCTCAATGGAAGGGAGTTGAAATGCTAATCTCTGAGTGCCTGCTGAATGAATGTATGTATGTGATGGACAGTGTAAGCAACAGACTGCTCTATCTGTGCACCAAGACTGGGCAGCACTGGTCACTGTGACTGATTGGCCCTCACCTGCAGTTCTGTGGTGACTGATGTAGGGCATAAGGAGGCCTCACATCTTCCTTAGCTGAGCTGTGGCTCAGTCCCAAAAAATGGGCACAGTCCCAAAAAAGGGCACAGCCAGGCAGGCATCTGAATGCTCTCTCTCTCTCTCTCTCTCTCTCTCTCTCTCTCTCTCTCTCTCTCTCTCTCCCCTTCATCTCTTTCATCATCATTCAAGTGGATGCAACATACACTGTAGGGAGATAAAATAGGAATTAGTTAGTTAAAACCCACAGTCCCTGGCTGAAGAAAAAGGGTTTCTATGGAATTAACAATGAAACCAAACTTCTCTCTGCATCTCAATGAAAAAAAAGAAACAAGGGGTTTATTCTACCTTGGCACCCTTATCAGTCACCGCAGCCGCTGACAACTCCTCTAGCTTCACTCCCCACTCCTATCTCATCTTCTAGCCAGTTGAACTGGTTCCAGGCCAGCCATGGCCTGCATTTGGCCTCAGAGGCTTTCCTCCATGCTTGCATGCCCATACTAGTCATGTGGTATCATCCAGTGCCCACCCAAGATGATCATCAACAACGCCCTCTGAGCCCCACATTTTGACTGAGGAAAACTGGAATGTCATCCCTGACCATGAGTTGCACCCTGTTGGGCCTGAGTAGATAGGCCAGACTGCTCCATCAGATTGCCCCGTGAGAGCCCACAGTCATTGTAAAAGTTGTGGGCAAACCTGACTTTCCTACTAGAGGATGGCACAGGACTCTCTGCCTTTAAAAAGTTACCATCACTAGAGTAACTGCAACTCTTGCCTCTCGCCCCTTCCACTAGACACAGCTTGGGAGGGATGTTTCCTTCATGCTAAGCCAGTCAGCCTCTCGCTCATTTAAGCCTACCTTTTGAACTCTGATTGTTCCCTCAGAGGAAGATGATACCTACATCACCATGAGACAGAGAATAGCAATCCTGAAGTCCTAAAAACTCTCCTCCCAGAGTGGCGAACTAAAGACTCTCTTCAGGATAACCATCAATTACGCCACCTCACTGTGACTACCCTTGATGTCAGATGTCACAGGAAGAATAAACCGGCATCCAGACACACATCAGCCTGATAGACTGTTAGTCACCTTGGATGAGATCGCCACGTCACCAACGACATAGCCTTTGCCTGTGAGTTGGCCCCATAAGTCCCTTCAATGAGGAGAGTCCTGATATTAAAGGCCAGCTCCCTTGGACTCAATTGCCATAAGGGATTCAAAACTCTCCCACTTTGCCTCTGCACCTCTGTCCTGCAAACCAAGAAAGCCACCCTAGTTATCAAAACAAATCCACAAAGCTGTCTGAGAGGCTCTCAAATTCAGCCCAAGCCATAAAGGCATTATCCTGTTCTGCCTGAGGACCCCAAATCTCATCTGCCTCCTCCATCCTCCACCCCACCACTGCCAGTTCTGTGTCCTGCAACACAGAATACTGAAGATTGCTACCATATATTAGATGGGGCCCAAGACTGATTATAGCCAAATGTCCCCACCACTGTGGTTGATCCTGACACACAGATGAACATGGTCCTCCTTTGAGCATGTCTAAACTGGGACTGTAATGTGACAGAAGGCCATGAAACCTTACATTGGTATCACACTGCTCTCCTGAAAAACTTCAAAGGGGGAGGCTAGAAGCTAACAAACATGTCTAACATTACTAAAGTTACCCACTGGAGTCCCATTGAAAGGAAGTTGTGCCAAAGCAGATCCTGTGAGATGGATGGACACATCATCAAACATGAGTTTCTACACATGCATGAGTGCCCTGTACCCCTCATGGGATGTGACCCACCTCATTCACACGTGGGTGCACTTGATATCGATTCTGACTATACCCAAGGAGGAAGAGTAGCATCTACTTCAGCCTTAAGTGCCTGATGATCGTAAGCTGAAATTTTGGGAGACTTGATTCTCGAAGTATGGACAAAGGACTCACCCTCAGGGCTTACGATCAATCATGGCCCATTGATGATCAAGCTTTGCCCCAAAGCAACTCCCACATGCATCAAGCAATACTCCTCTCCTGTCTGCAAAGCCAGGTCAAGATCTCCAAGCTGCTAATGCCACTTTAATTGCCTTCCATATATATTGCTTCGGTCTCCAACCACCCATAGCCTGCTGGTACACCCATATGGAGCTACCAAAGTGCCTTCTTTTGTCCTGATTGACTCCTGTTAGCCAGCTCCTCTTCACCTTTACAAACAAAGACTCCAGTTCTAGACTCAAAGATTACTTGACCTCGACTCCACCTCCTAGTGTTTCAATGATGCTTGCTCAAACTGTCAGTCCCTGGGACTGTCCAGTTGCCTCTAAGCGCTGCCTCCCCCATTTGCCTCTGTGCTGTCACAGCTACTGTCCTCCTGATCAAAAAAACTGACACACTAACCCTAGACAAAAACCTCACTCTCCAGGTGCCACTTATTGTACTGGGATAAAGTGTTCTAAAATAGGACCCCTTGACAGGTTCTGAGTACACCCTGTTTAGGGATTGAAGTATCTCTGAGAAGAAGTCCAGCAGGCTACATATGCTATGGTCACCTTGGACACAACTATTTTGGCCAAAACTCTCCTGCAAGCACAACGAACTGCTGCTTGGCAACCAGCCACCAATGATGCAAAATGATCTGTTCTAGAGGCCTAAGCCTTTTCCAGGGATCCATCTGACTGAAACATCAAGCCCAGCCAGATGAACTTTACCTGGTATTCCCAGAAGATAAGAGCGAGACCTGCCCCACTGTTCATTCTGCAAGCTCAAGCCAAAGCATTAGTCCCTCTGCTGACAGCTCAGGCTTCAGCATCTGTGCCACTGGCCCTGACTGTGTGCGTTCTTCCCTGTTGAACCTCCCCACTCTCATTAGCTGGGCTTTTTGTAAACTGACCTGGATTCTGCTAACCCAGTCCTTGTTTCCCTGCCCCCTAATAGCTGTCTCTTCCTCCTCCTTCTCCTCCTCCTCCTTCTTCATGAATGGTTGCCCTAAGAGAATAGAACAATCGAGGAAACATTTGATCAAGATTTGAAGAGCATCCAAGGCACTCTTCTAGATCAGGTTAACTCCCCTGCTACCTTGTGAGAGAAATGTTATGGAGCACTCAGACCTAAACGTTGCATCCTCTTAAAAAAAAAAAAAAAAAAAACACTTGAAGAATGTCTCTAGGATCCACTTCTTCTCTCCAGACTTTATCTCCCAACATTAAATTTAGATGTCTCCTCATCAGTGCATTAATCCACTGCTGAGTACAAGCACACATGACACAATCACCTTCCAAAAGCTCCACCTTGAGCTCATGAGGCTTAAGGGGCTACCTAAATATAAACCATAACATCTTTCTAGCTCCCAGCTCCCGGCTCCCATATGTCCCTTTGTGCAAAACACATTGAGTCCATCTCTAAGAATCGTCCAAGCTCTGGCGTTTCGAGCATTTTCAAAAAGTCCAAGTCCAATGTCTCCTCTGAGATTTAAGACCAACTCTTTTCTGTGAACACCTGTAAAAATGAAAAGAAAGTTAAATACCTCCAAGATAGGATGACACAGTATAGACATTTCCATTCCAAAATGGAGAAGTAGGGGTTTTATAAAGGAATGGGACCAAAGCAGGATATAAATCCAGTAGGGCAACGTAAAATCCTGCTTTTCCTCATACAGAACCCCAGGAAAATTATGGTGGGCTATGAATTCCAAAGTGCTTGGGTGCACTTAGTACTGCTGGTAGTTACAGCCTTTGTGGTTTTTTTCCTGACCTGGCTTTCTCATTACTTACAGATTTCCTCAGATGTTCCATGCTGTTAGGGCCTTCGGATAAAATCTGGAGTTATGCGAGACCTGCCCCACTGTTCATTCTGCAAGCTCAAGCCAAAGCATTAGTCCCTCTGCTGACAGAGGAAAGCCTGCATAACCCTGAAACTCTCACTTTCTGATTGCATATAAGAGCAGCGGCACATGGGTGATGCCAGTGTCTCCTGCCTCCTGGAGCAGCACCCAGGCTTTTTTCCATCATAGCTGTAGGAGCTCTGCAGCACCTTGGGTGGCTGAGTGCTGTGAACCAATTCCTTAGCCTGCCACCATTCTGGACATGACACTGTGGGACTCTATTCTCAAAGGAAAATCTTTCACTTCTGTGGTTTGAGCCAGGGAAAGGTGCAGTCTTTCAGATTCCTACATTCTCTAAAGACATTTTCTCTACTGTTGTGTTGTAAAGTTCTCAGCTTCTTCTAAACACTAACGCTTTCATCAGCCCTGCTCTCCTCTGCTCCACATTATAGGTCTGGGCTTTATCAAAGCTTTCATTCGGGTGAAGATCATAACTTTTTAAGTTTTTCAGCTGTATCTCTTGCTCTTCATTCTGAAAGAAGACCTGGCAAAACTCTCCCAGCAGTATGCTGTTTTCCAACACTAGACTGCCTTGAAATTTACTTCACCAGATTAATTAGTCTGCTTCCCTTAATTTTACTCTCCTACAATATCTCAGAAGAGGAGCAAAGTGTAGACAAAGTTTTCTTAAAGCATGACAAATATGGCTGGGAGTCCAGCTACCACCATGGTGTTTATTTACATCAAACCTCTTGATCCAAGTCTTTATATGCTGCATTTCCATCCGTATTCTAGTCTTCTGATCTCTGATGAGACTCTGCCTTCAATCTAGGCTTACAGCATTTTTAGGGCTATAAAATGATGTAACCATTTTAGCCAGCACCTCCAACTCTTTCTCAACTCTTCCCATAAGCTAGTCCAAAGGTTTCTGAGCCACATGGTCAGGTGGTCACATAACATGACAACAACCCCACTCGTCTTGCACAAAAATCGCTTAGTTACTTTCTCGTTGTTAGACACAATACCTGACACCACAAGTATAAGGAGGAGAGGTCTGTCTTGGTTCACAATTTGTAGAGGTTTCATTCTATAAGCAGCTGTTTCTAAATCAGGGAGGCGTGGCGCAAGGGCATGTCAGAGAGAACAAAGCACGGGAGGAAGGAGAAATGGATACCCACCCAGAGCAGGCCTGCAGCACCCCTGCTTTCACCAGGCTTCTCCTCCCAGCAGCACACTAAGCTCCCATGTGTTCCCTCACACTTAGCTATCACACAGCAGTGGGCTGATCCTCTGATGGATATTCAGCACACACGCTCTCTTTACCTTCTTAAAGCCCCACCTATGAGTACATGAGACTTTGGGGCCTCTAGATATAAACCATACACAAATGTCACTGTATTTTTCTTATATGGGAGCATTAAATGAATATATGAAAATTGAATTTACAAGTGCACTTTAAAAGAAGCTTCTTTTAATATTTTCTGACAGAAAAAAAAGCAGTCTTGGAAAATTTTCTTTCAAGCAGATGAACTTGAAATCCTTTTGCATCAAACATATGACAAAGTAAAAGACTCATTTACAGTATCCTGGATGGCTTCACATGCATAATGGATGGAAGCCTATTTGAAAGTGGATTTACACAACTCTAAATTTTAAAGTGTTACTATACTTCCTTCTCATTCCATTCACATGGAAAAATTGTATGTTTCCTTATCTTTTAAATCTATAGAGCTACAGACAGTCCATGCACACAATGATCCTTTCTATTTATGACGCCAAACATGCCCAGATACTTTCTTCAGGAGCTTTTCTATTCTGAATGGCTGATCTTTGATTTTTTACCCTAAAGATAGTCCTTTAGCAAATACCTCTGATGACATTTCCATGACCTGCTTGACCTCCTGTATCATTTCTATTTTAAGAATTTTGCTAAACTGCTTCCTTTTTAATAAAATGTAACTGTTTCCATTTTGTTCCACTGAAGGGCCAAGAGTTCTTCTCCAGTTATTCCTGTTCTCACACCTGATTCACATAAAAGTAAAGCAACTTAAATGGATGGTTACAATAGAATTCCACGATATTCTGAGGAATGATTCCTCAGGCAGATTAAGTAGAGAGGACAGTGCTGGGCATACAGGGCTTGCCAATCAGAGTTGTTTGGGTCAAGTAATCCAGGTGTGGACCTGGTGGGTAGAATTCACATTAGCTAAGGAGCAATCTCATTTCTCTCCCGTGTTCTGTCACCCCGTCCCAAGTCTTTAGCAGAACATGTACCCAGGAAATGTTTGTGAGATGGAATTGCCTGTATTATGACAGTAATGGCAGTACTGAAGGATAGAAATATGCCAAGGTTATAACTGAGGAACGTCATGGAAACCTTCAGTGGGAAATCACAAAAGGCACTTGGGTCCCTGGTGCGGAATGCTCGTCGCATCATTAAGCTAAAACTAGATTTACTACTCAGTAGTGTTTTCAGAGTTAAAGAAGTGTTTCACACACAGTTTACACTGACTCCTCACAAGGACCCTGACAGGTGCAGTGTTTAACGTTATTCTTATTGTCAGCTGATGACGACACAACTCAGGACCTCATCATGCCCGTGGACATACACGTTGAGCCCACAGAGCCAGGACGGAGCCGAGCACTATCCGGAGCAATGTCCCAGCTGAGCACCTTCCACAGCCCTGCACTGCTGTGCTAATTCCTCACTTTCCTGAAGCACACAAGGCATGTTTCTCACCAGGAATTCCAGCTACTTCCAAAGAGCAGCCTTGCCGATGCCATTTTCCCAATTGTTCATCCTAATGGTACAAATGGACAAAATGGAATCAATCCCTTGGGCAGTTCAGAACGACTATCATGGAGAACTGCTGCTGCGTAACAGAGGTGAGTATCCAGAACTGAGGAACGAGGTAGGCAGATGACTCAAACGTGGTGGAAGGGCTGCTCTCAAGTTCGGGGTGCCTTTCTCATGTTCTCGTGCAGACAGTTGCAGTTACTCTTCCCTCATTGCTGGGACAAACACCCGGCACCTCAAGTGAAGGAAGGAATGGTTTATTTCGCTCACAGTCACCGGGGGTTTCAGTCCGTACTTGACTGGCTCCAAAACAGAGTGGCACAGGACAGAGAGCAACCTTTCCTGGAGGCAGCAAAGAGCAAGAGAGCAAGAGGAGGAGTTGCAGCAACAATGGCTGCAGAAAGCAAGTCTGTCTCTCTGTCTTTCTTGTGTTCCACTCACACCCATAATCCCAGCAGTACTCCAAGCCATAATCCCAGAAGTACTCACACCCATAATCCCAGCAGTACTCCAAGCCATAATCCCAGCCTTGGCTCAGGAATCAATCACAAACTGTGGAACAGCACCTCAATGACTGCATGAGGCTTTGGGCAGAGAAATACACACAAACCATAACACAGACACACATTCTCTTCGTCCTCCTGTAGGTGTTAAATACGGATTCCAGCATTCAGGCTGTATAGTTCTAATAAGATATCAAGATGCTTTTCTTTCCTAAGTAAACTGTTTTATTTCATATGCTAACTGCATAATCAGTTCCATTTAATGCTTCTTTGATTCAGTAAGAACAATACAAAAGTGATGTATTTTTGTAAACATATCTGTATTTTATTCTAAAAGCAATCACTATATTTACATGTTCATTAAAATTGCCACTCTACATGAAGTGGGGACAGTAGCTAATGACATAATTTTAACTTTGTCGATGATTGGTTTTGAATAAAGAAAAGAAAGTTATTAAATTTATGCCTATAGAGCAAATCCAAAAATCCAAGGAAGAAAAATAACACAAGTTATTTCATTAAGTTTGTTTCAAAAAAGGGGAGTAATATCAAAAATAATACTCTCACTGGGCCAGCCAAATAGCTCAGTGGATTAAAGCACCTGCAAACAGGCTCAGGGGTTAGGGGTTCGAACCCCGGGCCTGCTGTGCTGGCCCGGACCCCGGGGCACCCTGAGATGGTGATTGAGACTGGGCATGGTGGCACGTGCCTTTGATCCCCACTCTTCGGAGGCTGTATATAGGAGAATCATTAGGAGTCAGTCGAATCTAGCAGTGATGCCCTGAACGCCCTGTAAACACTTCCCTCCCTCAAAAAAAAAACCCTAAATAGCCAAAATTATAAATTAAATATCCTAACTTTAATTCTTAAAAAATAAAATCAGGTTATTAGGAAGAAAAAGAAAATAAGGAAATTTCTAGAGGAGCTAACGAATAAAAGAATAACAAATAAATACTAATGAAATTGTGTCACAGTGTATATGAGAATTATAAGTAATAAGCATTAATTATGTGCATTGTGTAGCAAACATATTTAAGTTACACTAAATTTAATTTTCTAGAAAATTAGATGTGATCAATATTTCAGAGAGTAAGAGAAACTCTGAAGAGACCAAATATTTCAGACTTAAAGATAAATGATAAAAATTGATTTCACTGATGATTTCCCTCAAAGTCTTAAGTCATAGATATCTTTTTCACTACCTGCATTTTGATGGAACAGAAAAACAAAAGGAAAAGCTATCAAGTTCATTTTATAAAGCTGGCATAATGCTGTGGCCAAAACCTAACAAAAGAATCACATAAAAGCACAGATTCAAGTTATATATGAGAATAAATTTGAATTTTTTAAATAAATAGTATCCATAAAGTTTCATCATATATTGATGGAAAATTGACATCTACAAATGATATAATAAAAAAACTTTGATTACTAATATGAGAATCACTGAGTTTTAGGAAGATCTATTAATATATCATTTCATACGAACTGGCCAAATTCCAAAGGTTATATCGCCCCCACACATGAGGAAAAACCAAGGCAAATATGCAACTCAAAAGGGTATTTTTAATTAATTTATTGAGAAACAAATAGCAATAAGATAGCTTCAAAGCAGGTTAGTAGGTCAGTTACAAAAATTAATACATTGCATATTGTCTTCATAGTAGTTACTCATAGTACAAGATGCAGACATGATATCCTGTCCAAACACTCTTAGTACAAATCTTTCTTCTCATTGAATTAAGAGAAAGTAGCTGTATATCTACTCTATTTTGTATATACAGATACAAAATGGTCCTTCATTTGCATCCCCTTTTTTTGTTTAGTTTTATCAGAGAAGGGTATTCCATTGCCATTTAAATATTGTAGGTGTGTGAATTCAGCAAAATAATCCAGTACAGTCCAGTAGTCCATAATAGTAGTGGGTTGTCCATAGGACTGACAATGTCAGAAGTTGTTGAATTGAGCCTTTTACAGCTCAGCATGTTAATGTAGCTTCACTTTTTTTTTTTTTTTTGGCGGAACCGGGTGTTGAACTCAGGCCTTTGGGCTTGGCTGGGATAGCTTCACTTTTTATACCTCATTTTTATACTTTCCTGTTGAATGGTTAAAACCAAGATAAAGCAAGACCTAAATACAAGAAATGTAACTTTTGTATTTGCAAGGTCAGTCAAATGCCCTCAAGATTTACCCTGTACCACAATTTGTTGATCAATTTTCAGCGCCAGCCATGTGGATGAGTCACGGCCATTGCTTGGCCACTTTGCTCTTTGTGAAACCCTGAGAGAATCTTCTCTCTCCAAGTGACTCTACATCATTGATCACTATCCTCTGTAGCCCCATAATCTCCTTGATCAGAAAATTTGGGACACCAGTGAGTTACAGGATGTTACAGTACAGGTTCACTTATCTAAGTCCTCGCTGACCTTGAAAGGCTAGGGCCAAAATGTTGGCTGTCCTTATAGTTCTTCTTTTTCTCTAATTTTTAGTCTGCAAGCTTAAGTTTTAACCCTCCAGAAGAGAAGCTTAATGATATTATTACCCTATGACATAGGCAGTTGAGCTGAACCTCACTATCTGTTGAATATCAAACATCTTAGACATAACATAGAACAAATATTTTCCACCAAGTATTGATACATCAAGCTTTAAATCCCTACAGAAGGTGAAGGTAAAAAAAGAAAAAGAAAAATTTAAAAAATAGGAATAAACAATTACATATTTCTACACAGAAATTTAGAAATCTAGCCATATACAGCATTGTAGTAGTACAGTCCTATGACATTTTTTTCTTGTCTCTTGTTTTCATTTATTACCCTTTTTCTTAAACAAACATTTACTTGAAAGACAATATAGCAGTAATTGATATCACTTTAGAAGCAGTACATATTTAGAAGGCCAGAATGACAGGCATTCCAAGCATGGCCCTAGTATTGCACATTGCTATCTTTAGTACAGTTGCTTAGTTCACAGGAATCAGCATATAGAGTTCATCAGGGTGAGAATCCTACCAATTAACTGCTAGTTTCAAACACCTGCTGAAGATTCTTGGGATCATTGCCTTAACCATCTTGTGCACATAACTGTATGGTTTTGCCCCTGTCATGCTTCCTAACTTACTCTACTGAGCCATCTCCCTGGCCCTATTTTTCCATTTTCTAATCAGTTACTATTGGAAAGTTGAAAGCATGCTGTTCCTCTGTACAGATAAATACCCACATATATCAAATCAGAAAATTATCAGCATACTTAATAGTGAAGTATTTAATGCATTCTCATCTGTTAACATCATTTCTTTTTAATGCTTTTCTGTAAGTTCTGACCAAAGTAATAAAACATAAAATATTTTTTCTTTCCCCTTCTTTTCTCCTTTCCCCATCCCAGTTGTTCTTTTCTTTTGAGTGGTTTCCTTCCCTTTCTCAATTACATTGCAGATTTTGTACTTTATTTACTCTTTCAGTTTCTTCCACTAGGGAGACAAGGTGATCTTTACACATGCAAGTTTGACTTAACTCACTTATAAGTATGGTCTCTAGTGGCAGCATGGATTTTATATTAATGTATAATTTCTTTAATACTCATACACATACATTTTTGGACTCTCTTCTCTCTTCTCTCAGTCCGTCTTGCATTAGTGGAAACCTTCCAAAATGGCCAGTTTGCCCAGTTTGGGGTTTCTTGGGACAAGTGCCTCCCACCTTTTGATGCATCTTAGTGAAAAATTCCACTCAGATTCTCTGTCTGAAGAACTTCTGCATCAGCTTCACAATTTACATAAAAGTTCTCCTGGGACATTCATTTGTAATGCATTGAATTTATATATTAATTGATGAGGAACTGATTATTTTTGCTACTCTGAGTCCCTTCAATTAGGAATTAGCATGTTGTTCCACTAATGGAAGCTATTTTAATGCTCTGTGCTTGAAGTTTTGTGATCTTCATACACGTTTTGCTCAGTTTTTCTGTACTTATTTCTAGTTTGTTTTTTTTTTACAGTCACTGATGCAATCTCCTTTATTTTCTGTTTTGTAATTTGTTACTATTGGAAAATTTGAAGCATACTGTTCATTTATGCAGGTGAATATCCACATATATCAAATCAGCAAAGTACCTCATTAGCACACGTCATGCTGAAATATTTAATACATTCTCGCCTGCTACCATTATTGCTTTCAAACCCTTTTCTGTAAGTTCTGACCAAAGTAATAAAACATGAAATAAGAAAAAGAACTTAATTTGCATGCCTAGTTGCCTCCGCCTGCTATACATAAGGGGGTAGCTTCCTCTCTGTGGCTCAAGGCCAGAGGTTATAGGTTTCTGTGTCTTGTGTTTGACCTGACATTTCCCTGAAGGAAAACCACTTTGCATAAATTTTCATAAAGGTTCCCAACCACCCATACACATTAAGACATTTGACAACATAATGCATTTTTAAAATAATTATGTTGTTGTTGGTACTGGGAATTGAACTCAGGACCTTGCCAGGCAGGCACTGTACCACTGAGCTATATCCCCAGCCCTAGATAATGTATTTATTAATTTTATTTTTGCACAATTATGACTTATTCACTATCACACTAAATTGGAAAACAAATTACAGGCTTCACTGTTTAAGGTCATTTTGCTCAACAAAAGACCAAATACATGACAGTGGTTCCCAAGAGCATATAGCACTTATTCAACATCTGAGTTGCTAAAGACTATGAGAGACTTAAACAAATTTTGTGAGATTACCGAAAGATATTGGACGAAAATTTGAGCAAATATGAATTAACAGTATATCTATTCCCACTCTAGAAAACAAAAATTAAAGACACAGAGGGTATTCTTTGACAGCCGAGGCCAAGCGCTGCAGTGCAGACAGCTCCCCAGCCCCTGCTGTCCTCCCCAGCATCTCCTGACACTCTTGGTTAGGAATGGGAACCACAGAGGGAGCGGCTGCCTCCTTGTTGGGCAGGCTGAAAAGAGCAATACAGTGCACCCAAGAAGGCAGTGGTTTCTGATCCGGCCCCTTGAACTCCATTTGACCTCTTGTATTGAGAGAAAAGAGAACCAAAGCTATTTTTCATTACCAATTTACTGAAACTCAGAGCAATCAATAACGAGCAGAAAAAAAAAAATAATGGGCAGAAGTCGACCTCTGTGAGTCTTGAAGCCTGACCTCAGCTGCCTCTGGGTCACAGTGGCATGTGCAGGGCACAGAGACAATACGAGGACTCTTACCGTCTGCTTGAGTGCCTGCCTGGTGTCAGCCACCCACGCCCCGGGAATGTGGACCTTGTGGATTCAGTGCCATTGGGCAGGGCCCTGGTCTTCAGTTGTGTGGGCAGAAGCAGAGAAAGGAGAATGCACTGCAAAGCTTCAGACCTGTAAACAGGCCCAGAAGCATCAGGTATGGGAAAAGCGTGTGGACCACAGATCTTCCACCACCTTCGTGCCTTAGGCATTTGGTGACAGAAAATTCTGTGCTGGTGGAGGGGGAAGACGCTGTCTTGTGGACTGTCAGAAACTTAATGGTACCTGCCTAGTGGGTACCTAGTAGATACCAACCACACCCCAGTAGTGGCCACCCAGGCATAGCCTCTGTCTTCAGCAGGGGGAGAACGCGGCCAGGCAGAAAACCATCAGTGAAGAGCCACTGACATAGAACCATTCTACAGGAGCCAGGCTGAAACAGAGACTGGAATGTTCAAGCTTTGGGGTATTCTCCAAAATAAATGAGACAGGGGCTTTGATAAACACTGATTTCATATATATACTTTGATATATCCAATTACATACAAGTCAATAGTGTATATCCATTCCCACGGCATTAATGATGCTACTAAGTGGGTAAGGATAATTTAGCTACCATCTACATTTCTTTCTATTATTTTTATACATTTCTAGAGTTTTTCAGCTCTCAAAAATAAGCACATACTCCATACATTCATTCAACTATTACTTTGAGTATCTCCCATGTACCAGGTACAGTACAAAGGCAGGGAATGAGAGTGGGAATTGCAGTCCAGGATGGAGTGGAAGAGGTACCAAAGTAATAATCATAATAAATAATAAATTATGTAAAGAGTGCTATACACTGCTGGAAAAAAAAGAGACTAAAATGGTGATGGCTGTAAAATAAAGAAGTTCTTAAAAATACACAGAGAACAGAATTTATGCAGCAGCGTTCTGTCTTCCTTTGTGACTACTTTGTCATCTAGACTCCATTCCTGAGTGCCATTGACCTTTCAGAGAAGATGACCTCGATGTGGATTAAGGCAGTTGTGCTCCTCCCCGGGCCCCTGAAGGCCTCGTGCGTGGAATGGAGCCTTTCAGCCTATGATGATAATCAGCCTCAAACAGCTTTATCAATAGCCTTTGCAGTCATTAGAATAGACACTGACATCTATTTTCTGAAACCCTTATAGTTCTCATGGCCATTTCATTACCTAAGGCACAGATTTACTTGAAACTCCTGCCACGAGAGCAGGAGCAGAGCTGCGCGGCGCCCTTCAGGAAGCCAGGATCGAGGTCTCTGATCCTGCTCTGAACAGCTAACAATCCTGTGAGTTGTGGATGCCAGCTGGTTGTAACTTAACTTGCTGTGAACAGGGGTTATTAAAGGACTCATTTAAACCTGAGCCAAACATCAAATAAATGGATAATGTATTCAAATGGTCTGGGGGAGAGAAGAGGAGTAGATAATCCATTTGTTTCTGTATCAGTGATTAGGCAGATAAGTTCTTAGGTAAATAGAGCAACAGTAGTGTATGCCGGCCTTGGGAAACACAATACCCTCTTTTTAGCACTAAACATGAAAGTAGTAGTTATAATAATTCATGTAACCCCAGCCTCTCACATGAACTGAACATTCTTTTTCATAAAAGCAGCAAAATATGTAGGTTTGAGGGATTTGGGGCTTAACAAATTATGCCATTATCATAGCTCTACCAGGAACTGACAGAAAGTCTACTTTAGCTTCTGCCCAAAGCTAAAGAACACCCAACTGAAAGTATTTTTAAACACTGCCTATTGGTGTCAGGTGAAACATCAAAAATGACTAAAATAAAATACAATTGAGTCAGTCGGCCAGGCCACTGCACTGCCTGAGACGCCTCCCCACTTTCCAAGTGGCTGCAAGTACGACTGCTGGCCTCAGAGAGGCCAAGTCCAGGATGGCAGTCTTTGAAAGTTTTGCAGTGGAGAGTGAGGTCATTGTAAGTATGAAGATGTCTTGTTTCTGGTAAACTCTATTTTGAAAAAAAAAAAAAAACAATGACTTTACTTTGAAGACTTTGTATCAGTCTCTGGAGGCAAACGGGGCAGCAGTCCAGAATTTTCTTGGCCGTCAGCACAAAAGAGGCTGCACATCAGTAACAAGGAGAAACGGCAAACTTCAGCAAAAACAAAGACCTGTCCTGGTTTGCAAAGAAAGACAGCAAGAAAGAAAAATGGAACATATGATCACCTTAGTCCATTGCCAAGTATATGAAGTAGCTCCAAAAAAAAGTGTACTGCTCCATTGTAAATGAGAAACTATAATTACAGCTAGGGAATCTGGAGAGATAAATTCCATAGAGCCGACAAGCATAAATCGCAGATGGGCAGCGGAGGACAGATAGGCTCTGGAGTGAAGACAGGCCTGGAGCAACAGCCTATGTGCAGTCCTGGCAGCTTCGTCCTCAGACAGTCCCATCTTTTCGTGGGCTCTGGAAGATGGAATAGCGTGAAGTCCCAAAAGCCACAGCTTCCTGGTAGCATGAAAGCAAGAGAGCCTTTTGTGACAGTCAGAGTCTCTGAGCCACTTTATTTGGTTTGATTTTCCTCTAATGCTTCATGTTGATTTTAAAGGAGACCAAACAGCAGCTCTCTGGGAGTCCAGTCAGTGCCTGTCACTTTGGAATAGCGAGCCTATCTAGGAGGTACAACTGGGGAGAGGGGGCCATTAAAACTCATTCTGTACATACAGTAACTATATGTATCAGAGTAGAATCAGGTTATGTATAAACTCACCCAGAATATGATTCAATCCAACCACTAAACAATAAAACATCACCTGTGCTGTACATTTTTGTTGAGTTTCCATCTTCTTATGTCCTTGCTCTTATTATGAACAATGGTGGTACTTTCAGCAGTGGGATGGGCAGCATTTGGAAGCCAGCAAGCGGCTTACGTAGGGCACTGCCTGTAGACTCAGTCCTAAGGAAGTCTATTGACAGGAAGGCTGGGAAGGATGCCTTATCGCCGCACAGCCTGAGGTACAAGGAGTTCATGTGTCTCCTTCTCTCAGCCTTCTTGAAAGGCCCAAATATTTGACTTAAGAGAAATTTTTTCCTATTCATTCGCAAAGATAATTTTCCTCACTGGATATAGAAAGTGATACTTCATGCGCTCTTTATTTTTCCCTGTGAAAAATGCTTGAAGATAATTCCACCAAGAGACATAATTGTTCACAATTATGGTACAAACTATGGTAAATGAAGTGCTATTGTATATAACGTCAAACTTACATGGGTTAGATCGTTTTCATTTATGTTTCTATAGAAACTAAGCTTCTCAGAGTTCACTGTGCCTCAGTGGCCCTGAACTATTTCGTATGACGTCGAAGGTAACTTGCCATTCTCTGAACAATTAAACAAAAATATCTAAAATACATGGAGTCATAGTTTAGAAATAAAAATCATTTATAATAAAATAATAATCCTATGGAATGAGTAAGTTTGGGCAGTCTCAGAAACAGTTGGAAACCTCTATTCTTTTTTATTATTTTTTTTAATGTGTTTGGGACAGGGTCTCACTATGCGGCTCAGACTCATAATGATCCTCCTATTTTTAGCATCCCCAGTGCTGAGATTACTGGTGTGTGCCAGCAAAATGCGTTTCCATGGCTGGCTAGGGTGCCTGGGGAGCAGGGCCTGCATGGCATGTGGTACAGGGGATGGATCCCCGGTCCCTGTGCTTGCCTAAGCAGGTGCTTAGTCCACTCTGGGTAATCTCTAGTCTTGTGACTTAAAGAATCACTGAAAGAACTGTTGATGAAATTAAAAATGAGCATGGTTTTAGTGGGAGCCATACCTCTGCCATAGGCAGGCTTGTAGAAAATCTCAACAGGATTTCTCCTGCCACTTGCACCCTCAAGAAGTTTGTTTGGTTTACAAGCTGGAAGCCCTCAAGAAATAAGTGGCTTCTGTAAAGTTGGAAGACTGAAAATCACAGGCTGGGGATAGAGCTCAACAGCCTGGCAAGCACAAGGTCCTGAGTTCAATCCTTGGTACAAGAAGAAAAAGGAGGAAGAGGAGGAGGAGAAGGAGGAGGAGGAGGAGGAGGGGGAGGAAGAGGAGGAGGAGGAGGAGGAGGAAGAGGAGGAGGGGGAAGAAGAAGAAGACTGAAAATCAGTAAACAAAATTCTTAAGATACTCAAGATAAGGTATACGTTGATGCAGAGGCAAAATGGCAACTTAGATAAAGCAGTTTGTATTCAAATTGACACCTACAAGCTGAAAAGACTGCATGCCAAAGGTCTGTGGGAAACCAGGCTCCTTTCCCTGGTGCTACAGCCCAGAAAGGTATGGCAGACCCGACCCTGTGCTCAGGCACACGTTTCTGCTTTAGCTTTTAGGGTGGGTTGGACCCTTGGTAAGCAGGATAAGCAGTGCCTTCCAGAGAAGAGATGTGCTGGATTGATTGTGAGGTGCCATTGAGACATCAGTAGGGACCTGTCCTGCGGGCAGGCAGAGCTGCAAGTGCGCCGAGTACCCCCTCTTAGTATCACAGTTTCTCCGTGGGACTGGCACCCTCGTCTCATTCACAATCCACTCTGGGGATGTACACATGCTATAGCATTAATTTTGGGTCTTCTACGTAGCCAATATATAGAAACACAATCTGGATTGCTAAATATCCTTCCCCTTTTTTATATGTACATTAAAAAACATAAATTTTATTTATTTAGGTTATATACCAACAAAGTCATGATTTTTAAATGATTGCTCATGTGGTATGTTTATCAACCAATGGATAAAAACAACTATTGGTCATGCATCTCCTGCAGAAAAGTCTAGTGAATTCAAATTTACAATTTTCCCCTCTCCCTCTTTTCTTTCCTCCTCCTTTTTTTTTTTTTTTTGTGTGTGTGTGTGTGTGTGTATTTGTGTGCAGAGTCTCACTATGCAGCATGGACTCATAGTGATTCCTCCTGTTTCAGCCTCCCCAGCGCTGGGATTACAAGCATGCACCACCACACATGGACTTGGTCACCAGCTCAGCATGCCCGGGTCAGGGCCAGTGTGGCATATGGAGCCAAGGATCAAACCCCGGCCCCTGTGCTTGCCTAAACAGGCATTTAGTCCCTGAACTATCTTGCCAGCCCTCTTTCCTCCTTCTGAGCTATGTATAAAAAGGCATATGTATAGCTAGTAGTCGATAGATAGATGATAGATAGATAGATAGATAGATAGATAGATAGATAGATAGATAGATAGATATCTGTCTATAAAACTGACAACTTTCAAAGTTATCTCCATAGGTCTTATGTCTCCATGAAATAAATCACATGCCTTTATCAATGTTTAAGGTATTGAACTGTGGAGAGAGATATTATTCCTTATAAAGTGGAATTTCTTTAAAAAGTGAATTAACTTAATAGCACAAGGAAGCTGAAGGTACCTGATTTGTATAGAGGTTGAGTCAAAGTTATTTTTAAATAAACATTTTGTGTCTGGGAATTGAAAGTGCTTCCTTTTCTGATAAAATTCCTTACTGGTTCTTAGGAAGTGACCTGCGATTTCACTTCCTAAGAGAGAAGAGTTCCACTTTTAAAATTAACTTACAAATATGCAGCACAAAGCACTCCCTCTATATAATACAAGCAAATTTAAGCTACAACAAAGGCTTCATTATGTAAGCTGATTTTAGAGGATTTTTAGCTCCAGGGGACATTAGAGATTTTGAGTACTTTTAAGCTATATGGCATCACTGTCCTCAAATTTAATTTTCTGGGAATCATAAACCTGGAAAGGAATTCACTAATTCACTTTTTCTAATTAGAGTTAGACTCCATTCCTTTGTTGTAGATATTTATATTTAATCATATGAATACTTGATAAATACAGCATTTCAAAGCAGTACTGAATGAATCTTCCGCCTCTGCGTGCTCTCCCGAGTCTCACCTGATTATAGCATCATTTTCCAAATACACAAGCTCTTTGGAGCATTGTCAATCACTGTAACATCCTCCACGATGTGAACGTCCTTCTATCAAACCACACACATGCATAGTTTTCTTTGAATCTTAGAAAACGCCAATGTGTCCATACACAATAGAGAGACAAAAATAAAACCTGAAAGCTCTCCTACCGCACGCTCCTCCTGCTTCTCTGGGACTTGGTCCAGTCTCCTTGTAAATTGTTCATCCATTGAGACTTCCATCTACTCCCCTGGGCATTTACCTCTGCTTCTGTTATGTAGGTTAACACATATTTCTGTTCAAAAACTTCCCCTGACATTCAGCCCAAATGTTCGTGAGTCTCCCTCACAATTAATACTCCCCACGACTGACCTTTGTGGAAGTACAATAAGCCATCCCTTTCTCTCCTGAGTGCTAACACTCTTTACACCCTGTGATCCCTCCCCTAACTCTGAGATGTCAGGGAAAATATTAAAGTGCACTCAGGCCACACATTTCACTGCAGCTTAGCTCTTCGATGCTAACACTTCTTAACCTTCAGAAACCAATTCGATCATTGATCCATTTGTTCAACAAATATTTTTTGAGCACCTACTGTGTACTCAGCATCATGCATAGTGCTGATCCTGGGGGATCTAGGCCCCTCGTCCACTGCGCTTACACATTCAGATTCTACTCCTGCCTCCCCTTTTACTCATACTAATACACTTGTCATAATACCATTTTGCCTTTGCCTACAACTTAATAACGTCTTCCCATTACAAGAACTATGTCACAGAATGTGAACGGAACCTGGGCAATTTCAACTCATTTGGTACAGGGCTGGGATATTTTGAATGTTTTATTCCAGAGGTCAGAGAAGCTTTTTAGCTTCCCGATAACTGCACGATGCAGCATTCTTTATTTCCAGCATGTGAAGGCTAACTGGTTCAGCTTTCCTTGTGAGGGAATAGAAGGTGAGAGGAACTCCTTCTAAGTCATCATCCTATTTCTTTTCTGATTGCCCAAATAGCAACAGATGTAAAAAACCCTTAACAGATATCTGCAGGAATGCCCCAAAACAGAAGATGTTGCAAAGTAAAGGCACACTGCTCGGAGATGCTTACCAATGTATTGTTTCCTCTGGCACTTTCTGACTCTTCCTTTTCTTAGTTAGCTATAGTTTCCTCAAAAGAAGAGGGTTATGGTAATGTATGTCTCAGTGTGAGGACCTCTCACCCTATCTTTGTAAAAGATCAAACCCTTCGGTTTTTGCCGTTCATTCCAAAATCCTGTGTCCTCATGACCTTGATCATAATTATCTCTTCTCTTGGAATTCTAATATCAATAAAAAAATGATCCTTCTGCATGACAATAGCCAACCTCATTGTCCCCTGCTCTCCCAAGCTGGTCTTCCCCTGTGATAACAAGCTATCCCAGGTAGCCAGGCTAACATTTTTACAATGCCTTCACCTATACTTTGCCTTAATTCACTAATAGCAAATTGTGTAGACTTTTAGCTGCCTCCTATTTCTCTCTTTTACTTTTTAAAGAGAGTAAAAATATGGTAAAAAAAGAAAACACATTTGAAACAATAAAGAATTTCACTAAAACATTGATAGGAATTCAATAATAGTTGTTAGATTGCATATTATTGTCTTTATGTTAGTTGTTCAGATTAGCAGATATAAGTATGCAAAATTGGTCAAAAATTTAAAAAGAAGAAAGGAAAAAAATAAGCATGAACTGCTCCTTTCTTAATTTGGAGTCACTGTTCAAGTTGAAGATTTAATTACATAGGTGTGGTCATATATTAGGTAGGTTTATATTTAAGAAAATTAATCTAAACTACTATGTGAACAATAGTCATAGGGTTTACTTATGGGAGTAAAATTATTATAATTCAACTTAATAAATGCAATACCAAGTATATAGATCGAGTTTTTCATACCTTGTTTCTAATTATTCATCTGGTAATAACTCTTTTAGTAACATTTTATGTTCCAATATAGGAAATGCTAATTTTTTGGTTTTATCTTGTTTTTCATACTGGGAATTGAGCTAATGGTTTCATGTATATCAGGCAGGAGCAGAGCCATGGACTGAAAGCCCCAGCCCCCTGGAAATCCTAGGCTTAAAACAAGTTTCTCTTCCCCTTTTTTATTGTACTAAAATGTTCATCACATAGCATTCAACATTATACCCATTTTAAAAACAATTTTTTTTGACATCTATTAAAGGTAGGAAAAGAAACATGCTTTGGAGAAACATGCAGATAGTGTAAAGGAAGTACACACCACTGTGTGAGAACAGACACTAGGAGAGCGAGAACGTAGTGGCCAGGAGCTGAGGCAGTCGTCTTTTACCCTCCAGTCACCAGGCTGACATCAGATCCCACCAGAAATTTGCTTTAAGTCCCAAGAGAATTGAAGATAACATCCTCAGATTTGTCCCAGGTTCGGAGTTTGGCAAATGTACTGGCTGGCCTTGATTGGCATGCACATCCACTTTCTCAGCCCTAGTTGCCTCATTTCCTTCCTCCTTAGAGATTTAATTCTCCATAATTCTTCATTGGGTAGAGCCTTCTATCTTCACATAGCTACTTCCCCTGAAAGGGGCTACACGCACTAAATGCTGTGGATTATTATGTACTCTCTAACTACCTTAGGAGGTTGTAGCTCCCTGGCCAAGTTGGAAAAAAATGATCGGAAGACAATGAGAAAAGAGTTAGTGTCTCTATAGTAGCTTCCTGTTTGATGGGAGAAAGTTTGGTGATTGTCAGGAGAGTAACTTTATTGTTAGGTTGGGAATGTAAAGCCCCATATAGAAGGAGCAGGGCAGATCTCCACATTCTCTGTGGAGGGGGAAGTATGGCAAAGAGGAATGTTAGAAAAATTATCAAAAGCCTGAGAGCCAAAGCTCTAGCAAGATTAGCCACTTCATGGGCCTAATTAAAAACAGGAGACTCAGTGAAGGTAGGTGCCCATTTAAGCTCAGGTGGATTAGAGGTCATAAGAGGTCCTATAATCTGCAACCGCAGCAGTACTGCATGCAGTCTTGCTTTTTGAAGGGAAGTCTTACGTCTTCCACAGGTTCAGAGGAACAGCTTTCCTCTTCTGAATGGTCTTTGGTCTCACAGGATTCAGGTGAAACTGGCTTTACAATTGCCACTTTCCTTCAAGGTATGTCCCTCTCCTCTACACAGGTTAACTAGGGAGATAACCAGAGCTTTCCAGGGTTACTGTCAATCTATGAAGACTTGTTGGGTGGTCACCACTAGTCTTAGTCCAAGTTCCATGAAAATTTAACTTAAGTTTTGAATTTAATTTAACTTTAAATTCTCATATAAAGCTTCTATAGCTTTTATACTGCATCCCTTGAGGAAGGATCAACTTGAATGATTTCTCAGGAGTGGGGAATAAGGCTAAGTTTTAAGGGGCTGTGAGGCTGCCTTTATTGTCCCCTCTTTGGTTTTTTGATTTCCCAAGGAGACTGGAAACATGTCTCTCCAGTGTTCCTTGCAATGAATGACAACTTTTTGGGGAAGACAGACTGCTTCTGGGAGTTGTAGAAATTCCTAATTGTGCTTTATTTTATTAGCTAGTGTGTCTCCTTTCCCAATGTGGCACTGGCATATCAGTACCTGAGTAAGGGCTATGAGTTTTGCTTTTTGAGTAGAGGTTACTGGAGGAAAGTGGTTTGGCCTCAATGACCTGTTGGTAAACTCACAACTGTATAGCCTGCCACTTGAGCTTTATCTTGGACAAAGCTACTTCTATCAGTGAACAACACATGTGCTCAGGGCTTTGGAGTGGCAGGTCACTGACATCCTGCCTGCTTGCATAGAACTGAGAAATCACCTGTTCACAATTGTAAAGTGTATGTCTTTATAGGAACCTCAGGGATGCCTAAAATCATGGTCTGGCATAGTTACAACAGTCAAAATTTGCTTTGATCTTTGCCAGATTTAGAGAATTGTCCCCAATTTTACTAATAAATCTCTTCCGAAAACACCATGGGGCAATTAACAACTCATAGTTGAACACTGGAGCTGTGAATTGACATGTCAGAGCCATAGTAAAAAAGCTCTGACTGTAGCTCTTCTCAAATTCAATTATGGCTATAAATTTAGAGGAGGATTTTCCAGAGAAAGGAAGTTAAAATCGAATGCAAAGGAACTGAATTGGCTTACCCATGACATCTAGAGCCACCTAGGTTTTCAAGAAAGGTAAAGATGGGGGGGGGTCGCTATTGTACATTTTCCAAGGCTCTCTAGTTCTCTTCAACAGAGTGGAGGATGAGGATTTTGGATGGCCTACCTCCTCTCTGGACGTAGGCAAAGTTAACCAACCCTTCATTCAATGAGGCAAGCACCTCAGCCACCTGAAACATGAAGAGGTGGCTTGGTACAGCTGTGCACCCCATGTCAAGTCTGTTCTTAAAGCCGGCTTTGATTTCCCCTGGGATTTTCCTTGAATGGACTTGGGTTGCTTAAAATATTTCCAATGGAGACGGCCATAATTTTGATCTGTCTTTTTCTCATCTCTTTTTATTTTTCTTCGTCTAACTCCTACCAGCTGAATACAGAAAAAAAACTGTATCTAGCAGTTAGGTCACTGGGGGCTGGGAACACATCAGTGAACCTACCTGGATTTTTTAAATAACTGAGTCTTTCTGGAAAAATAGGTGGGAGAGACCACTTGAAAGACAAGGGAGCAACTGAACGTAGTATCAACAATACATACAGATTTCCTCTCCTTCAAAGGTTCCTTTAAGCACCATAGCCTGTTGTTCTTTTCAGAGATAAACAGCCATAAACACCTGAACATAAGGAATTTCACACCACTCCCCTATCTTTTTGAAAAAAAAAAAAAACAATATAACTGGAAAGTAGTGGACAGCCTAATGGTGAGGCCACTGGAATCTCACCAGTTTTCCCCTTGTATGCTGGTTCATTGATTGACTTTTTAAACAGAAGGGTGGAGCCCCTCATGGGCTCTCAGAGAAACTCTCAAGCAAGCAGGGTGGAGCCCACTGGGGCTCCCTTAATTCCTTGAAAAGCAGCAAACTCCTAGAAGACAGGAGCAGAGGGCCACAGGGTCTCTCTTAGAAACAGTAGATTTCTAAGAGATCAGAGTGGAAGCCTCCCAGTCTCCTTTAGCCACTTGACAATTTCCCTTTCTGTTGTTGTTGTTGTTGTTGTTGTTTACGTATTTAGGACACGGTCCACAGGTTCTCACACAGATCAAACTTATAGTGATTCTGCTGTTTTCAGCCTCCCAAATGCTGGGATTACAGATGTGCACTACCACACCCAGTCTCAATCACTGGTCTCAGCATGCCCTGAGGGCAGGGCTGGCATGGCACATGGGACAGAACTACAGTCCCTGTGTCTGCTAACAATTTCCTTTACAATTATTCTAAAAATAAAAACTTTGTAATTACTTTAAGTAGATGTAGAAATTTCTTTTTAGCATTTAAGAGAAAAAAAATTAAGTTCTTAGTACAACGATATCTATATTATGCATACTTAGAGCCTCTTGAGTTGACCTTTAATGGTAGTTCCCTTTGTTTCACTCAAGCCCTCAGGCATATGTTTCTAAATTACCTGAGTTTCTGTTAGAAGAAAGAGGAAGGGACCTAATTTAATTCAGAAAATAAGGAAGGAGGGTCATATGTTTCCTAAAAGCAAAGACTTAGCTCTTATCTATAAGTGAGTTTTCCTAGTGTCCATAAGGTCAGCAGGAAAAGAAAGCAAACAAATGTTGTAGAAGCACATCAGTAACCCATATGACTAACCAAAATGGCTAACAAACATGGTGGAGCCATGTTTTATTTTTATGCTTTTGGTTCCACTCTAACCCACAGAATGGAACCAAAATGCCCACCAAACATAGCAGAAAGGTGGACTGTGATGAAACAAGATCCTGAGAAAGTGACTCATTAAGGATACCCAAAGGTAAAAGATCACCTATGGTCACAGATGAGTACAGATGAGCCTTTGAGCACAAGCAGGCTCACCAAAGAGTGAGAAAGTTCAAGAAAGTTCCAAGAGAAACAAAATGCATGATGGGAAAAAAGCATACTAAGCTCTAGTTGTACATATAGAACCTGAACAACCTATTCTTTGAGTGGATTAATAACAAGCTCAGACAAGCAATAGCACAAAAACATTAAAGGTTTTAAGTCTTCCAACAGACTAAAACCCATCCTGGGAGAGCAAGGACAAGAAAAGGATGAGGACTTTCCTACTGGACAGAGAAATGGACAGAAAAAAATCTAAACCAGTTCTTTTTTGCTTCAGTTGAGAGAGAGAAAGCAAGAGACAAAGAGAGAGAGAAAGAGACAAAGAAAAAGAGAGAGACAGAGAGACAGACAGGCAGAGACAGACAGAGACAGACACAGATAGAGAGAGACACAGAGACAAAGACAGAGAAAATGGTGTCCAAAGCACCTTAATTGGCTAGTTAGTGAAATTTTATTAATGTTCCTGGGTTCTCGGATTCTAAGGCTCCCTCTAGAAATTCTTTCTAGATTCTCCTTGTCCTGAACTAAGGTAGTGAGGTCTTACAATTGCTGAAACATGCTCTGCAGAATGAGGACAGGCCAATTCAAAGCAGGAAGAGAAATACACACCTTAGTGTGGAAACAAGCCACAAGAAGGCACAAAGGCCAGTTGTAACCATTCTAAGTGCACAAGAGCAGGCGTTAGCTCTGTCCACATGGCTATGCTACCACCATCCCTGCTGTCCACAGTCCACAAACCCTTCTTACCTTGAGGAACTGACTCTATGCCCACCAAGCAATGGCTCCACCTTTCTCGACTTCTATCATGTGATAGCTGTGTCCTATTTTTGTTCCCTGATTTTGGCTTTTTCAAGTAAGAATCAAACAGTGTTTGTCCTTCATGACTGGATTGTTTCAATTAATATATATATATAACTATATATATATATATATATATATATATATATATATATATGCTACTGTGAATAGTGCTACATGAACATGAGTACACAAACATTTATCCATTTCTTTGCTTGATTCTTCTGAGGTTGCACAGTAAGTCCCCCAGCTTATGAATGAGTTCTGTTCTGGGACTCATTTGTAAGTTGGATTCTTTTGTAAGCCAACATAGTGAATCTTATGAACCTTTGACATCAATATAAAATATAAAGCATAAAAAAACAAACGCTGTAAACTAGCTTTACTTTTACCATTACCTTAAAATGGTGTTACAGTTCAGTACAACTGTAAACAAGCTGATTTTACCTTTACAGTTATGTAAAAATGGTAAGGTAGACACGCGAGCTACTTCTGCTGTTTGATAGATCTACAAGGCTCCTACTATGAGGTCTGCTTCTACCTGTGAACAGTTAAAACCCGAATATTTGTAAATCAGGGACTGCTATACTCTGTCTCTGTCTGTCTCTTTCTCTGTGTCCCTATCTGTCTCTGTGTCTTGAAGTAAAATTGCTGGATCATATAGTAATTTTGGCTTTACTTTGGGGGGTAACTACCATACCAAAGAGTGGCTTTTTAAATAGAGCACCTTTTAACTACCAAAGAGGCATTCTGGTACCCAGAGAGGACAATCACTAGAGGCATTGCTTCTTCAGTATTATTTCACCGATTGGTCTTACAACTTGCGAATAAAACAGCACTGCATAGGGAGAACGCCCTTCCCAACTGAAACAGCAAATGGATACGTGATCTGTCAAGGATCTAGTAGCATTAACTCATCACTGCTTTTTCCAACCTAGAAACCCAATGAAACATCCCCTTATCTTTGAACAAAAATATCCTCTTTCACTGGTTTAGGTATGTTTTATGAAAAATCTGTACGTTATTTGAATTAATGCCATGCTGATAGAAAGTTTTCTGTTTATAAATTGGTAATAAGTGAAGGTATTTAAAGCAGAGAGAAAATGGATAAAATGACAAGAAAGAGAAAGGGGAAGGAAGGGGGAAATATTTGGAAAGTGCTTAGAGGATTCCTTGCCACACAACACTGTATCTGTACTCAGCAAGGAAAGAAAACTGTTGAAGGAGAAATGCTTTAATGCAACAACGTGGATGGAAGCACAGATTTCAGCCTTTTGGCCTTCTGATGCTGGGCACTTCGTATTCCTAAGAAGGCCAAAGAAGAACATGTGGCCTCAAGAACTATTCCTTGCACCTTTTGTATTCTGCAGAATTGAAGCTATTTTTTAAGAATATCCCTTGTATCTGAAATAAAAAAAAAAGAATTTCATTCATGGTTCTGTAGATGCACACTACCATGTAGGAAGATTAAAAAGAGAAGGAAATGTTGGAATGTTAATTAGGCACTTCATCCCCCTCAATATGGAAGGAATTAATGTTGCATCAGTAACGAGATTATGCTTTTTTATTGTAACTTATCCTGACCTAAAAGCAACCATCTGAGTTATAATTCTTTCTGTCTTCTGTACACAGATTCACTTGTTTTGGATCATTAATCAAAACCACCTGGTAACATAAAACAAATTGGACAATTAAAGAAATGCAGCAAACTCATATGCATTAAAGCTGGAGCGTGCGCTATCTAAAGATGACCCACCCCTCTGCCAGCGTGTTGGAGAATTTGCCAGGAAGACTTAAATGTCATGTTCCTTATTAGTATCCATCATCATAGCACCTAATTGTGCAAGTTGTGTTCAACTTCTACATCAAGTAAAAGCAAAAGTGCCAGATATTGGCTTCAGAAATTACCATATTATACCAAAAAAGTGATAATACATACATAATTTGTATTTTCTGTACTCATGCACATTAACTAATCTCAAAGCATATGTATGTTCTTCATGCTAAATTATCAATAAAAGCCACACATCTAGAGCAAATATTTGGATATGCACAAGTGAAACATATAGAAAAGTCAGCCCTATAAATTTATATATAATGTTCCACACATGTTGCAGACTATTTGAAATAGCCTTAACAGAAAACATATTTTGAATAAAACACCATGAAAGAAGACATGCTTTCTGAATACCTACATTTGTTTAACCAATCATGAATTCCCCCAAGATCTGGCCGAACAATTCCAAATTATCAACTAGACTGAATGGCAAGATTGACAATGTTGTCATAAAAGCAATATTCTAGAAGAGAGCAAATGAATTCAGTGAGACGAGTTTATATAAATCCATGTGCAGTAGCGGGAAGACAGGCAAAGCCTGGGATCAAGGGAATCAAGATGGCTCTATCTGTGACATAAATGAGAAATTGGCCATTGTCTCTCTAATGTTCAATCTTACTTTTCATAAAAACCATGACATCAGGCTGTTGACTCTTAAGCTGCCAAGCCAACAGAGGTCACTTTGGGTTTAAGCTTTCACCTCAAAACCTTTGTCATTTGAAAAATAGCAAATAAACTTGAAGTGCTTTATACTTCTCTTAGGACCAATCTACAGAAATAAAATATTTCACTCCAAATGAGACCACTACCTAGCCACACATGGAACAAATTACGTGTCTTATTATTAAAATGAGTAAATTTAAGCAATTTTCTGCTTCTTTTTTACAAAATGTACATAGAAAAGGAAGACCTCCTGTTGTGCTAGTAACTCTGAGCTATTCTTAATAATACACTGGAAATTTTTATTTCATTAGTTTATTTGTAAAACTTTCTGAGTCATCTGTTATGCTTCAAAAACAAGTGTAGGTAGTATGGGTGTCACAGGGTGTAACATTAAAAAAAATAGTCTAAAATCACTGTACCCATAGATTTTGGGTGAGGCAGGGGGACCAGACAATATACAGACAAAACCATATGCATACTATGGGACATCGTGGATAGTGATGAAAAAGAAAGTAGGGGGAAAGAAAAGGAAATTTGGGGAAAATTGCAATGTTAAATAGGGTGACTGGGAAACAGCTCAAAGTCCCTGAGGTGCAAGTCTGTGGGTGTGCACAGCTACTGACCGGAAGGTTCAAGCAGCTAGAACTGAATTACAGAAGAGTAGTAGGTTAGGAATCTCAAGTCAGACATATGGCCCTCGTGCTAAGTTGTCAGGCATGCATGAAATCATCAAGAAAGAGACAAGTGGGAGAGGGATGAAGCTTTTGAAAACTGTGCAAGCTTCTGCTCCCAGGATACCACTTATGCAGACTTCAGAAACCTGTGATTCTATCAGTTTACCACCTTCAACATTTGATTATTTCAGCTCGTGGAAAATAAAATTATTATGAGCCTGTGTGCCTGTGAGTTTACATACATAGAAGAGAGTGCAATGTAGATAATGTGCCTTTTATAAAGGGGCACAATCTACATCTGAGCCTAAAATTACCTTTATCCAGCAAAGAACCTACTCCCTAGGTCACATAAAGGCCAACTGGAAATAGCAGTTTTAATAATTTGTTCTTTTATTTAAATTATAATGTGAGTATGAAAGCTAAAGATTTTGTTACTATTAAACATAGACATCGATACAACAGGTTTAAAAATTGTCAGGTATCTTCTTCAGAAATTGGAAAATGACTATTTAATGCAGAACACCATGACAGGTCATGAGACCAGCCAGCTTGGTCAATGGAGATAAGCAATTGAAGTGGAGATTTCAGTTAACACAGCTGTGGAAATATCCTGCTTAAACAAGGTCGCGCAAGACCCATGCTCTTCTGCCAATGCACATGGCCACAGCAAATTGATCCAAGAGCCATCTTACTCTGGCCTTTTTCCAAACCAGTGATGAATCCGTTTATCAAAATCACTGTCAGGTAAATGTTCTGAGACCTTGACCATGGTATTCCTTCAACTATAAGGGATGGAACACTTTGTAATGTATTTTCAAATTGAAAGTCACTTATCCTCTTAGCACCCCAAGAAGGTTTATGAAGCAAATGCATGCAAAGAAATATTTTGAAAAGAACCAGTTAGGGCTTAGATGGAAAGCTTCAGTGTAGTAAACTGTGGTTTACTCCAAATTCTATCTAAAATAGGTTTTCAGAATTTAAAGTTTATAGTCCTATTTACTCAGTAAAAAAGCAAAGCTAAAATGGGATGCAGTAAAATGCTAGGATTTCATCCAACTATTGCTTGGAAATGAAAATTCCCTAATGGGAATAGGCCTTTGAAATAGGACATCTGGGTTTTACTAAGTGGGTAATTAAAAGTTTGAAATCTTGCCTGGAAAATGGGACAAAAGCTCAAATTACCAAGATAGGTGAGACATTCCCCACTGCCTTTATCACAGGAATGGCTGAGATCCAACCTCTAACAGAATAAGGCAGAGAAAGTGGAGAGTGTGAAACCACCCAAGGCCAAGGGGGAATTTAGAATCTGACTTTCAGGGGGTGTTTGTCAGAATACATGCTATACTTCCTGCAGCTAATGAGACATCCTGTGTAACAAGTCCAGTGCAGACTGGCTAATTCTCAGCCTAGTAAATCGTTCCTCTTCAATATCCTCTGCTCTTTTCCAACTCATGATCAAGATGTTGGCCTTTGAGGGGAAGCATCAGGGACTGGCTCCCAACGAGAGTCACATCTCCTGGTTCATTTGAGAAACTTCCTAAAGCTTCTGGGTGCACCTCAGAGGCTCCAAACTTAAGTGAAAGGCAGCCTAACTGAACTTTAGTCTTAGAATAAATAAGATTATAGAGTAGAGTAGCAAACCCACATGAGAATATAGTTGAATAATAGACTTTGGGTGGTCTCCCCAAGTCAACATATAAAAGAACCCTCTTCATGTTACGTACAACTTGCTTGAGTTTTCTGTAATATGTTTGGCTGAACACTACATGCCACATCTAGCTGGGCTAATGGATTAGAGAAGACACACATAGAAGACTGCTCAAGAAAAATCGTTACGATGTCTCCAAGTTTCAGAATGTGCCTCCTAGTAATGGCATTCTGCTCAGCAGGTTGTGCCATCCTCGGCATACTTTATAATACCAGCTGACAGTGAGCATCAGGATTTCTAGAGTCTCTGCATCCCCATTCTGCAGGAGGCCACAGAGAATCATGGTCCAGAGCTTGCAATATTTCACTCTTCCACAAGTTTATAGAATAGTAGGAAACATGTAAAGTATAATATTAGGGTAAAAATAGGAGCAATGTGCTATGCTAAGAAAATGTTTAGTTAGTTAGTGAGTGTAAATTAGTTTAATTTGGCTCCCAAAGTAAAAATTTCCTGAGGCTAAGTGCTAATGCACATTAGTGCCTCACAATTAGAATTTCAAAACGTTCAGCATTTGTCCTAATGTTGAAAATCTTCTCTTAGGGAAAAAAATATTTCAGACAATCAAGTGTATTTGAAACTTGTAGTAAATGCCAGCAATGTTTATTCTTTTCAAACACACTGAAGCGGATGTGTAAAGCCTGGAGGAATGGACCAGAAGACAAATTAAGAGGTGACAAGGAGACATTGAGAGAAGACAAGTTCAAGTTTGATGCGTCCATTCAGCTATTACTGACACAGAGCAGCCTGCTGAAGCTCTCTGGGCTTGTTTTTCTTGTAGGGGAATAACGTGACTATTTTCCATTGGTAGTGTTCAGAACTTGATTAGAAGTAGTTAAACATTTCAAAAAGGGCAGCTAAATGAAAAACTGAATGACAAAGCAAGCCTATCATCCTCTTCAACAATTGTCTATCCCAATCTAGTGTTCTAGTCTCGCTCTTTAGACCAGAAAATACTGGAAATAAACAAAACCAAACATATTCTATACTTCAGGTCTATCAGAACACCCCAAACCTCCCACTAGTTAGGCTATATCAGCTGATCTAGCATTCCACTGAACCATCTTTGAACTACTCAGGAACCATCCAGAAGCATTTAAGTGAAAAAGAGGACAAGAGAAAGAAGGTGCAGCCACCGCTTTTCCAAACCCATGTACATAGCTCAGGGAACACGTCTGAGAGCTGCTGGCTCTGCACTCTCATAGAGGTGGACAGAGCCAAGAGCTACCCGCTCACCTATAATCACAGGTGACATGGTATCCTCAGGTTCTAGGCATGTTCCCCATCACCACCTCAGCGACAACACCTGTCCTCTGTCCCATTACAAATCCCTTCCTACTCTAGGAGTCTGGTGGATCACTAGGTTGGTTGTGGCCAAGAGCAAAGAGTCAGTGACCTGTAGCTTAGATAGGCTGGCTGATCCAAAATCATATTCATTTTATCTGTACTAATTTTAATTCACATACCCCTACACCTAGAGTTCGTCATAATTTTTAAGGCAAGTATGGGCACCAGGGTATGTGACAATTAGTACAAATCAAAGTGAGTATAATCTTGGCTAAGCCAACAGCATCACTTCTAATTTGTTAATTATTTTTATTTTCTTTAGATACTTTAATTAAAAACACATAACTTAAAGTGGTGAAACAAGGAACAGAAAAAGATAACATATACATTCATATTGAAGTATTTTGGTGTCATATCTTATCCCAGTACCTGAAACAGACATTAAGGATGAATTCTAATGGGGCAACTGGAATGAAAACTGGATAATCAAATTAATTCCACTCCTTTTGTGTTCTGAGTTTTTACAGAATAAATGAACATGCAACTATTTTATTGAGTTGTACAACCCTTGTAACATCTCTCAGATTCTGGACTTATCTAAAATTCATATAACTGAAACAATTTATTTCTTAATAGAGTAAAAAGAGCTACATTTTCCCTCTGTGCAAGGTATCAAAAACAAGATAATATTACTTTTGTCTTTAAGAAAAGCAAGCAGAACATAGATTCTTAACAGATGTTAAAAATTAACCTAACTAGATTCTGAATATGACGTCTTGAAATAAATAGTCCAATAAGTAAGTATGACACATGGAATAACTATGAAAAATCAGTAGGCATAAAAATAATTTGTTTCATAAAGCCCAATGTTAAGGTCTGGATATCCTCTTGCGGTTTAAAAGACTCAAGAGTCAAACCATTGTGTAAAGTACAAGAAAAGCACAAATAAACCTTTAAGTGACTTTTCTCTCCAACATGATAAATGTAACAATCAAATGAACTAATCATGAAATGTCAAAGCACAGAATATATTTCCAACATGCACAAATAATCTAAATAAAGATCCCTGAAACTGCCGCAGTATCACTATGAGATTCCCCTTGAACCATGACTATAATCCAGCCCCCAGTCCCAAGTACAATGGTATAAATAGCAAAGTCTGTATATGCTGCTTTGTGAATTTGTCTCATAATTTAAAGCCCTTGAGGAGCAGAGCCCTTTTCTTCCTAAGTCACCAATGGGTGCCTTTTGTTTTCCTTCTGCTTGGATTCATGAAAAATTCCCAGAGATGCCCAGAGCACCGCACTCATGCTGTCTGCAGACTGTGTAACACAGAGAACTTTCATGCCTATAAAAGATCCCCAGGGAGTCTTCTCTGCAGCAGAGTTTGCCTTGGTTCACAAATTCTCTCTTGTTCTTCTGTAAATATCAGGAAGAGGTAAACATGGAGAAAGAAAAAAAGGCAAGAGCCTGGTAAAAGCATATTAATGAGGAACAATAGACTGGAATTGAGAAGAGAGAAGCTTTTGCTTAAATACCAAGGGGCAAAAAAGAACCTACTGATAATAAACTCACTAAATTAGAGAACTGAATGATTTTTAAAAGAAATAATGATCCCAAAACCATTTAAAACTGAATATTGATGAAACATACAGGCACCCTTACAAGGGGCCAAACTAATAACGCCTACCGCAGAGTGCGGCTCTTGATTATTTACGTAGTTTTATAATTTACCATTTTCTAATACATTCCCTGATACTAAAATTATCTAATATTTACCTAGTTCTTATTCTTGACCGGACCTCACACTGTTTGCTTGCAGCAAGTTAACTCTTTATCCTCATACAAGTGCTACAAAGTCATGACTGTTTTCATCTGTTTTGCAGATGGGGATGCCGAGACACGGAGAAGCTGACTGGCTCACCCACGTCACAGGTGAGTGAGCGGTGGAACGACTCAAGGTGGGTACACTGCTCTAGCACCTGCCTCGTCTTCTGGAATGATTCACATGTGTGGTTTAAAATATCAACCGAGTCTTACTTACTTAACTCATCCTTCCGCAATTGTTAGTCACAGTCAAGGGAAGCAGAATTGTGAATAGGAGCAACTGGTCAACTTCACACTTTTCTCTGTCTCAGAACCCAGGTACCTCTTAGATTGCTCTTCCCACAGCCCTTAGCAGCTAAGGTCTGTGTATTTGTCTACCTTCCCCCATGACAAAAATGAGCTGTCTGTTTTAAAAGTGACTTAATAGACATATTGCAATGAAGGACAAGTGAGCAGAGCTTTGTATATAACCAGTATGCACTAAGTATTTATCGAATGGCTATTAATAGTAGTCATTGCCTTTCCCAAGAGTATCTTATTGATTTTTTTTGATACCAAAAGCTGTAAGGCTCTGTAGCAGATAGGCTTAAAACCTTTACACTGCTTTCAAATAATAGTAATCCCAAATAATAGTCATCTACAGCTTATAAAACTAAGCTATCTTGTCTATGCTCAAGTAAATTGTAAATTTTTTCTTAAAAAAGAAAAGGAGAGAAAATTGGAAAGAGGGCCTGGATGGTACTGAAGAAAATTAAAGATTAATATATACCCCTTGGGTAGGGTCGTGGGTAGTGGAAGCTGTTTCTGGGTTAAAGGGTAAGAGAGTGAGGACAGTCATTTCTGCAGGTAGAATTTCAACACCACAGCATTCCTCAAAAACTGAGAGCCAGCTCAGCAGGGAACATCTGCCAGTTGTTTCCAAATGAAGGAGAATCATTCTTCCGATGAGAAAATAGTGATGAAGGATCATCTTGGACTGGGAATAAAATTGAATTTTCACAGTGCCAACATCAGGCTTACTCTTACAATCTCCTCTCAACATTTGGATGGGCAGTGAGGGAGAGAGGCAGGAATGCAGCTCCTCAAAATTAAAAGCACATTGGAAAAACAGGACCATTAAGCCTCTGCGCAACTTAAAATACAGAAGTTTTATTAGGTTGAACCATATAAAGCTGCCATTTTTGTAATTCAAAAATGGTCCAATTGAGGCAATTTCATTTGGTTTAGCCTAAAAGAATACGATGGCACTAATCAGTTTGCAGCTGTAAATCACAGTACAGCCTGATGGTTGAATGTTGTGTTTAGTTCGTAAGCTGATTTTCCCTCAGTCACACAGCTGGTACATGGAAAGCATCCTGATCGGTAAGGACTCCTTTCACTGGGTCTTGCGCACCTTCCCTCAAGCATATCTGCATCCAGCAAACACGTGTAAAAACATTGCCCATGTGCCGCATCTGGTGCTGAAGGTCACTTTTTAATGTAGAAGCATCACCTGCTATTTCTTGACCAACTGTTGGCCTCAGTCAACTGGGAAGCCTGGAGTCTTTCCAGGCTGAGTCAGGTGGAAATTTTAAAAGAAGGGAGGAGGGACTGGTGACAAGAAATGACACAGGGGAGCTGCAGTCCTTCTCAGGAGATTCCTCTGTCCTTTTATTTTTTTCTTAAATAAACAAATCACTTTAGATACCATAACAAATCAGACAAAGGAGCCAGTCTGGGCACCAACAGCTTAAGAAGTCCCTGCAGGCCAACCTGTGGTCTCAGCTGCTCCGCCTAAATGAAGCCTGTCAGGAGAAAGCCAAGCGAGCCTGGGGACGCCATCCTTTCCAGGACAATGGTCTACAGTAACACCAGATCATCTTGCATTCATCAAAAATGCAGAGTCTCTGGTTCCACTGCAGACAGCCAGAATCAGAAAGTCTAGGAGCAGAGCCCGGGAATCTGAGTTTTCGCAAGCTCTGCCTGTGACCTGATGCACAACAAAGCTTGTGGAACATCATTTTAGGAAAAACGAATCATCATGCTAGTGGTGGAGAAGTGTAAACGCAGGCAGGCACCCAAAGGACAGCGAAAGAATTTGGGTATCCAGAAACACCAAGCAGGACTTTGCGTCTGCACAGAGAATTACGAAATCGTCTCTCAGCACACATTGAGTTAAATGAATAATAAAATTACAAATGACAGCAATAGTTAATGCTTACTGAGGAATTATGGAATTAGGGTGTCCCAGTTTATGGATTATGTACTTTGTATAGATTTCACCTACTCCACAAAATACTTAAAAGATAAAAGCAGATTTTAAAAAACTAATAAAGGAAATAAGGTATGGGTTAAATAACATCTTGTTTTTTTGCACTGAGCAAGTGACGGGGCCGCATCCGGGTGAGGCTGCCTGATGCTACTCAGCTTTCCGCTGCATTGCGTGGGGCTTCCGAACGCGTCCCGTCTCTCATTCCCATCGTGAAAGCAGGCCTATTCTCTATACATTTTTCAATCAAAGTACTGTATCTCCCACGACAATGTGAGAGTGAAGAAGGATGTCTACTCTTCTCACTGAGTTCTCACCTGAAAGCAAATACTGTTCAGATCAAGGAAAACGATTCATCGGAGAACAAAGGCCCTAGCTCCACCTAGTGGATAAATCGGTTTCCACTTATGGCACAGAGCACAAGGACAGCGGAATCTATTCCTGACAAACTACAGCAAAACTAGGAAAGTCCTGTTTGCTACCAACAGATTCATGCTGAAAAATAAGCTCAACTCTATTCCTGCCGACACTCTTTCCTGGAGGGCAATGACACATTTCACAGGAGTACAAGAAAGGACCCTCCCGACTAGAAACCCCAATCCTCCCGATTTCTCTAGGCTGGGCTTTCTCATTCTATAAATGAGGACAATGATGTTTGACTTTTTTTGTTTCGCTGGTCACAATAGAAAAGAAAAATATTATACTTTCAAGTAGGAAATGCTAGTTTTTCTTAACTGCTACAAGCCCTGGTTAACCTTTATTAAATAAGGTAGGGCCAGGGAGACAGCTGGGCAGCATACACATCTGCCTAGTAAGCACAAGGTCCTGAGTTCATCCCTACTCCCAATAAATAAATAAACAAGGCACACCTTTCATTGTTGTGAGCAAAGTGATAGAAGAAGGCAGCTGAAGAAAAGGCTCACATCGAAGTAAAGCATTTCACTTTAGTTTGTGACAGTTAAATAAGTGGCAGAATTTTTTTTTTAAAATTAGACTTAACCTGCCTCCAGATACAAACCCATGAAGAAATGAAGTGGTTGCCTTGTCCGTGCTTAGGTCGTTCAGAATTGTCGGAGGGACCTTGCAATTCTGTGATCTTCACCAACCAAACAACACGCCAGGCTGTCCAAGCTACTCACAGCAGTAACATTTCTCAGCATGTAGAAAATATTAGGTCTGCTTATACAGTTCTATGCTCTCCCAAGCCTAGTAGACACTGGATTAAACAAATCAAATCCAGTTCAACAAAATCTAGAACTTCATATGCTACTTAGAGAGTGAATCTTCAAGAGAAAGATCTGATTTTCTTTGAACGGTATTGATCAAGATATTTATGGGTCCTTAGATAGTGGCTAATGGTGTTTTTTTTTTTTCCTCTTCTTATGATAAAGCCCCGTTTATGACTGCTGATCGTGAAAAGCACAATGATTGACCCTGACCGAGAGTGAGTAGTGAGCTTCGCCCAAACTGCCCACCTATTTCATCCTTTGAAATGTTGGACCCAAGCAGCCTGTCTGTGTCAGCACTGGAGCTTCAATAACCAGCAGGTAAGATAGTCAAGTCTTACAAGTACTTCTGAGGAAAATAAATTGTTCATTGTAGTCTTTAGTATCCTCATGGATAGCTTTTGTCTGACTGGCTAATTCCTCCAGCCCAGAGAAATGCGAGGTCTTGCCAGTGTCCTCAGACTCAAGAGAAAAGCCCTTCGCCCAGCCCGGAAGCACACATCTTGGTGGTGAGCGTCCGGCTCTGCCTCTGTCCTCATTTGGTGGCTCCCTCCTAGGAGAAATGCCGATTTTTCTCTTCAGTAGTTAAGAATGCATTGTGTGTCTGTGAACAGAGGCTCTGGAAATTCACCGAGACATAAGATACAGTCCCTGCTCCCAAGGAGTTTAGATTCTTATCTCTGGGATTGCTCTTATCTGTTCAGCTTCTTGGCTTTATGCTTCGGCTGGAGAGGTCGAGGATCATTAGCGATGGCCCGCGCCCTGCAGCGGCTCTCCACACGCCCTGCCTTGGCTCTGCCCCGACTCCTGCGGCCTCCGTCACACCCATGGCGCCATCTCGGGCCCAGCTTTCTCCCTGAGCAGGGCTGAAGCTGCTGGAGGAGCTGACCCGGGTGGAACTGGCCTGTGTTTTCCAAAGTGTGCGATGCACTCTCCTAACAATGTCTTGACTGGTCGACCCCTTCTACTTCTCAACTTTTGTAGGAACAAGAGACAGATGTGAGGGAGAATAATGCCCTGATATTCCAGAAAGCTGGGAAACAAAGGAACTATCACCTATTTCTTTTTGTTCCACACATGGACTTTCAGTAATGCCGGGGAGTAGATGCAGTACCTGTCTGTCAGCTGGAGGCAGTGCCCTGGTAGCCTTTCTACAGCCAGGCAGCCACCAGCTGACTTGGAGGTCATACTCAGGAGACCCCCTTTCACGGCAGGGATCCTGCTTATCTTTGAAACCCTTCTCCCCCCACACAGGATTTTCTTTTATCATTCTAACTTGACAAAAATGTGCCTCTTTATAAAGTGCACTCAGGACAATGAGCAGGACATTCCCTGCTTTTGCCTCCCTTGTGAGATGCATGATCCCATTTTTCCAGGGCTCAGAGGGCAGATATTTGGTGCAATTGTGGGCTTGAGCGAGAGTAGAGGAAGCAGTTACTACCTCACTTCTAAGAGAAACAGCAATGCCTGGAGCACAGATTCAGGTATGCAGGGCATGTGAGTTTGCTGACGGAAGGAAGGAGCAAGGCCGAGGTCATCCTGCTTTCTGATACATAAACCTGGAAAGTGAAACTTTATGGATTGGGCATTCTTTTATTCAGGCACTGACTGAATGATATTCTAAACCAAGTGCAAATAAAACAGCACAGTCTGGCTTAAAGCAAATGAGATTTCAAAACTGAGATAAAAGGGCTGGGGAGATAGCTCAGTGGTCTAAGTGCTTGCCTGGCAAGTGCAAGGTCCTGAGTTTGATCCCCAGTACCCCATTCCATGTGGGCTAAGGAATCCTGGGCACACTGTGCAGCCAGAAACAGGGCCTAGTGGCACATGCCTCTAATACCAGTGCTGGAGAGGCAAAAACAGAAGAATCACTGTGAGTCTGAGCTGTGTAGCCAGATCCAAAATATTTGGGTATTTTTGTATTTTAAAAAATCCTTACAAAAATAAAAATGAAACTGAGATAAGGATAGAGGCAACCTTTAGGGTCCAGGCAACAGGTGGCAGAGAGACCTCCTGGGAAGGACACATTCTTCTGATATTCAAAATAAATACCAGCCCCCATCTTTCTGTCTTATAAAGGAGCTTGGCCCTTCCTAGAGGTCAAGATCATAGGAAGGGTGAGCTTAGCATCTCAGGTTGAAGAGATGCTGATCCCTGCTTTATCTGGAAAGCTCTTCGGCTTACATCGTCTGAAAAACTCTAGTCAGAATTCTAAGGGAAAATTAGATTCTGACACACTTTCTAGTGTTTTCTTCTCCTAATAAAGCTTTTGTTCTATTGAAGGAGACAAAACGTATATGAAGAAGTGTCAGGAGCTCACTGTTCTTCCGAATGAGCCCCACACTCTGAGATGGCCTTCAGAGCCTTGCTGGTCAGCACTTCCTTTGGCCTCCAAGCCTCACCTTCCTGCAGCTACCCCGCCCTCCTTCTGGCTGGCCCAGGTGCAGTGTGGCTCTCTGACACGAGACATCTGCACCACGCTTCCCCTGCTGCTGGCAGAACTCCTCCTCCCCCCTCAGTGTTCATCTCAAATTCCACTTCCTCAAGGACACCTTCCCTTGTTCTTGACCCAGTTTTTACCCCACACCACCTCTGTAATATATTTTGATAGTTCATTTTGCTTCCTAATACCTTTCATAATGCAGACTTTAAAACTTTTGGGTAGCTTGCTGATTCATGCCTGGCTCCTGCAACCTTCCTGGTAGAAAGAACTGCATATAGAGACAGCCAATTATTATTTGTGAAATGAAGGAAAGACAGAGATTTAAAACAAATTTGAAAGAAACTCCCTTAGGACTCTGCTCTTCCAGAGAGGCAGTAACTTCCTAGGATGAAGGACGCAAACTCTGAATTCAGACTGACTGGATTCTCCTCTCTGCTTTGCCACTAATCAGCTCTGTAACTTTGGGGAATTAAACTCTTCCTCAGATTGCTTCTTTGTAGAAATAAACTATTTGCTCTATGGAACTTCCAAGCTCTTCTCTGTTTTATGTGTTTTGTTATAGTAAACTTTCATCCAGGTAGTAGGCTATCTGAAGACATGGTATGCTTAGGCTAAATCAATATCTCTTAGTGGGCCTGGAGGAATTATCTGCCCGTGGCATAGAGTAGCAGGATTTCAGTTCACTCCTACAACATGAGTGTGGGTGAACATTGTCCTTCAAGTGACCATGCATTGCCCGGGCAAAAGCTGATACCTATGACGGAACCAGGGATTGAACTCAGGCCCTTGCACTTGCCAGGCAAGCGCTCATTCTACTGCACCATCTCCCCAGCAAGAGCTGATGTCTATGGATTGAGGCTACTTAAATTATTTGCACATCTACTGCTCTTTTCATTGACAAAGGGGTATCCCTGAAATCATCTTGCAGGATAAAAATTTGTTACTTTATTATAAGAATTTATACTGAAGTTCTCATCTTTCATTGTCTTTTTCATGTTTCTTTTATCCCCAAATTAAAGAACAGGGTTCACCTAAGCTGTCATTCTCAATAAAATAATTTTAAAAGGTTCATATATTTGTGTATACATATGCATGTACATATATGTACACACATATTCATAAGCCATCTCATTTTATAATGCCCAGACAACTTAATTTACCACAAAGAACTCTTAGTCTTTTGAGAGGACAAATAGACATAATCACAATCAGAAGAATCTAAATACTACTATTATAATCATTCACAATTCAGACTTCTTCCCAACTTCTCATTCTCAGGTGTCTACTCAAATGGTCACATCTACCAAAATATAGAGTGCAAAATGAAAGAAAACAGTAAATGAAATTCAGCTTTGGTATACCTTCCGATTGTTATTTCCTATATCATCTTAGTGTCTTTCTTACTGCCCGTTACTGGTCTTTCCTATTTATAAGAAAAATTTTATGCATAGATTATATATTATAAATTATACATAAATTTTATGCATACATATATGATGACATGCAGCTGTCAGGTAACAAGAAAACAGAATCATAGTTGTTTCTAGGTACCTAGCCCAGTGGCTTCAAATCAACCACGAATTACAATAGGACACTATCTCATCTTCAGCAAGATTCCAAGAAATATATAGACGATAGGACACTTCAGGATGGTTTAGGCTCTTGGGACTCCTCCATCCCTAGAGTCCATGAGCTAGGACCCCTCCACACTTGATGCCTGTCATTCCAGCTGCCTGCAATAGTTCAAACATGAGGGTGGGAACAAAGACTGGGCATAAATCTGCTAATCAAAATTTGTTTAAGTCCAAGTCAAGCTCCTGACTCATTTTTCTCTTCTAGTGAATGATTCTCTCTAATATTACTGCAAAATAATGCTTGCTTTGATTTGTTTCTATTTATCCATCTTTGATGGTAAATGATTTTGCTTACGTTTAATTTACCAGTTCAGGAGATAATTTATTACCTAAGATCTGCAAAGTGGCTCCATTTACTAGTATTATATCCATGTCATTCTTCCAGACCTTCACTCTGGAATATTATGACAATATAGCAAGAACATAATTTTAACACACATAAAAATTATTACCATGCAGCTGTGCACATATTTCTTTCCTGAACTGAAGTCCACAATCAATTCTGTTTGTGTGTGCTACACAAAGAGAGTAATAATTTAACATCCATCGGTTTTTCTCTCTCTTCCTGAAATCTATTGAGGAAGGCAGTTAAAGGTTCAAAAACCTAAGCTTTATGCCAAATCTCTGCAACAGCCCGTCTGCAAAAACTTGAACAAAATAATTAAGAAGCTGCTTAAGCAACCATTTGCCACAAACCAGATTGAGGGATTTGAAATATGTACAAATATTTTTTAAATAATGCCCCAAAGGGGAAATTCATACTAATAAGTGAGGCCCGCTGCAACTCCTGCTGCTGGCTCTGCATCCTGGGAGTGCATTTGAGTAAATAGAAACAGGTTCCAACATTTTTCATCTTCCCTAAGGTATCTGAAGGAAATACTCTGATTTTAACTGCTACAAATCTGGGGCAGAGCCTTTTCTAATAAGATTCCATAATCTTCACAGCACAATACTCTCTATGTTAAAGCCATCCCACGACTCATAATTCCCCAGCTATTAGTGTGCCAGGGTGAACTTCTGAGTCTCAGATAACATTAAGGCTGTGGTTTATGCCCTGATTGATAACGTAGTCAATGGAGGCAACCTGTCCCGGAGAAAGGATCCAAAAAGCTCTGCATAGTGTTTACAATAGAGATAACCTCCTGGCTGGCGTCTATAGAGGAAAACCTTTGATGGATGAAAGAGGCTATAAGATCCTGTGCACCCAGATAGCTCTGGTGCATTTCTCGTATATCATACACTTTAGACAATTATAGCACTTTAGTCCTTCTATTTGCTCACAAATGCTTAACTGATTTTTATAGCAATATGTTTTCTGAAGAATATTTGATAAATATAATGAAATCATTTTTATGCTAGATCTCAGGGGACGGGCCAGGAAAATGCTGTTAAAAGACAATATTTCTTTGTTGTACATCAGAGTAGGCCCTGGATTATTACAGCACTCTGGGTCTAACTGTTTAAAGGCTCCCAGACCAATCAATCCTCTAATTCTTTGGTACTCAAAGTGTGGCCCATGTCCCAGAAGCTTCAGTGTCGCCAGTGCTTATTTGAAATGTAGAATCTGAGGTCCCATCCTAGACCCACTGAGTTGCAGTCAGCATGAAGGTTAACAGGTCTCCTCCTCATAGGATCCCCATGCACACTGGCTATTAAGAAGTGCCCTTCCAGTCCCTGTGAGGACAAGTCACCTCAGTAAGCCACAGGCCACATGTGACCTATTCATTGCACTTCTCCAACATCCTACCCATTCCCTTGTGGCCTTTGCTAGCAGATCTGGACTGGAATTGATATGACTGAAGTGTTTTTTGTAATGAAGTAAGTACGCAGGAGTGCCATGCCTTGGAAGAAAGGAATAAGAGAAGGCTCTTGTGGAGAATCTAGTACAGAAGGCTGCTGGTTTATTGTGAAAACTCTTAAACTGAGCCAGAGCAACTAGGTGAGTGGAGTATGTGCAGAGAAGAACTCTATATAACTGCAAGTCTATCAGCTCCTCACCTATACTGACAATTTTAATCCACCATGATTCCATCCATTCCTAATAGGCTTCACTAGGCTTTTAGGAAATATTTCACCTTAAAACAAAGTTTGTTACTCACTATATGAGGCCAAAATAATATGTAAAATGAATGGATGAAATAAAACAATCTTTGGATATTGACCCCCTGATACACTTGTAAAGTTAGCGGTTATATAGAACGTGGGATGAGTTACCATTTGTAACCACCTCAGAGATTAATCATAGCTCGGAGACTCTCTGAACTGATTTAACATTCAGTTCTTTAGTTATGAAATGGACTTCCCTAGGCACGTTTAAAAGCCAAATAAGCTATAGAAATAGCAACTTGCTTGCCTACCCTGCTACAAACCAAGGTGGAATGCATTTGCAGGGTGTGAGAGATCAGACGGATGGTGCCACCCTGACAGACTCACCAGAGAATCTTTACCTTCCAAATGGTAACTTTTGGGGACAGAATCTACTGATTTGTTGCTTGTTTTTTAGTTTTATGTATTTGATACAGGGTCCCACCACACAGCTCAGACTCATAGTAATCCTCCCATTTTCAGCCTCCTCTGATTTGGGATTACAGACATGCACCACCACGCCCGGACTCAGCCAACTCATCGCACCCAGGGGGGCACTGGATCAAATCCCGGTCCCTGCGCTTGCCTAAGTAGGAGTCTGCTGAGCTATCTACTGAATCTATTGCTGGCTAAAGAGACTACGCAATTTGACTCTTACAATAGCAAAGAGTCAGAATTTATCAGCTTTCATGTCTTGCAGGAAATGAAACATAAGAGAACTGGATAATTTTATTTTTGCAGTGTTGGGTCAGTCAAGAATAGCTCTAGGGTCCTATCACTGTTTGGCATTCCATCAGGACAGCTGGAGGCTGAGCTGGAGAGAGCACAGTGCTTCTTAAAAGGATACAAAGGTCTGACATAAACAATAAGGCTGAAATATTTCCAAAGTTGCTATATCAACATACAAAAGATTCTTCAGCCATATTAGGTCATAGAAGTACAAGGAAAGACCCCAAAAGAAAGTTTGTCATTATTTTGGTCTTTTCCTCTATTCCGCTGGCACCTTGTGTTTGATGAAACTGAATAATGACATCTATGATCTATCTATACGTTGTTTACATTTCACAGATCACTGTCACATATGATACAAATTCTCAGGGGTAACAGTGAAAAGGACTGCACACCTCCTTAAAAGAGGGAGGTTACTGTCACACTTAACTAACCTAATACCTTCTTTTATATGTCAAGCCAACTAAACCATAAGATGCCTAGCTATCTGGTTAAACTTTTTTTTTTTCTTGCTGTGCCAGTTAAGGGTGTCCAAAAAAGATTAGCTTTACCTTTTGGGGTAGTGAACTCAACACATTAGGTGGTCCTCCCCAGCAAAGGTACGCATCATGTAATTCAGTCAGGATCTGAAAAGCACAAAAAGGATGGCGAAGTGAACTCAGAACAAGGCTGAGTTCACTCTCTGCCTGATGCTTCGTGCTAAGACATGACACTGATCTCCTGGTGCTCAGGCTTTCCGATTTGGACTGGAGCCCACACCATTCGCCCACTAGCTCTCCAGCTTCAGAAGTACACTGTCAGCTTTCCTGGCTCCCCACTTGCAACCAGCAGGTTGGCGTGTTCAGCCTCCATCTTTGCATGAGTGAATACCTTAAAATAAATTTCTTCCTAGGTGTGTTCTATTGGTTCTACTTCTCTTGAGACTCCTAATACAATTAAAAGCAAGATATATGAACAGTCTCTCCTTAACCCCACTGGAACAAATTTTAAAATTTAACTCCAAAAGAGAGAGTTGAATTGTAAATAAAGAGAAATTAAATCCCTTATGCAGTGTCACTTCCCAGAGCACTACCTCTGTGAAGAGTCCTATCCCTAATATTCCTCTCTATATATTTTAGAATCTTATTCAGCCCTCAGAATCCCCAAAGAAGGCTTTTGTGTTTCTAGAAGCTTCCCTTGATACTGCATCCAGAAGCAAACACCTTTTCCTTCGAGTTAGGCAGTAGGAACAGTGACTGGGTCAGAGCCATCAGCATTCAATCCTGCAATGAAGTGATCACCCCTTCAATTGGTATGACAGAGAGAGGGCAGCTTTCTGTAACAAAATTAGAGGCAGGCAAGACTTGTGGGCTGATGAAAATGATTGAGAGTCCTGCATACCACTGTAGGAAGATGGGACAAGAATACATTAAAAACTGTATTTTTATATCCCTTGGACACTTGAGGCTCAGTCCCAACCTGGTCTTTTGCCCAGCCAAGTTTTTAAGGGATTGCTAACTGCAGGATGCTTCTAAAAATGATGGGCACCCTGTCCTGTAGGTAGTACTCATAGCTCCTAGGAGGCAGGATTTTGTCAATTCCTTGTCCTTTCTTGAGGTGTTTTATTAATTGAGTTTCATGGTCATCATTCATTCAAAACAATCCTTCACTTCACTAGCACTTTTCCTTCCTGCGTCTGGCTGACTTTCATATTCCTGACCTTCTCCCATTAGAGGGGCCAGGTCTCACCTTTGGAACCCTCCTCTATCTTCACTCACTACCCATGAGCTCATCCATATCTTTAAATAAATTTTGATATGTTGACAGTCTTCTCTCATTTGCAGCCAGGCGTATTTGCTCCAGGCTCATTTCTTTTATTCTACTTTGATGTCTCTGGGCTACCTTAAAAAGCAAACTTTAAATGCCTATAAGCCAAATTCCTTACCATCTTCCTTTTCCTTAAAGCAGTTCAGAGAAGCTCCAACTCCACCCCAAGTGTACAAGTCAAAGTGTCTTGAAGTAATCCTTGACCTTTCTCTTCACCTCACCTTCCATATGCAGTTCATCAGCAAATCTTGTTGCATTTTCCTGCAAAGCCCTACTTCTCTCAGCTGTGATCCCTATTGACCTACTGCTAACTATTCTAAGTTATTGCAAGGCTTGGTAACTATCTCCTCTGCTTCCAATTTGGCTTGATTCTCTACGCAAGAGACAAGGCAATGCTGTGAAAAGTTAATTCCAACTTGTCATGCTTCTGCTCAAAAAGCCTAAGTCCTCTTAGTAAATCAAGAGACCCTGTGATCGGGCCCTACTATCCTCTTTTCTGGTTTCTTTGACCTCATGTCTTCTCATTCAGTTCTCTAATGATACTGGTACTATTATTCTTCAGGAAACCAAGTACACTCCCCTTGGTATCTACAAGAGCCTGGCTTTTCGTTCTGCATGAAAACTTCATCTCCAAAGATTCGTCATTGTTTCTTCCTCACTCCGTAAACAAGGTGAATTTCATACTGGAAGGCCTTCTCTAATTGTTCTCCCTGAAAACCATTCCTTAGTCACTCCAGCCATCTTTGTTCTCTAAATTCATCATCATCATCATCTGAAACATATGATGAACATACATACTCACTATGGTTCCTGTTTCCCCTCATAAGAATGTGAACTTTGCCTATACTCAGAGTCTAGAAGTACAGAGCACATAATAGCTTTTAATATATATATCTATTGTGATAGTATATTGTATAACTTCTATAACTTCATCCTTTCCCTTCTACCATCATTATTTTTGACTAGAGTCTCCCTTCAGGCATTTTCTTGGAGAAGTAAATGGCTGCTCAGAGCTGATGATTTGCATACTGTGAATGGATGCGAATGAACACAAATCTCTGCTTCCTCCTTAGTGGACATGGATAAATTTAACACCATGATTTAGACTGAAAGCCCAGAGTAAATTCTATGAAGAATTACCTCTACCCACATGGCAGCTCTTAAGCATGATATTGGTTATGTTTGTAAAGGAAAATTGAGGTTAGCACTATACACTGAATAACACAGAGAAGAAATGCTTTCTTGTTATTTCATCTACAACTTTTTTTTTTTCAGTACCAGGGATTAAACTCAGGACCTTGCACTTGCCATGCAAGCGTGTATGCCACTGAGCTAATCCCTGGCTCATCTACAATTATTATAGCCTAAAAAGTAGAGAAACTGAAATGTTTGAGCCTAACATACAATTCTCCAAAATGATGGTATCTATTTTTGTATTGTCCTTAACCAAAAGCGTGTATAAATTAATTAATATCTTGTTTGCCCTAGCTGCTCTCTACCCCCTGCCATTCTATTCCTACCTGAGAGTTAATCACAATCAATCACAACTTTTTAAAAAAAAATTGCCAGGTCAAAATATTTTTCTAGTGATACTATGTCATATTCTATATTTGTTTCATTTTCCTAAAGTCCCATTTGCAAATTGTTCCTGATACCAAATAACCATAAACGATTAAGCACATAATAATTGTAAATTGAAAAATCTACATATGGGATTAGCTCAATTACTCATTTTCTGAATAATTTAAGCCTCCAAAGAAACTTGCATCCCATTGCCGTGTTATTTATTCTGGAATTATAAATACAGCAAGACTGTATTTATACAGGTTCCACCAATTTGGCATTTGAAGAAATTCAGACAAGGTGAAAGATGGAGGTTATCTTTGATTAGGATGTTCTTCTTAAGAAGCTGAATAGATTAATCTTGCAGCCAAATATAAAGGAAAAAAAAGTTGAGAGAAAGTAATATTGAAGAATCCTTGGAAATAATAGGAACAACCTTTTTTAGTATGTGAATACTAAAAAGGTATTCAAATACTCATTCAATTGTTTGAGTATAATTTACTAAAATATCCAACCTCACAGCATGGTCCTTTAACTCCAACTCTATCATTTATCTTATTGTTTTAATATGTAAATGCCAACCCAATAATTTATACTGATTTATAACTATCTCATTATTGGTAGCAGTTTGAAAGCAAAAAACTACATCACCACTTCATTTAAAATAATCACACAGTAGGTCACTTATAAAGTACAGAAATTTATTTCTCTCAGTTTCTGAGACTAGAAAATCTAAGGTCAACCTGTGGTAGATTCACTGTCTAATCAATGAGAGCTACAAACGTTCTGGTTCACAGATAAGAGTCTTCTAGCCAGTCCTGGGAGGGGCTGGGAGCAAGGCAGCTCTCTGGTTCCTCTTATAATAGCACTAAGCCCATTCCCAAGAGCTTCCACTTACACCATAACCCTGGAGGTTAGAGTCTCAACATAAGACCTTGGAGAGCACACAGAACTTCAGATCACACCAACCAATAAAATAAATTCTGCAATTCAGTATTGTTAACTTAGAGATATCCTTCCTCAACGAGTGGGAATTATTGATGTGTTAATACAAAAGAATTCTATGCATTCATACAAAGAACTTTAAGGATTGCTAAGAATTTAAAAAAAAAATATTTAGGTGTACTGCACCAAATATAATACAGTTTTGAGGTAACTTTCTTTTCAATTTAAAGTGAGCATAAAATGTACTTTCTTATGTTTCAGACACAAAACTGCCCGCTATTACAAAAAATTTTCAAAAACAATAAAAACCCTTTCAATTGGATTACATTCTAACCTCCAAGAAAACTGTATGTTCTAAATGTCACTGATAGATTTACTAATATAAATAATGTCAATGCCTCAGTATGACTTTAACCGAGAAAGACTTTCAAATCTGGTAATTAACTTAGAAGACTTGGCTTTAACCTCCCCATTTAAAGAAATGTAAAATATTGCTCTTTGTTGACCTTGAGTGTTTAGCAATTCACTACTTATTGCCTTGTTATTTTTATTGTTTGAAATACCTCAAAGAGTGGCCAGATGCACTTATCAAATAATTCAGGCATAAATCATAGGAATCAAAACCATCTCAGCACACACAATGCTATGATGCAGGAAAAAAAGTGGTTTGCACCTGATGGTCAACAAACTAGCAGTTTGCTTTTCCAGAAGGAAAGGGAATTTCAGGGACAGGCGTCCGCTGAAACCTTCTGTGTCTGCTTCCCTGAGAGCCAGATATGGCCTTGCTCTTTCTCTCGGAGGCCCAAGGCTTGAAAGTCATCCAAGAGCCAGGGACCAATCTAAAGTACATTGGCTTATACCCAAATTTAATGAAACTTCCTTAGAGGGAACTGATTTTCCTCATTATCCTCCATGTAGATAATATGTGGAATTAATTCTCCTTCACTAGGTTATCATTACATCAAGCAGACAAACACAGATATAATGTTATTAAAAGTAATGGAATGAGTTCAGCCACTGTTACCTTTAATGGTTTGTGTCCTCTCCAGTGTCCCAGAAAAATGCCTCTATCTCACTGCTTAAGCAGATGAAAGGTCGGGGCTAAGGTCACTAATTTCATGCTCACTGGAGACAGATCTGTTCTCTCCCAGGCTTTCCTCCCTGAATAAAGCTGGAAGGAGCTAAGCTAGAAAGCTTGCTAACTGTGGTACTCACAGATATATATTTCCACACATTTATTATTGTGTGGAAATGCAATTTTATTTTTGCAATGAAATTATTAAAAATTATGCATGATATATTTAACTAACATTCCTTATGATTTTTTTCCTTTCTCAGCCCTGAAACTGGTGCTTCTTCTTCTTTAATATTCAACAACCATACTTACATACTTATTAATATTCAGTGTGAGTAAAGACAGAGCAGGTAACACTTTTACTTTCTAAGCATCAATCTTGTTGCTCATTTTGTTGAGATAAAACCTAATCAACCTTTCTTGCTGCAGAAAGCATCTTGTCAGTTAAAAAAAAAAGGAATTAGAGAACAGCAAATTCCATGTGAGAGATATGCACATGTGTGTATTCATGAATGCATACACTAACATATATGTGTGTGGTTCATATATTCGGCTTCATTCAACAAGCATGGATTGAACTCTTACTCTGCGTTAGGCACTACCTTAACATTTAGACTACAGAGACCAAGGATAAAAGCTTTGTGCTCTTAAGTTAATAACTGAGGAGGGAAACAGACTTAAGTAAATATCAACAGCAATTATAATTACATAAAGGCTGCTCAATGAACACAAACAAGTTCTTAGGATTAAAACAATAAGAAGAAAAAGAAGGTTTCCAGCCAAGATACAGTAACGTGAACCGAAAGCAAAGGAGGTGAGCTTTACCTATAAATGACCCAGGGTATTTACCCAAGAATGTGTCCAGGTTGGTATACACAGAGAAGGAACTAAATAGAGCCTGGTGGACTCTCTGAAGTGAGGGGACTCAGCTCGGGGTCCAAGGGAGTCTTGACTCCTAGTGTTTACAGGCAGAATCTCCAGGAGAGAGAAACACAGGCAGAAAATGCTAGGGAACTTCAGATGGCTCTTCTACTGAAGCCCTAAATACTGAAGAGTAAATTCAAGGAAGGAATCCACCTAAGGCCAGAAAAGAAATCACTTGCAGAGTTAGAGGTGAAAATACATGGCCAAGGATCATGCTTGTCCTCAGTAACCAAAATGGAAAACCTCATCGTTCATTGATATCAGTAAAAGCACAAAGAAAAACGATGCCTCGAGAGTGGTGACATTGTTCTCCTTTCTCCTAACAAAGATCCAAGACAGGACCCGATAGGACTAACTTAGTTTCAAATAACCCAGTTCAAGTATAAAACTCAAAAATATTTTTAGCAATACAATATTTACCATTTATTGGGGAAAAATTCAAACTGCCTGGCATCCATAAAAAATGAGCAAGTATGCAAAGAAGGAAAATACAGCCCACAAATGAGGAAAATCACAAACTTAGATATGACACAGATGGTTATAATCTGATTTGACATATTCAAACTGTAGAGAAAAGAATGAGCATCTTAAGTAAAAAAAAAAACATAAAAAGATAAAATTTGAGTTCCTATAAACAGAAATTACAATGTGTGCTTCATAATATAGTACTGGGAATAATGGCAGATGACATTTCAGAAAAAAAGAAGATTAGTAAACTTAAAAACATAGTAATAAAAATGATCCAGAATGAAAGACAATGAAAAAATGCTGACAAAATAAACAAAATATAAGACAACTTCAAATGACCAAATTGAACGAGTAACTGTAATCTCTAAAAGAGAAGGGACAGTAATACAACTGTGTCAGCTATCCTATACATATATGTGTGTGATTTTATGTCACCTATTAATCATATTTCATGCTTATGACATAATGCTTACATTCACTTAGGTTGCTAAGTTCCTGCACATTCCCTATTTTGTTCTAATTATTCTCCCTCATCTTGCCTGTATTCTCTAGACTCCTTCCCATTTGCAGAATATCTATTCCCTTACCTCTTTCTAGGGATCCTGATTATTTATTGTGCTCTTTGTTTATACTTCACTTTACTCAAATGAGAGATACTACATGGAATTCAAACTTGTGAATCTGATTTAGTTCACTCATCATCAGATTTTCTAGGTGCATCTGTTTTCCCACAAAGACTCAAATTTATCCTTCTTTGTAACTGAGTAGTATCCCATTGTGCATAGACATCACATTTTTATCCAATTGTCTAATGATAGGTATACAGACTCCTTCCAGGATTTAATTACTATGAATTACACTGCTATAACCATTTTATGTACCTATCACTGTTTATGGTTCATTCTTATAGCTTCACATATTTTCTCCTTAGGGGCATAACACTTGACCACCCAGGCCATCTTCTGAAATCTTGATGAATACATCCCTGACCTTATAACACTTTCATTCTACAAGCCTATAAAAACTAGTGCTACATGGATGATGGCAAAGTCTCCACCACCCACCACTCCAAGTGTAGTATGAATCATGGTTGCAAAAGCCTCTGAAGACCTGGGTGGGTGAACATTGTGAAAGAAATTCTACAGAAACAAATGTGTAGATGTTCCTTCTTCAGCAGTCTCAGTTACTTTTCTCTTGTTTCTGGGACAAAATACCTAACACCCAGAATGAAGGGAGGAAATGGTTATTTAGCTCACAGTTTGTGCAGGTTTCAGTCCATACTCAATGGCTCCAAGGTAAAATGCCACAAGGAAGAGGGCAGCAGTTCATGTGGTAGAAAATAGCAAAAGCAAAAAGGGATGAGTAGAGAAAGTAGTGAATGCGGTAGTGCAGAGGCACGCCTCTCCCTTCCTTATATTGAAATCAGGCTATGTACCCGAGGGTAGGAGTAGTACTTATATCAATAATTCCAGCATTGGTTCATGAATTACTCACAAACTCTAGAAGCCTGCCCCAGTGACTATATGTAGCATTGGGGGAACAACTAGACACAAACCATAGCAAGCAGGGACTCCACATGTTTTCTCAAATGCAAAATTTACAGGCTTGTGCACTTGAATTTAGAAAAGACAAGGTCTTGCTGATTCCTGAGGTGCTTTTGAGCCATCTTTCTATTGTCCTCATGGAAAATACTTGGTTCATTTTAAATGGTCGCCTTTTCAACAACCGTGCTTTCCATGGTTCCAACTTCACAGGCACCTGCTTTATAATGAAACTGCAAACATTTCCCATGGACTTTATGCTCCTGACATTCAGGGTAGATCTGCCTAAATACAGCTAGCAGCACTCAGGCCACAACCTGAACATCAGCTGATTTCAAATTTGCTCCAGCAGATTGATTCATCTTCTCTCCTTAATCTCAGTGTCCTGTAAAGTCTTATGGTTTTTGCAACAATGACAAATTTTCTGCCAGGGTTTAATGAACCTGTCCTCTATTCTACATGCAAATAGAAGCTTAAGCTTTCTGAGCCTGGACTTCACTTCTTACATTAATATGAGCATCGTGGATTTGTGAGCATAAACAAGAAACTCCCACCAAGATATCCTATCACATTCTAGGGCTTGTCTAGCTGATATCCCCAAACCTGTCCAAATTCCACTAAGTAAAGCAGTTCCAAAGGCTCCGGAGTTGCATGGTCATGTGTGGTCTTCAAAGTGATTTTACTTCTTCATTCCAAAATATATCTTGCCAACTTTTTCATTGTTAGGACAAAATATGTAATATTCACACCTTAAAGAATGAGAAGTTAGTTTGGCTCTGGCTTTTGGTCCATGGTCAGCTGGTTCCAAATCAGATATGGCAGGCTGGAAGGACATGGAACAGGAAAGCTATTCAACCCATGCCATACAACTGAAATTCAGTAGGTGTAGCAGCTTCAAAAATCCAACTCTATATTTCTTTTAAGACTCAAGGTAAACACTGCTTTGAATCTCTGCAGAAATAAAAATAAATAAATTATGTAATCCTGAGGTACAATGGCACAGAATAAACATTCTCATTCCAAAAAGAAAAGTATAGAAAAAAATTAGACAAAGGCAAGTGAAAACCTCACAGGGGAAACATTACATATTAGAGCCGCATACCCAGGATTCTGGGCATGTAGGGGTGAGATGTGAACTCCAGAGTGCTTGGCAAGGCCCAGCTCTGTATCATGTCTTGGTCTGGTCCACATGGCATCCTTTTTATACTGGCTTTGCTTTTAGCCTCCAGCCTTCCTCATCAGATGTTTCATATCCCTTGCATCTGCTTTCCTGGGTTTCACAAAGAACTTCTGGATTCCCACAGCTTTAGACTCTGTTCTTTCAGGGGATTCTCCCTTGGCTCTCCCAATCTTCCCTGGAAATCTAGGGAAAAACTTCCATGTACCTTACTTACATTTCTTATATTCTTGATGCAGGCAAAATTAGGATCAGTTGAACAATACCAAAGACTGCCACCAGCACAGGCAGTTGCCAGGCCCCATTGGATCATGGCTGCAAAGGCTTCTGTGTCAAGATGCTGAGTACAGTGAAACAAATTCTGGGGAAGCAATGCTTTAGGTAGCCTTTTGAGCAAGAGACCCACAGGATCTCCTTTCAAATGAAAGGTTTGTGGGAGAAACCTGCTAGTTTTTGAGATGACCTCAAGGCTTCTCTCTTCCCCTCCCAGTTCAAAGTAATTGATGCTTTAGTGACATTATTCTCTTTGATAACCATCTCTCTTTTAGTATCAAATTTACCCATGCTGGCTGTTGTGGTTTATACCTGGAGCCTCACGCATTCATGAGGACGCAGCTTTTGTAGGGGAGGTGACTGAATCTAGAGTTTGTGATTGGTTCATGAGCCAACGCTGGGATGAAGGGTGGGAGTGCTACACTTAGCCTAGGGTGTGAACCCTGCACACAATATAAGAGAATGAGGAAGCTTGTCCTTTCCTGTTTGATGTCTTCCACAGCTGTGAACTGTTACCCCTCTATCCTGTCTTGCAGCCAGTTAATTATGGGCTGAAAGTTTTACAAACTTTGAGCTAACTAATCCTCTCCTTTAACTTTGGGTATTGGGAGGTTTGTCTCAGCAATGAGAGAAAAGTAACTAAGACAATTCCTTTGGGCCAAAATTGAGTTTCCAGTTTTTTGAAAGTTATGTTTTTTGCCTCTGATTTTTTAAAATCTGGCTAAAAGCAGCCAATTATATCAGGGCCATAGCCTGAACAGTGGGATGCCTTGAAGTTTCATTGCCTGATCAGTTCATTTGCCATTTGACCTCTTACAAATATCAGGACTTGGACAAAATATGTACAAATTCTAAGTGAGAGTGTAAGATGCATGGCCTCTAGTCTAATTTTCCATAGTGTCCTCATTCCCAACTAAAAACGCACGAGGTGGGCCTTTTACTGTCCACACTCCAATCAGAAGTTTAGTCTTCTGAGTCTCAACAAGAATCACCCATCAGGCTCCACTTACAACTCTCTAGACCTTCTCCCACCAGACTTTCCAACTTTTCCAAAAGCCTCTCATGAACCACTCTCAAATGCTTCTGGACTGCATCATCAGTTATACTAGCAGCAACAGCTCCACGTCTCATATGAATATTCTAGATTACTTAGCTTTCCCATTGCTGATGCATGTCTTCAAAAGGAAAAATTTAACATGGATCACAGTCTCGTGGGATTCAGTCTTGATTTGGCTGGCTCTGTGGTAGAAATATTATGGTGAAAGGACATGACAGAACAAAGATACTTAGGTCATGGTGGCTGGGGAACAGAGCATGCAAACAGAGCCGCAGAGCACAGGGCAGCAGACTGCAGTATCGAGGGTCATGCTTGCATGAATCATCTAGATACACTGAAAATGTTCTCTACTATCTCTCACACAGATGCTCCCAAGCTAATCAAGTCAACCAAATTTAGCCTAACCACCACCACAGCTGGTGAGTTATGCCAGACCTTTGTGAAAAAAAGATCATGAGTTCTACGCAAATGCTCGCAAAGAGTTGGAGAAAACAGTTTTCATATCAGGCCATTGCCTTTATACCAAAACCAGACAAAGATATTTATGAGAAAAAAACGACATTGTATATATAAATGAAAAAACTATAAATTTTAAAAGCTTCATTCGAGAAAATATAGAATAATAATATATTTTGGCTGATAGAGCTTATCACAGTAATGTAATCTTGATTTCTTCACTTGGAAATTGGTAAACATCCTCCACTATGTCCTCAAAATGAGAAAGAAAACAATGTGCTCTTCTCTATAGATCAGAGAAAGCTTTTTCAAAGACAAAAATTCCAAAATATACTAATTTTTTAAATAGAAATAATATTCCTTGGTAAGGAATCGAAGTAACCTTCTTGAGCCTAATAAAGGGAATCTATGAAAAATAGATAGCTCACAGCCTGCTCACATGTAAGTGACTGAATACTCTCCTCCTGTGGTTACTAAAATACACAAAAGTGTCACCTGCCACAGTTTTTATTTCATGTTGTACAGTGCCACAGTTAAGAAAAAAAATTTTTTGAAAAGTCATTCAGAATTAGGAAGATCAAAAGGCACTTCATTCTTAGATAACACGACATCTACCTAGAAAATCTTATGAAATCTACAAAAAAATCTGCAGAACAGAGAGTTTTACATGTTGCTAGATACAAGCCTAATACATATAGCTCGACTGAATTTCTTTTTTTATTTTTTAAATATTTTTTCCATAATTTTGTTGAGACACAAATAGCAATGAGACAGTTTCAAACCAAACTGGTAGGACAGTTTCAATAATTAACACATTGCATACATTCTTCCTAGTGGTTAATTGCTGTACAAGATGTGGACTTGATATCCTATATACAAACACCATTAGAACAAATCACTCTATTCATTAAGAGAATGTAGCTATATATCTATCCTAACTACTCTGAATACACAGATACAAAATGGACATTCATCTGTATCCTCTTTTTTCATTAAGTTCCATCATTTAAATATTATAGGTGTGTAAGCTCAGCAAAATATTCTAAAAGAGTTCAGTAGCCCATAATAGTATTGGATCTTCCACTTCACTGGCAACATCAGAAATTGTTGACCTGAGTCCCCTACATAACAACATAACAGCATAGCTTTACTTCTTATACTTCACTTTTATACTTTTCTGCTGGATGGTTAAGAGCAAGGTAAAGCAGGACCTATGCAACAAGAGTTGTAGCACTTGACTGAATTTCTACAAACTACTGAGAAACATGAGAAATGATAGTTATAAGAGTGTGTACTGCCATTTGCAACAGCATATAAATTTCAGAAATACATAAAGGTAAATCTAACAAAGAATAGGTAATACACACTAAAAATTACAAATAATGCTGAAATAAATTAAAGGTTAGTTAAACAAAGGCAGAATTATACCATGCCTTTGACTGACAAAAGGATCTACAATTTGTACAGCAATGACAAGATCCTGGAATGGCCAGATCAGTTTAGAAAAGAATGAATTTGAAGAATGACACAATTTGAGATTATAAAGCTATGTAATCAAGATAATGCAATATTAGCACCAGGAAAGACAAATAGATCAATGTAACAGAATTCAGGTGCAGAAACAGGTACTTACAGACAGTGCCAATTGATCAGTAACAAGAAAACAAAGATGATTCGGTGGAAAAAGTATAGACTATTAAAATATGGTGGTGGAAGAATCAGATTTTCATACACAAAAGATGAACTCTGATTCATATTTTATATTATATACCTAAAATTCAAAGCTATAAAACTTCTAGAAGAAAGCTTAAACACATTTTCACAAGTCAGTTTTTAATAGTGATGTTTTTCATTAATAAAATAAAAAATTGCTCCTCAAAAAATTCATTGTTAGGGGAGTGAAAAGTGATATAAGCCAACAAAGTACTCATATATAGTTTATAGAGCAATCCCCAGGGCTGGCCAAATAGCTCAGCAGATTAAAGTGCCTGCAAGCAGGTGCAGGGACCAGGGGGTTCCGTCCCTGGGTCTGCCGTGGTGGTGCGTACCTGTAATCCCAGCTCTTGGGAGGCTATAAACTGGCAGATCACTACAAGTCCGATCTGGTAGTGAGACCCTGAAAACCCAGTAGGCACTTTCCTAAAATTAAAAAAAAAAAAAAAAAAGGAATCCCCAAAACTCAGTAACAATGACAAAAAATCTTAATTCCTAATGTTTGCCAATGTTTGAAAAACTCATCAAAGAAAATATCTTTATGATAAGTTAGGATACAAAAATTCTTTTTTTTTCTTTTTTGTAATATCAAAGTCTGTTATTCAAGTGTTTAAAGCTACAGTAGTCAGAGTTGTGTTGGTATAATCATCACTAATGATGAAAACAAGGTTCAGGGCCAGCCAAATAGCTCAGTGGATTAAAGTGCCTCCAAGCAGGTGCAGGGGTCAGGGGTTCGATCCCCAGGCCTGTTGTGCTGACCCCGTCCCCGGGGCGCACTGAGATGGCAACTGAGACTGGGCATGGTGGCTCAGGTCTGTAATTGGGAGGCTACAAATCGGCAGATCACTACGAGTCCAATCTAATAGTGAGACCCTGAACCCTGTAGACCCTTCCATAAAAACACACACAAAATAATTAATAATAATAAGGAAAAATGGAAAACAAGGCTCAAATGACAGACTCTTAAAGCTCTTATACTTTTTTTAAAATTAAGCAATGCAATAATATATTATTAACAGTGCAGCAACACAAACAGTTACCCCACCACTGAACATGTAGATGACAACATACTTCCAAGAAAGTATCTTAAAACTATTTCTACTCAAAATGTACACATTGCCAGCATTATTGTTTATTTTGTTTTGACAAAAATTCTTATGATCACTTTTCATGAGGGGAATACAAATTAAAATTCAGGGATACGTCCTTACACACTCATGTGACACTTAATATTAAAAAAAAAACATCAAAATTTGCACAAATGCAGAGCAATGCAAACCCTCACATACCGCTAGTGAGCGCATAACAATATACATTCACCTTGGTAAATGATCTGGCAGTTGTTTGAAGACTTACTCATAAAGATGACCGAGGCTTTTCGTGTATGGACATTTATTTGCTGTCTAGAAAAGAAGTAAAAGCAAATCACCACTGTCTGTGTTAGTTTTCTCACTCCTGCGACAAAACATCTAACATATGCAACTTAATAGAAGAGAGACTTAGCTAGCGCAAGTTTGCAGAGTTTTCAGTCCATTGTCAGCTGGCTCTGAGGCACAGACATCGTATCAGTGGAAAACCATTTATCTCATGGCAGCCAGAAGCAGAGAGAGGAGGGATCGGGGGACAAAACACACTTTTCTGGATCACGTCCTCAGCTTCTCTCCTCTGCCCACCAGGTTTTACCTCATAGTAGTGCACTCAGCTAGGAGCTCATCAGGGACCTGCTGATGAGACTGAAGTTTCCACAGCAATCACCTTCCAGAAGCCTGTCCTTTTAGGCATGAAGCTTCATGGATATAGTTTTGACACAAATCATAATACACACACATTCTTCAACTTGACTATGTATAGCTACCTATCATTTCCTTAGAATAATCTCAAAACTATTTGCTAAATAAATGTATAAATAAATGATCTATTTATTTCCTCTAACGAGGAAATGTAGAAACAGCTACATAATATGCTGTGGTTTGGTTGTGGAATGTTTTGCAAAGGCCAAATGTTCTGTTTTTGGTTCCCACCTTGACACCATTAGGAGTGGCAGAAGCTAAGAGGTGAGACCTAGAAGAAGAAGGTCTTCAAGTCATTGGTGATGTGCAAAGGGGGTGGTGGGACCCCAGTCTCTTCCCCTCCTTCTTTTTTACTTCCTGGACATGAGGTGAATGGCACGCATTGCTCTGTGCTCTTTGTTATGTCCACATGAAAGAAGGCCAAGAAAGCTTCCATTGAAATCTCTAAAACTCTGAGTTAAAATAACATTTTCCTCTTTAGACATTATCTCAGGTTTGCGTCATACCAACAAAAAGGAGAATGATACACAATGGAAGCTTGGCAAGCGAAAGGGATGGACTATTGATACAAAGCAACATGGATAAATCACAAAATAATTACTCTGAGTGAAAGAATCAAGGACACAAAAGAGCAAGCACATACCATACATGTATGGATTTACATAAAATTCCGAAGAGTAAAAAGTCATATATAATAATATAAAATAGATTAGTGGCATCCTCGAGTAGAAATGAGGTGAGGCAAGGGCTATGGGGTGAAAGGGGTAAGGAATTTTTTAGGGGTGTGGATATGCTCATTATCTAATTGTGGTAATAGTGTAACAATTTTATACATATTCAAGATTATAAAATGATACGTTTTAAATGTGTACAGTGTATAACGTACCAGTTTTATTTCAAAGTTGAAGAATGAGCAAGAATAAGGCTTGATAAGTTCACAGTCTAAAGTAAAATGTAGGTCAGAACTAAATTTCTCAAAAACTGACAAGGAAAAGTCAATTTTTTGATGTTATCTCAGGACACCAAAAAAAAAAAATTCTCACAGTAAATGTTTTTCATGATATTAAGTGGCTCAGATATGTCTTTCAGAATGTAATGAAGAAAGTAAGATAATTTGGCATTTTCTAAGCACTGCTACTTTAGAAACACACTTTGATTAAAGGATGAAGTCATATCAACATGAATTTAACGAATGAATGGAGGTTTTAGCAATAGAAAAGATTAAAATATTTTAAGAAGCAATGAAAGAAGTAGAATTAGAGAATTTGGAATTTATGAACTTAAGGAACCAGAATAGAGTCAGGAACTGTTTTCTTGGATGTTGATCAATGGACCTGTTTGAAGATTTAGGGGAAGGAACGGATGACTTGTAAACTATAAAGCTTAAGAAAAAAGATGAAGCAATACACAAAGTCAGATTAAGTAGATGAGTTGATACATAACTGAGAGTAAAAGTGGGTGAGGACATCACAGAAAAGAGGACACTTGCCTCGCCTTACCAAAGGAGTGAAGAAATCAAAAAGATATTTCTATTTGAGTTTATTTTGTTTGGTGGTATTGGGGGTTAAACCTAGGGCAATCACACTGAACTTTACTCCTAGATTTTTTTTTTTTCATTTAGAGAGATAGCCTCACAAAACAGTCCAGTTTGGCCTGAACTTGAAATCTTTCTGCCTTAGCCTCCTAGAGTCCAGGAAGTACAAACAAAGGTAAATATAATTAACTTATTTATACCAAGAGGTTTAGAAGAGGGATAGAACTTTAGAATTCTTGTTTGCAGGACTGCCCAGAGATAGGTAAAAATTTGGACAGATTATACAAATACCTCAACCAGGTTTTAAAAACACAAGTTACTATAAAGCTCACAAATGAACAGAAGCAGAGAAAGAAATCTTTATTTTACAACAGAAGCAGAGAAAGAAAATCGCTGATTTGACCAACAGTTGAAAGTTAACTGGATACACAATGGCAAAGATCAGGAGAGAGATGCACTTGTGGTGCTTTTGTACTTTTTTTTTCTTTTTTAAAAAGATGGTACATGGGGCTGGAGAGATGGCTCAGTGGTCTAAAGCACCTACTTAGAACAAGCTTAGCAAAGCATCAGGGACCGCGGTTCAATCCCCCAGCACCACATGCCAGCCAGCGCCGCCCCCTGGTGGACTGAGCTGGCCACACACCACACACCACTCTCTCTCTCTCTCTCTCTCTCTCTCTCTCTCTCTCTCTCTCTCTCAAATAAATAAATAAATAAATTAAAAAAAATAAAATAAAATAAAATAAAAAGATGGTACATAGGTGCAAGACATGATTGCACTTGGAGTTGTTACATGTTTGTATACATTTTAGTTCATCTTATAATTGACCCTTAAAATATACTTGATTTTATTAATTTTATTGAGAAACAAATAGCAATGAGACAACTTCAAAACATGTTAGTAGGACAGTTACAATAATTAATACATTGAATATTGTTGTCTTCATAGTAGTTATTCAGAGTACAAGATGCAGACATGATAACTTGTCTAAACACTATTAGTACAAATTTTTCTTCTCACTGAATTAAGAAAAAGTAGCTGTATGTCTATCCTATTTTGTATATACAGATACAAAATGGTTTTTCATTTATCCCCTTTTTTCATTTAGTTTTGTTAGAGATAGGTATTCCATTGCCATTTAAATACTGTAGGTGCAGGCTGGGGAGATATCTCAGTAGAATAAGAGCTTGCCTAGCAAACTCAGGGTGCTGAGTTCAATCCCCAGTACCGAAAAAAAAAAAGTCTATCTTTACCTTCCCTGGCAAGCACAAGGGCCTGAGTTCAATCTCTGGTTCCGCAAAAGGAAAAAAAAAATTATAAGTACATGAATTCAGCAAGTGCATGAATTCAGCAAAATAAACCAATATAGTCCAGCAGTCCGTAATAGTAGTGGTTATTCATAAGAATAATGTCTGAAGTTGTTGACTTGAGCCTTTTATAGCTCAGCACATTAATATGGCTTTACTTTTTATACCTCATTTTAATACTTTTCTGCTGGATGGTTAAGACCAAGATAAAGCAAGACCAATACACAAGAAATGTAACTTTTATGTCTGACAAGGTCAGTCAAATCCCCTCAGGATTTACCTGTACCCTGTACTGCAGTTTGTAGATTCTTTGTCAGTGTCAGCCATGTGGATGAGTCATGGCCATTGCTTGACCAATTTGCTCTCTGTGAAAGCCTGACAGAATGTTTTCTCTCTAGATGACTCTCCTTAGGTGCATTATACATTGTCAATCATTTTCCTCTGGGGCCCCATAATCTCCTTGGTCAGAAAATTTGAAACACAACTGAGTGACAGTATGTTACAATACAGGTTCTCCTATGTCCTGAGTCCTCACTAACCTTGAAATGCTAGGGCCAAAATGTTGACTGTCCTTATAGTTCTTCTTTTTCTCTAATTTTTAGTCTGCAAACTTAAGTTGTTAACCCTCTAGAAGAGAAACTTAATGATATTATTACCCTATAACATAGGCAATTGAGCTGACCCTCACTATCTGTCTGAATATCAAACATCTTAGACATAACATGGAACAAGTATTTTCCATCAAGTATTGATATGTTAAACTTTAAATCCCTAGAGAATGTGAAAAAAATTAAAAATTTTAAAAAATAGGAATAAACAACTACATATGAAAAATGGGGAAAATTACATATTTTTACACAGAAATTTGGAAGTCTAATCATATACAGCATTGTAGCAGGATGGTCTTATGACATTTTTTTCTTGTCTCTTTTCACTTATTACCATTGTTTTTAAAACAAACACTTACTTAAGACACAGTATGGCAGTAATTGAAATGACATTAGAATTAGTACATATTTAGAAGACCAGAATGACGGGCTTTCCAAGCATGCCCTAGTATTACACATTGCTGTCTTCAGTGCAGTTGCTTAGTTCACAGGTATCAGTATATATAGTTAGTCAGGGTGAGAATCCTACCAATTAACTGCTACTTTCAAAAACCTGTTGAAGATTCTCAGGATCATTGCCTTAACCATCTTGTGCAAAAACATATGGAATGCTTCACAAATTTGCGTGTCATCCTTGCACAGGGATCATGCTACTCTTCTCTGTATCGTTCCAGTGTTAGTATATGTGCTACCAAAGCGAGCACTTAAAATGTACTTGAAATGGTTATTCAGTTCTGGCACATCCATGCACTCACTGCAAAAAAATGAGTATTTTTCTGAACCTGTATTGTGAAAGATACAGCATCAATTATCTTCAGTGAAAACTAACAGTACATAGTAGGAAAATAAAAATTTATTGATCGGTGTTCTCTGTCGTGGACATTAGGTTGCAATTGACACAGTGTCTTAGAGCCTTTCTGAGGAGTATAAAACTCAGTCCTGACACTTACTGTTGAGGAAACAGACACAAATTTGAGAGCTTTTACTAAAGGTAATAGGTATAGCAGTCTCACTTCCACTCAGTACTTCGGTCACTCCCCAACTTCTTTCAAATATTGTGATCAATGTTAAAGACAGCGGGCTATATTATACTTGCAATAACCTAGAACAACAAGTCTCTTATATTGCATAATAAATTGTGTAGTGGAACTCTGCTGTACTAGTGAGTTTAAAAGTATACTAACAGTAACTATATCACTTACTAGTTCCAAGACATTCAAGTAAGTTTTAAATTTAAGAATGTTCTGATAGGAGGCAATATCTGTTAGTATATTCCTGTAGAGGTAAATACATTGTGTCAACTTGAGAAGGTTAGAAGTTTAATTAAGTGGCTCAGCAAGAAGACAGGGTCGTTACTTTGTAAACATCTTAATCCTGTACTAGAGGAGGGCATGGACATTGTGTAGTTCTACACTTCCTTCCTAAGGCATGGAGGCTCCTGTCTAGAGTGACTCAGTACTCAAAGGATACATAAAGGAGACTGAGGAAAGATGGTTCATTTCACTTCCTGAAAGGAGCTCCAGTCATCACAGTCAGTGTAGAAGGAAGAGAGAGAGGCTTGCTAGAAGCTGCAGCTGCTGGTCCCACCTTTTCTTTGCTTTTTCCTGCTGCCATGAACTGCTGCCCTCCACAATGTGCTGGTCCACCTTGGAGCCAGCCAAGTATGGACTGAAACCTTCACTAACTGTGAGCTAAATACCTTTCCTTCCTTAATATTGAGTGTCGGGTATTTTGTCCTGGTGAGTGTAAAGTAACCAAGACAATTCCAAATATAATATTGTTCTTTACATTTAAATTGATAATACAACTGTTTCAAATAATGATATTTTATTGCCTAGCAGTTTCTAAATAATTTGCTAATTCTAAATTATGTATCATCCTCTGGAGCAAATTTGAACTAGACATTCTGAAATTACAGCAACAGAAAATGAGGCAAGAAGTTTTTCACAAATGGGCACATCAGATCAGTTTCCTTGAAGTCAAGGACTGAGTCATTGTCCTGCATTTAGAACATACAGTAAGTGCTCAAAAATATTTATTGAATAAATTCATAAAATGCAAAAAAGGAGCACAACTGATCTTAGTAGAAGATGTGTACAGTGTTTAAAGTAAAAGGAAACTCAAGTTTTGTTCATGTAGGCACTGAGACCTTCAGGGAAAGTCTAATCCAATAAGTGTAGTTCCAGGGGAAAGGAAACTTCAGTATTCATTACAGCAAAGGCATGCAAGCAGTGCATGGAAAATTCAAAGGGCTGGAGTAGCACCAGCTTATTCTATCACTCATTGGCTTCACTGGGTGCTCAAGTTTGAGCCCCAGTGCATAGAACAGCCTCTGAAGCAAAGACGAACTGGGAAGTAACTAGATATAGTGAGATTTGAAGTCTAAGCCAGTAGGTTCAAAATGTAACACTGTTGTTATAAACCAGTAGGGTAGATTGAGCAATTTTCTTTACCCATTGCCATACTATATTTGTCTTCTTCTTATGGAACTGTACCACATATTTATATTTTGTATAGCTAAAATTCTACTGCCTTGCTATATAAATACTTGCTTCCTGAACCTTTCCATTTCTGCTTTCCTATCATATCCACTTTGGGATCACTTCTACAGTTTCTTTTGTGAATTCTTCTAAGTATTAGAAAGACTTCCAAGATACTCTATTCTTAACCCTCTTCCTCATTTTGTATACCCCCCCCCATCAATCTCATCTACCACCTTCTTTTTTAAAATGTCCTATATATAATGTTAGGCTTCTCTTAAGTAGCTCCTTCCACAAGATCAGTTTTCTATCCCTTGAATCTTAGATATAACTAAGAAGAAATTTACTACTTTTTCTCCTTTTTTTCTCCACATCTCAACTTCCTTTCTGCTCCATGCAGTCCAATGGTATCATCCTATTACACAAACCAGGATTGGCTCTAGACACTGCCGTACTGAATAAATATGTGCACAATAATTCCATTTTGTGCTTCCAATATGTTGATATTTTTCTATTTTTTATTCAGCTCTATTCTCACTGATAACCAGGTCAGTCTAACCTCTTCTTTTAGTGCTTCCTATAAGATATTAGCCTGCCAGATTATGTCATCAGTATTATTCAGTTTTCCTGTTGCTGGACACAATATCTGTCATCCACAATTTAAATGATAAGAGATTTAATTTATTTCATGGTTTTATGGGATTCAGTCTATGATTATCTGTCTCCAAAGCAAAAAGTTTTCATGGTAAGAGGGAACAGCACAGCATGTATGCTCAATTCAGGATATCTACATAGCAAAGCAGGGAGAAAGTACCACAGAGGAAGAGGCCAGGGACTAGATATCTATGCTTTCCAAGATTATGTACACATGACTCACCCAGATCATGTGTAACCAGGAGTATGCTCCATCAAGTCCTCACAATCAAGTTGACACAGTCAAGTTTAATTGAAACACCACTGAACTATCACAGTGATCTTCCTAAAAGGCAAGTCAAATCTCCACTAGAAAGTTAACTATATGCTATAGTCTTCCTGGAATATTTATTAATGATGCCTCCTCCACTACATGTCAACATGAAATATTATATTCACCCTACTCTATCTTAAAGTCAAAATTCATAATCATATGCAAAACACCTTTCATGACTCAAGCATTCTGAACTCTTCCATCTCCTCTCCAGGAATCTTCTTGCTTTAGTCCTATTGACTTCTTGGAGTTTCTGCATGTACTGAATTCTTGTGCTTTTGTGGAGATACCTAACTCTCACCTAAGTGATAGTAATAATCTGACCTATATTTTAAGACCCAAATCAAAGATTTTCTGTTATGTCTTGCCTGATCTTCCTGGAATTTCTGGGAAAGATGAACCACTTCCTTTTTTTGTACATATACACATTTTACAAAAGTTTCCTGGTGTCTTTCTTCCTTTCTTTTAATTACATCAATGTTTATGAAATGTAATTCCTTAGGTATCAGGAGCTCTGTCTTATTTACATTTTGTTTCTTAACACATAGTACCATTCATGGCACTGTGTTTGACAAATGGTAAAATGATTGATAATTAAAATAATGAGCATGTCAGAAAGTTCTAGTGGATGAAGAAGTAGAAAAGAGTAAAGGAATTTTAAGATCAAGAATCTGAATCAACACGTCAAACTCTAGCCTCACTGCACCTCCTGTGTCTGAGTTTTAATCTCCAGTTCAGATTCCATTTATGTTACAGCAGTCTTTGGCTTTGAAATATCGCCAGCAACAAAGCCACCCTCTGGCACCACTGGATCTCACAACAGGAAATCAGGGAATCAGCTGCTTATAGGAATCTTTATAAAAGTCAATTTTCAATTAAAACAGTAGGGAGTTGCCATTTAAATAATTTTTGTTTTGCTAGAAACCTGGAACCTAGTATGAGTCAGTCTCAAAATGTACATAATTACCATCAATAATTTGAATTGGAAAGTTTTATTCTTACCCACAGAAATCTGCCTATTCTTCTAGGAGACACTCTTGGCTTTCTTTCCAAGCGATTTACCTCGCTACTTTGGAGCTCACTAAACTTAATCCTAGAAAGACTTTGGATATTTATCTGAGAACTTTTAATATTTATCTTTTACTATTTATTTGAGAACTTTTAGAAGTTGGATCAGTCTTTAGAGGTACCTACACTATCCACCCCATCTTAATTCACAAATGAAGAGCCAGAGATGGGAATGTTAAGTTCTCAGGATCAGACAACTCCTTGTGAAGCCAAGACCTTCTCCTTCCTTCTGTTCCTATTAATCACCCATTTATCTATTTGGAGTCAAATAATACCAGTGCAAATGAGGCAGTATTCTAACACTGTCATATATTCTAATGTTGGAAACCCTGCAGCATTAAATACACTCCCAATACTACACTATACAAGAAGCAATTATGAGCCAAAAAGTCACATGCACTACCAGGTATGTTTCTAACATGTCTTCTTGTAACACCCTCTATTCAATCCTTTCTGAAAAGAGTGGCAGTTTCTGCTTCCTCCCCACTTATGAACTGAGAAATGACTCAGTATACCTAATAATCCTTTGGTCTTTCAAGCGCTCACCTTATATGAAATTATCACTATTCATTTCTAAGTTCATCACTCTGGAGTCTCTCTCCCTTTAAGGTGATAATTAGAGTAATGATCTCACCATCAGGTGTTTCTTGGGAATTAATGATCAACTGAGGTTAATGGTCCACAGAATAGCCATGGTCCATCAACTGCACCCAGCCTGTCATTAATCCCCAGGAAATGTCTTGCTTCTCAATTGTTATTGCTTAATGTAGGCTCTCTTCATTCTCATCAAGCCTTGCAATAGTGCTACAACCACCATGAAGCTTTGTGTTTTATTTTATTAGTCTATGTCCTAATGGTTCAGTGAGAGTGGTTTCCCTAACCAGTGGTCAAATAAAACTAGAATATACCTTATTAAAAGTTACATAGAAGCCATTAAATGTCTCTAGACAATCTATTATTTTATACACTTTTACCAGACTTACTCATCAATAAGTGGGATAGGTACTGTGTTCTTACAACTATAACCCTTTACATGTTCTCCACTTCATCTTTAGTCTTGGCCTTTTTTCACTGCTTTCCCTAGTTTGGTAAATGAAGCTACAGTAGGGCTAAGGGAGTTGGGTGCAGAAGGCATGGAGAAAGATCAAGGAATAATACTTCCTACACCTGAGCCTTTTAAATGCCAAAGTGAATTTCAAAATTATGAAAAGTCCCTATTGTTGATGTTGGAAAAAATTGTATATTTTTTCAACAAATAGTACTAAATAAAAATAAAGAAAAAATACATGTATTGCTATATTTTCTTATAAATGTAAGAATTAGAAACAATGGGGGAGACACAGTATAAAACAAATGTTTTTAATTTAATAATAATTATTCTTCTTAATGCCAGTATAATGCAGAAACAAATATTGAAAGAGTTTGAAAAAAATAGAAGTGTCAAAAGTACTCATCAGAAAGGTCAGAGATTTAGTCTACAATCTGCCAATGGCTCTAAGAACTTTGACAAATAATTTATTGTCTTTAGATCTCAGCTTCCTCACCTGGAAAGTAAAGTATTGATATAGCTAACCTCCCTGTTTCTCTTCAGTCATGATCTATCCATGAATCCATATAACAACCAATTGTCATGAATAGAATTTCATCATATGTGATATGGATTTTTACAAAATATTAATTTTGTTTTCTTCCTGCTGAGGCATTGACTCATATATGTATTCTTTTCCTAAATTTTAGAGCACAAGCAATGTGACAAAGAATGTAAATATGGAGGGAATGTGATGGTGTTAATTTTTGTTTAAAAAAGAAAAACAGGTATGAAGATCAGTATGTGCTCTTTCTCCCATGCTAGGTAGTTTCCAATCATATATATATATATATATATATATATATATATATGAAGGGTCTATGGGGTGTTCAGGGTCTCACTACTAGATTGGACTCGTAGTGATCCACCTGTTTACAGCCTCCCAAGAGCTGGGATTACAGGTGAGCGCCACCATGCCCAGTCTCAGTTGCTGTCTCAGTGTGCCCCGGTGGGCAGGGCCAGTATGGCAGGCCTGGGGATCAAACCCCTGGCCCCTGAACCTGCTTGCAGGTGCTGAGCTATTTGACTAGCCCCAGTTTCTATTCTACTTGAGGAACCAGAAAATATTCATAATGACAAATAGAGATTAGTGTGAAATGATGGTGAAAAAAAGAAAATGAAATGGACTTGGACTAAGAGGAAGTTGGGAAGCTGAAGAAAATAGAAGCTGAAGAAAATAGTCATATATTTAAGCTTAAGGTATCCAAAGGCTTTGAGCTCAAAGAAAGAGGACTACTGAGAATTCCTTTTATCTCTGCATATATATTTTTATTTTTCCCTCTCAGCTGTCCTAATGAAACTAATAAAAAAGAAAGTATGGATAAATTATGGAAAGTATGGAGAAGGAGGTGAAGTTGGAAATGTACATGAGATTAGGTCAAATTAGATCTATAATTCACAGAAAGAAGTTTGAATTTTAATTGAGGTGAATGAGAACTGTTGAATACTTCTAGCAGTTGATTAATAACTTAATTTTTGACCTTGTCAAAGAAAATATAAAATTACTTTGATACTATGGTAAGAATATACAGTATTTTAGGCCTACCAAACATTGAACACAACTTTTCAAAACATAAATTTTAAAAATTAGTACATTAGAGAAATGGCTAGGATAATTGATTGAATTATTTCCTTTATGCCAGACTTTTACAGTAAGTTACCAACTTACACATGTCTAAGTTACAAACTTTCACAGAAGGCAAGGACCCTTGCATTACAGACATCTGTAGGTGCAAACAAGTAGCTCACCTGTCTGAAGGATGACATCACATTGTGCTGCTGTGTGCATGCTCTACATGTGGCAGTGTACAGTAGCACAGTGTTTGGCCAAAGCCCAGGATGTCTGGAAGCAAGAGGAAAAGTAGTGGCAAATGGAGCGGACTACAGGGAAATGGAAAGCAACAGCCATGGGGGAAGATGAGCATGTTTCAGAGATTGTACTGAGGCAGAAAAATGGTAGATGTTTTTCATTCATATTACATAGATCATTGAACCAACGGCACAATTCTAAAGAACAAGGACAAGATCATGGAAGATGTAAAGTTTTTTTAAGCTTTACCTTGTGTATTTGCATTTAAAGTATATAAGAATATTCAAGAAAAAAGAACCAATAGTCAGTGTATTCTCCATTCATGAAAAAAGAAGTATGTTTGGGCTGCAAATCCAAATCACATCAATATATGAGCTTACTTTAGGTTTCTGGAGCTATTATGTATGATCCAATCTACAATGTGATATACAATCTTCCAAGAGAATTGATAAAAGTCTCAGCATTTGGGACTTTCAAACCCTGATTGAATAACATATTAGGAAGGATTGTCAAGGAATCGGCTCTTCACTGAGAAGAATGAACTAGATATGCTTCCTCCTTCTCTTTTTGTGCTGGCCCATAAAATTTTAAAGAAAGAAAAAGGATTATTCAGAATTTTTATCTTTGCATATATATTTTTATTTTTTTCCCTCAGCTATACTAATGCAACTAATAAAAGAGAAAGTATAACTCATATTATGCCATTGTAACTTTATAACAGGTAAAATGACATTAGGAAGTAAGGGTAATTTCCAATTGATGGGAAGTGAAGAAGTCACCAATTTTACTAGGACTTGAAGCAAATTATATAGTTTTTTTGGGCTCAAATATTTCTTCTATAAATAGTAGGACTAGGATTAGATCTTTGTACAGCATATTTATATGTTAATCTATTGTCTTCAACATGTATAACATGTTATCCATATATCATGTTTATAACATAATAAATATGTGCATATTGTCTAGTCAAACATTTTTCCGTAATGAAGACTGGATGTGGTAGCACTCACCTGTAATCCCAGTTTTTGGGAGGCTGTAAACAGGCGGATCACTATGAGTACGATTTAGTAGTAAGACCCTGAACAACCTGTAGACCCTTCCAAAAAAAAAAAAATTCCCTAATGAATCAAACTTTGTCTAAGCAAAGGGAAACAAAGGAGAAGTACAGTCAGTCACTGAGAGAAAATCTAGAGAGAAATATTAGAACATCTGGGTCCAGAAGATAAAATAATGCTTTCATGAAGAAATTCTACACATGAGAGTGGTGATGGGGAGGAGTTGTGCTGGGTGAGAGGGGATGATGCAAAATCACTCTGATAAGAGAAAAAACAGTAAACTCAACTTCAAATTCAAACACAATGCTTTAATATGGATTGGGCTCAGCATCTAGTAATAGCTGTCCACAGTAAGTCTGAATTTGATGTCTCTTTTGCCAAACAACCCACATGTAAACAATCCAGAGCTGGTTTGAAAACTCCTCTGTTATCCAGGCAACTTTAAACTTCTATTCTGCCAACCTGAGTGTGGCTATTTTCCTCTTTTTCCGGAATGGAGTCCTAGCCAATATATCCATATGGCAATTATCAAGAAAGAAGAGAGAAAAAAGGCCTCAATGAGATGATCAGTATTCTTTGAAAGAAATCTCCTGGAAGCAGCTACACTAGATCATGCTACTCTTTCTCTCTGCCACAATGAACTGCAAGGCATGTCATGGCTTGTGTTCGTTCAGGCTGCTATTTGTCACCTAATAGTTGTGCCCCCAGAGGGAAAGCATCCATTATGACAAAGGAAATTAAATATTTGCCAAAATTTTCACACATATAGTAAAACATAAGTGCTGCGATCAGAGTTGTCTGTGTCCTGTACTCCCTCCAAGACTGGGAAGCAGTTTGTGAAATATAGTAATTACTCAAAAAATACTTTTTAAGAGAAAAACATCACATCAGTGAATTCTCGCATCCGTTGGCCCGTTCAACAATTTTATGGGTAGTGCAGCTCACCAAAGCTTTGTTATAGATTGCGATGGCATCAAAGCAGCTTCTTCATACTTTGCAGGCCATATAGAGAGAACACGAACTATGGAGTCACAAAACAGTACAATATTGCTATGCCAGGGTCACCACTGGCTAATTCTATGATCCTCAGAAATTTATCTTGCTCTTAAGATAAAACACTGGGTCTAACAGTCTAAATTTTCAGGATATTTTAACTAAGTTAAATCATGTGCAGACACAGAAGATAGTGCATGACACATGATAAGGCCTCATTTAAGGCTACTTTTTCCTTCATCTGTATTCCTGCACAAACTCCGGACAAAGAAAAGATTCCTCCAAGAGATTCTGGGAGTCTTGTGTGAAGATAATTGGTACTCACTTATAAGAACAGGTGCTAGTAACTTAAATCTCACAAAATTTAAGCCCGAATTTCCCTTTGGTAGACTCTGTTGCATGGAAATACACTAAATTTTCAAAGCCAACAGTGAACAAAACATTTTAAAGTTATGTGAAATTTTGGGATATCATTCTGTTAATTATGGACATGTTTTTGTCCTTAAAGACATATACATACATAAAATAATTTAATTTGTTGATAATATAGGTTGTCATAAGTTGATATTCAGAAATATCTAATTGGAAGAAAGAACAGTGATAAAATAATGCAAAACATTATGGCATATTTCCTTCATACAATATAAGGCATAAACAAAAATGCTATTTTCAAAATCATTTTAATTGATGTAATTTTGAAAAGAAAAAAAAATAGATAGCAGAGATAACAGACTAAAATATATTTAACCTGATCCAGATACATTTATCTTTGAGAAGTCATCTGAAGAAAGATTTGTGGCTAAGATAATCACTAAAGGTTGAGTTTACTGGAAAAGCTAATTCTGAAGTAGGTCAAGAATTCCTTCAAAGCAGTAGATATCCTTAAAAAACATTCAAACTGTCAACTGCAAATCGAGTAACTGTTGATCCTGCAAAATTTCTTAGTGTCACTATGAAGTGAACTAAAAAGAACCAAGAAAATGGTCAACATCTTGAAAATCATAAATTGCTTTTAGGATTTAGTTTTTCCATCCTTCTAAAGGTTGCATTTAATAAGATAATCTGATGCTTTCTCCAAGTCAATCATAATAAAACTGAGATTCTCAAATCCAATTTGCTATTATTTTTCCACTGAGATTTAAGCATTTTTCATCCTTAGAACTAGTCTTCTTATCAGCAAAAGTATTTACCCATAAGCTCAGTAAGTATTACGAATTTTTGGAAGAAAATAGCAATGAGTTGCTGATGAAGTGTTTTACTTCCTAAGCTACTTGTGTGGACAACCCACTAATGACATCAATCCCTGAAGATTCGCTTGGCCTGCATTTATGGGAGTTCTTGTTTTGTCTCTTGATCGAGAAGAACAGGGAGGAAGTCATATTTGTTGAATGCTTATTCTGTGTCATCCAATAGAGCATCTTATCCTAAAATAATGGTGGCAAGTGGAAGCTAATATTTTCATGTTTACATATGAGGAATTGATCTTCCAAAAGGTGGTAAAAGACAATCTACACAGGATCAGAACCTGATTCAGGCAGGACTCTATCTTTATCAGAAGTTTTTCATTTTTTTTCCCAATAATGTAGCTGTATAGTGCTGTTTTCCCAGGGGAGAAAGCTAAGGAAAGCTGAGGAAAAGATACGCTCTGTGAGGGAGAAGTGAAAGCCTTCCTGTCAAAGACAGGAAATTATCTAGCAAATAGTCAAAAGTAGTGAGCAGTCATAGGCTAAGGACTTCTAAGAACTTTTAGGGGAGCAGAAGGAGTTTTCAATCCCTCAAATGCTTACCTTCCCTCTCCTGTATCCATAGCATACTACAGATGCCAAATTTAAATGTATGATCACAGTGATCTGCCACAGAATAGATACTTACAACTTAGGTCAACTTTCAGCCAAAGAAACATCAAGAATTGGATTTCATTTGGAAAATCTCCCTTCCGTTCTGTGATCGGAATGGTAGTAAATGCAATAGTAACAACATCTGTCCTTTCTTGAGAGCTTGCTAGGCAACCTACTAAAGGCACACCAAACATTAGATTAATTCATTTTTAATAAATCATGTGTGCTAACAACTATTATTTCTCCATTTCACAGGTGCAGGCAATGTGGGTGAAGAAGCAGAGGTTAGACAACTGAGAGAGGTTGCCCAGCCTGCAAGCAGCTGTGGAGACGGGAACAGCTGATCTGTCTGGTGCCCAAATCCAGACAGCTTGGTTCTGGTGTCCCCTTTTTACTGAATCACCTCAGCCCTCTCAGAGGCACTGTCACCTGCTTCATGGACAGATTTGTTCAGGCTTCAGAGGAGGTGACACAGAATTTATGAGCAGCAATTTTTCTCTAATTATGCCCTGAATAATTTCTCTAATTTTTACAATTTATACAATTTTTACAAGCTAAATTTTTCTTCCTTCAGTAGCTCTCCTTGCTATTACCTTTTCTCCTTTTTACCACCTTTTCAGGCTCTACACAACTGAAAATGTGTTCATAATATTACAAAACCTTCTTAAATACAGAAGCAAATTGGGAACTCCATTCCCAAGCTCATTTAAGCAATATAATTCGAAAACAAAAGTGACTCACTTGTGAGGGAGACACTATCTTTTCTTATTCACCTTCTTCAGTTATCTCCTTTGGAATATTTTCTAGTGTCTTTGTTTAAAAAGTGTTTCCATATCTTTCCTTCCTTTATTTCATTAGCAATTTCTCATTTATTTGCAGTCTTGTTATCAGCATTTTTTTCCTATCTTACAAGCAAAGTTCTGAGATTTCTTTCCCTTCAGACTTTGTCAGATAGTAAAAATATAACTCCGTGGAGACTTTTGCCTTATTCAAATTTTTACTCAGCTTGCATACCTGAATCAAATCATTCCAGTGTTAATTGATTGGAAATACTGGTTTACTAGTTCACAACTAGAAATAAAAGTTGATGGGTTCAACCTTGTCTCCAGGGACATATATCACCAAGTTTTTGTCAGGAGTTCTATTTTTGAAGGAGACAAAAATGGAAATAACCAGGTGAATTTTGTTGGCGTGTCACTTCAATGGATGGGTGTCAGAAATGTGGAATACATTTGTCTTTTTTTCAGAGTTGCTCGGACACTGTTTTTCTGTGTTATGAATCTCTAAAGTAAGGAAGCTGACTCCTTCCTTTTTCACCATCTTTCTAACTTTCAAAGTCCTTAATTATATGCTTTTCTCTCTCTGTCCATGGCAGTGCCCACTAGTGGGTCCTACAAGATTTAAAAATCAGTATGTTCTACAACCTCAGAAAACTTAGCTGACAATTTTTAACACACGAGTCTTGAAAAAGGAAAAGAAAACCCCTGTCATTGAGACCTCTTTGTTTATTCTGCCAGTCATCCTGATTATCTGAATCACAGAATGACTTCCTTCCAACTGATGAAAATATTCTCTTTAATTGGGCTTTAAAGGGGCTTCTGAATCACTTGTATTTCCTGTTCACATCTGGAGAGTAAATACTGTATGGAAACTTGAGAGTTGACTGTAAAATTAAAGCAAGTAAAGACAAGTACAGATGACTTGTCTTCTTCGGTTATTTCTTCTTCTGCCTAGTGAAGGAGGATCGTCCTTTATATCTGAAGCACGCTTAGAGGACTAAAATCACTCAGCAGTTAAAGTCACACAGTTGTGGGTGGGAGGTTCCCAGTCACGCCTTTGCTGCAAATCAACTAGAAAACCTGAGGAAACAAGACTAAGGTGTTAGTTCACTGGTCTGGAATCCCTGGCCTCAGACCCTAATAGAAACTTTCCAGAAAGTCAAACGCAGACAGCAGGTAATTTCAGTCATGGCAGATCTCAGCCTGGACGAGGGGCATGCTTCTGTGTTGTCACAATCTGATATGTCTGTCACTTTTTCCAGAGACAAAACCCATGTTAAAGTCTTGCTATACACAACAGTCAGATACTTAGAACGAGTGGGGGTAGATCTTAGCCCTAAATATCCACTAACTAGATTGCAAGTAGATGACCTACTATGCATGGCTTCAACACCAACACAGACAGGGAAACCAAGTTTACTTGTTCTTTTCTTACATGAGCAAGGACTTCCATCTTTCAAGGTGTAGGAGAACCTTATAATTAACAGATACTTTCTTAATAAGAGGAGAGGAGTAGTACCTTAAAATATTTTTTAGAGGAATCTGGGGGGTAAGGGCCCTATCTTCAACATCCCTATATTCTCTAGTCTTCAAGGGTTGCATTTTCCCCTAGATGTATTTTCCTCAGATGACCTGTTCCCAAACAATAAGTCAAAACCTCATGATACATGGCCTCAAGAATCCAGCAATTTACCAAGGTTATCAAGTTCTCCTCCCTGCTAAGGGCTTCTTATGCACTAAGTAAATAGTAAATAATAGGAGAAGCAGACAGGTATAGTCTTGTGCACATAGTAACAGGACCACTAAATACTTCAAAGAGCTGTCTCACTTTGTAGTGCTGGCTGGCCTCACACTCCACAGCCCAAGCTGACTTGGAATTTGCTGCCATTCTCCTGACTCCGGAATGTGGGCAGTAGGGGCTCACAGGCATGCATCACCACAGCCAAATGTTTACACATATGCAGCGTGGAGGGAAACTGGGACAGTCAGACATTTAGCTCGTACAATTGTGGCCAGGTACCTGCAGTATTGGTAATAGACTTAAATTATTTCCAGGATGGCCTGATAATACACTAAAACATTTTCCCCTCACTTTTACTTTTAGAAGGCCACTAGGAAACTAGTTTGCCCTGGTGACTTTGGCTCTCCCATCCGTGGGCGAGTGAGAGTGAAATAGGCAAATGTCCTTGTGGAGCTCTTATGATGCACTAAGTATGAGAGAATAAGAAAAAGATGGATTTAAGCCACTAATCAGCATTGCAAAATTAATGTTTACAATGACAGATAGTTGACAGAAAAAAACAGTATAAATTAAGAAATATTCATGCAACTGAGATTCTTAGAAGTGTATTTTTAAAAACTAAGATGATCGCACTTTAGAATATATTCATATTCTAAAAATCTTTTAAAATTCTGCTTTTTCCTGTTCATTCCTTGAGCATGTCAAAATATGTCTCCTGAATCATCCTTTAGTTACCATCCACATTTTCGTTGTTTTTTAAAAAACAGGACAAAACACCTATACATTAAATTGTATGTACACAGTCCCATCTCATCTTTTTATTTTAAATAACACTCTGGGTTGAACCTTGGGCCTTCACATAGAGCTACATCCTCAGGACCCTCTTAAGTTTTAATTTTTATCTTTGAGACAAGGTCTCACTAAGTCTTGAAACTACACAAGCCAAGTTTGAATTTGCTATCCGCCTGTCTCAGCCTCCCACAGTTCTGGGATCACAGGCATGCACAACTATAACTGGCTTTAATCTCACCTTTTCGGTGATTATGAAAGAGTTTTCTCCTAATCTCCCTGCACCTGAACGCAAATTCCCTAGCTCACTATTTTTCAAATGTTTTATAAAACTTAGAACTTTGGGCTGGGGAGATAACTCAGTAGAATAAGCACTTGCCCGGCAAGCACAAGGGCCTGAATTCAATCCCTGGTTCTGCAAAAAACAAAAACCTTAGAACTTTGCCTTAATATAAAAATCTTACCATCATAATTGTTAAAAGCAAAAAAAAAAAAAAAGACACAAAACTATAGCTCCACATGGCAGGCTGTTGCCACAGTTCACTGTAAAGTTGAAAGTTCTCATCCTCAGGGCTAAATTAATTCCTAATAAGCAATGAGGTCCCCAGAAAATCTTTTAGATAAATAAATAAAGCCAAGTCCCATAGATACTTTTATACTTAAAACAAATAACCAGGAATGATCATACATGCTTACTAGTTCATTGAAATAACTCCTATATCTCTGGCCATGGCAACAAGCATTGGCTCCCTTGTGTCCATAAAAGTTAAGATTAAGAAAGTTGAATAAAGGTAGGACATGAATATATTCCATTATTCTTCTAATTTTCTTTGGTTTCCTGGAATTGTCCTTATGCTACGACCTCACTGGGCTAAAAATACATCAAAATTCTCCAAGACGCACTGTAGCTGCAACTCTCTAGCACATAATAATGTACATTTTTTTTTCACATTGCAATTTCTTCTACGTAATATTTTATTCTTGCCCAGGCTTTCGCAGGAAACCTCCTCATTGCCTTTGGCAGATAAAGAAAATAAGACTCTTTAAAGTTGCTGGCATCTTTAAAAGCCTATTAGTAGCAAGAGAAGGTTAACAATTAAATTTCTGATTCTCAAGATGATAGTGCTCTTCACTACGTATTGTTAAGGAAAATTTTCAAAAGAGCAAAACTCTAACTCTCCGACAAGCATAAAATGAATATTGTTGATGGCTTAGCATAACTCATTATTATATAAGGTAATGAGTAAGTTGATTAAAGCTGATCCACATATATAAATATGTGAACAAATAGAATATTGAATTGGATATGAGACTGGTTATAGTCTAACACAACCATAAACTAAAGTTTTTCGAGTTAGCTATTTGACTAAATAAAACCCCTACAAATTAACCTCTAGCGATGTATGTTTAAGAATAGCCGAATACATAAAATGTCAAAGTTCAGCTCCTTTCAGAAAGAACACCGAGTATTCTCCTTTGCTTATTTCTTCAGTTCAGATAATTTTTCTGGCAGTGCTTGATGGTAGTTTTACTACAAACAGAAGAAAACTTAAAGATTCATTGCTACAGATTTTCAAATAATGGGGAATTGGCTGTGAAATGCAGAAAAATTATAGTACTCTACAGAGAAAGTACTTGGCTCGAAGGCATTAGAAATAGTAGCTATTAATTTTCAGTGAGGGAATCAAGAGTTGTCTGACTAAAACCAAGAACTGCAAGTAACGCTAGGCTCAGGAATAACAATACACTCATGAACCAAAAGTTTGTCTTTATGATTCCAGGCTCATTTTCTGTTCCACAGAGTTCCTGCTCTGGGCGAGGTAAATGGAGAACTTTGACAACACGGCAAAGGCTCACCGGCCTTCGAGGTACACACTGTAGAGGGGAGGCGATTCCTGAGATAGCAACCTGGGAGTGAATCCAGGGTCCCGTGGCAGCCAGAGAGCAGTTGCTTCCACTCTGGAGAAGGGGTGAAGAGATTAGAAAAGCCTTCCTGGAGGAAGCAGCCAGTCCTGTGTTTGATGTAACAGGTTACATGAGAGCTACAGAGGAGAAGGAAGGGGAATCCTCTGGCGAGCAGGCGCAAATGCTGAAGTACTTAGCAGTACAGAGCTGGAAGTCAGAAAAACAGACGGAGACATGTCAAGAGGAGAGAGAGATTCTCCGCTGTGCTGAGGAGATTCTCTCCTCTTGCAGACAAAGGAGCTGCTTTAGCTAGGACTTTATGTTGGGAAATACAATGCTAGAGCTGATCTCTGATGGCAGGATGAACAAAGGAGTTACTTAAAAGGGGGAGGACTGGATGTAGAGATCGTTAGGAGACGTTCTGGGTATGAGAAAGCGAATTGATGATAGAAGAATCTGACCCAGGGCTACGCTGACATCTGGGGGAACAGGGCTAGTTCTTGGGGAAGGTGGCCTACGTAGATCTCTTCCTAGTCACTCTGTCTCCCTCGACAACAAAAAAAAACTGACTTGCTGTTTCATGAGATGAGTACACTGGAGGAGGGCCATGGGCAACGCTGTCAGCCAAGGGCAGGAGGCCAGCAGGCTTTGCTCAGATGCTACACCACTCTTATCATATCTCTCTCTCTCTCTCTCTCTCTCTCTCTCTCTCTCTCTCTCTCTCTCTCTCTCCTGCCCTTTCTCTCTCTCTCCCCCTCTCCCTCTCCCCTCCCACTCCCCCTCCCCCATCCCTCTCCATAGCTTGAAGCCATGTACCTTATTTCTTTAGTTCATCTTGCACTTTTCACACCCCAGCCACCATCAGCGACCTCTGAAAGGATCTCCTTCTTTCTGAACAAACCATACATTTTAGCACTGCAAAGTAGTTGATGCAGTTTTACTCAGCAGTTTCTTCACAATTAACTATTTTTTCTCAGGGTCAAAAAAAATTTAAACAGTTTTGAAACACAAATAAAAAGCCTAAGAACTTGCTAGGTATTTCCTTTTGAAAGTAAAGGAGTCAGGCAAACTGTATTTACACTGCAAAAAAGGAAAAAGAAAATAGACTTTGTGTGTGTATATATATAAATGTTTTTCTCTTCTTTTTGACTCTCTTTCCTTCTTTCTTCCTTCTTTTCTTTTCTTTTTTTCTTTCTTGCTTGCTATTATTCTCTTTGAGGCACTTATTCAACACAAGTTACTGCTACATCTCTTTTGACATATTCTGAGTGGAGGGGTGCTCAGGAATGAAAATACCCAGACCCAGATGAAGTGCAGAAACATCTCATGGGTGTTGAAAACCTCAAAGATGCTTTTTAATTTTGTATCCTTCAAGACTTGAGACCTTTAATTAAGAAAGGATATAAATATAACAAACGTAGAAAAATTCCCTAAAGTTTAAGATAGGGACCCCAACATTATGCCGGGGATAAAAACTGTGCCTTGAAAACTCTTGATTGACTCCACTAATGAGAGGCTTAGATTTCTTCCTCATAACCCTATGCTTGTCTCTCGATTAATTTCCTGCAGTACTTAATCTTCAGTGCATGACACTTTAACACTAAGCTTATTATTCTAAAAATAGTATTCTAGCTCTGCCATCTTAGCAGATATATATGTGAAGACCTCGTTTTTACATGCTTTCCTTAGCTGCTTAAATGTTTATACCAGGCCTGCACAAAATAAAATAAACAACTATACTAACAAAGGAAAGTAGATTTTCATCGGGCTCGATTTCCCAGCTCCTCTACGTAAAGCGATTTTCACACAGTTTCCTACCCCGAAACCTCACCGGAATTGATAGATGTTTTTCCATGGAACAAAGAAGAAAGTTACTGTTTCCATCTGAGAGCAGCGGCGTATCTCTATCTACACAAACACATCAAGGTAGCTCATTCCATACCACCTTGGGCTGTGCCTTCCAGTGAAATTTTATGACAACTTCTCAGATAAAAATAAATTGTGGAGGATTTTATCGAGACTCTGGGTTAAGAAATTCATTATGCCAAGGGAACAAGGCGAGAGTCAGGCATCCCAACAGAATCGGAGGGAACAATTTAGGTGTGGTAATAAGATGAGATTTATGTTTCAATCCTTTTCTGTTTCTTGGCAGTGTTAGGTGGATGGATGCGCAGGAAGACATTTCAGTTCACATAAAACCTTTACTAGGAGAATGAGACATCTTAACACTTCACTGTGGTCTATTGAAAGCGCAGTGTTTGCTGTCATGAATGTGGTTGCCTTGCTGTATCAGATTTTCCTAAAATTATAATGTGATGCCTGCTATTGCCACCCGCTGAAAATCCTGCCCTGCTTCCTGGGCATACTGCTCTCTCCCTCCCGAGCGGAAGACTCAAATGGCTGGAATTCAAGATGAGCTTGGCTCCATGCCAGGATGCCCGGGAATACATAATCAATAGTAAAAGCATGCCGACCTTGAATTTCTCCTTCACCATTCTTCCAAAGATAGGTTCTTCCCTCATCCTCTGCGAAAAATAATTAAATAACAAAGTTTTAAGAACCATAGGTTACCCATATACATAACTTTTGAGGTAGCACGGTCAACTATATCGCTGAATAAAAAAAAAATCTCCTCAATGGCATTACAGCACATCCCAAAATGTTCTCTTCTTCAACAGCATAGATTTTAACCCCTGTGGCTCAGGTATGAAACCATCTCAGAGTCGCTTCCCAAGTCTAGGAAGGCAAAAACACAGATGAATGATACTGTGCTTTCAGTATTTTGAAAATGCTGATTCTAAATAAGATCTGGTAAGCTATTTACACTTCCGTGTGCATGGTGCAAGGACCTTGAAATTGAAGTGTTTAATTATGTGACAGTTATTTTAAGATGGTGAGAAAATATCACGGTCCTCTGACTTTATCCTCTTACCAACAACAGCAAAGTAGATGAAAAAGATGAAACACATGTAAATTGAAAAATCTCTTGGCTGTACACTGCTGACCACAACATGTTGGCCGCTGTGTATCTGTAATGCAACAAATTCATCCATGCCATCTCCAGACCTCTGGGTCATTCCTCATCTAGTCCAGGGTCCGGTTTTATCCCACAGGCAGTAAGCAGTGTGTACACGCTGGCTTGTTGTTTGACTTGGCTCCTCTGCTTTTTGCTGTCCCCATCTCTAGAGATAGGCTCTCTCACATGTAAAGTGGCCATCTGCTTCATGATAGCATTGTAGACACTGACTCCTTCTCTTCTGAAATGATGGATTTAGACCTCCCACTCTCTCCCCAGGACTTGGTAGCTTTCCACTTTTCTTATACATCGCTACAAATAAGCTGTTCCATGGGCTTCCTGACCACAAGCCAAGCTTCTTTCTCCATCAATCTCTATCAGGGTCCATGGTCTACTGCAGATCAGTCCACATAGTGGCCAAAATGCTACTGCCCACATCACTTACACAGACCTCCCCTGGGAAATCACCTTTGATTTTGACTCCCTGCTCCACCCACATTGAATGTGAATAGCCATGCTGCTCTCTTTTACATTGGTGGCGTTAGACACAATTTTCTATCTTCCAGGTATAAGATCTCCACCATTTTCCTGTGTAGCACATATCTGATCCCTAATACTGTAATTTTTTCTCTAGGGAAGTCCTTCCCATCTCCAAGAACAAGGCCAAGGGTCGTCGCTCCACACTCCTCCACTGCCTACCCTTGCTCATCACACCTAGCTCCCAACATATCCTATAGCTGTACCTGCCGGTCTCCGCCACTGTATGAACTCCATGAGATCAGAGATTATGTCTGTCATATCACAATTGTGCTTCCCATACTGGTATATTAACTGCCTTATATAAAGGTGAATAAAAGCATGTTCCAAAATGACAAATAAAAGCTCTTTTTCTCTTTTGCTCATTGATGCATTTCTATGTAACAATGTCCCAGCACATGAATAAATACAAGAATGCCTGAAATGTGTAGGCAGTGTTTCTACATCTTCTTCTCATAAACTAGAAACTTTTTAACTATATAACTTTTATAACTATACATAACTTTTATTCTATATATGTCTGAAAGTGTGTAAAATAACTCAATATTTAAATATACTGAAACTTAATTCATGTATCAAGTAAATTGAGTTACTCAAAAGTAGCAGAGCTTCCCATAATTGCATTTGAGAATATTACAATTCTTGGACAACAAATTTAGTAGATAAGGAAGGAATCCCTTTGTATTGTTTAAATTTCTCTGACAATGAAAAGGATAAAACTTGCCTCTACAGAGCCAGAGCTACATTTGCAGCTATTATCAGGTAGAAATTTGTGGCAATGCTTCATGTATAAGTACATAGTCTTTCAAAGACAATATTAAAACTTACATTTTTTTAACCGAAGGCATAAATATAAAGGGCAAGAGGACTATTCTCTTTTCACCAGAGGTGATAATGTTTTATCATAACCCAGCAAAAACATTTTCATAAAAGTTTGATAAAACAGAGATGGGTCTAGACACTTATTTTGGTAGTGCAGCAATAAACATCATCTTTGTGAATAAGAATAAAAATAAAGACAAATTGGAATTCTACCATGGAAGTTTAAATGGTATATATAAAATACAATAATTTGACACTTTAATAATAATTGTGTCATATTGAAAAAGAAGTACCTTTTAACTGTTCAAATTTTGTGATATAAAATAAAGTACACACATAATGCTACTTCAGAACTCATGCTGGCATAGATATTGTCATGGAAATTCACAACACACACACACACACACACACACACACACACACATACCCTACACCAGTAAGTTATGTGTAAAGTGAAAGTATAGCTCTTTCTCTTAAGTGATAACATGTACAATGTTTTATAATCTGGTTTGCCCTAACTATGCATATACTATAGCCACCCTCTACTTTCCATCCTAGTTTATACATTTTAAAGCATAACACACACATATTTAAAGTTATTTTATACTTCCTTACTAGCAATTCATTGCAACCTTAAAGTTCTATATCGTATAATGTAGAATATAACCTGAAAGTTCTTTAGACTTGTTTAATCCAATTCTCTTCAACAAAATAAAGGAGCAGTATCATCAATTGTAACGTCAGCCAGACCTGAGGAAGAGCTACCTACGTAGCAGACTAGCAAAGCTCTGGCCACGTCTGTAGATGATTGGCTTGTATGCCGCAAACTCAGGAGGGAAGTCCCACCCAGTATGCGGGTGGCAGCAACCAATAGGGTTAGAGCCTGGAAAGACTAGAAGAGGAAAGAAGGAAGTGTTTCCTTTTCCTTCTTAGCAGGCGCTCTGGTTTTCAGCACAGCCATTGGTGCTATCTCCAGCTCTTTGGTTGCTGCAGGCTTCCAGAATAGAGTGTTCGCTCCTCCAGTGCTGACCCTTGCACTGTCCAGCTCATGAAGGGTGACGCTCTTCAGTGAACTACAGGTCTTTGGTTTCGACTGGATCCTGTGGCTCATTGGTGTACCACTGGCTTCCTTGTATTCTTCCACCCTTGATTCTGCATTCTGCAAGTACCCATTGTAAGACTATCTAGTAAATTCTGTACATAATCATAGAACTATAGTGCTATAGTTTTAATTCTGTTCCCTTAGTGAACCCTAACTGATACAAGAAGCATCAGAGGGACTTTGCTTATTGCACAGAATGCTCCTGGGTCAGAAAAAAAAAAAAAAAAAAAAAATTTAACGCAAAACAGATCCCTGAATAGCTGAATGACCTTGTCTGTTGATTAACATGCTCTAGCATTTAAAGCATGTCCTCAGCCTGAACAATATTGCTAATCTTAAGCTATCTCTTTGGTGTAACTATGTGACTGTAGCTGCCCAATATCCTTTCTATCAATTTACTTTTATTCCTGTATCATTGAAATATGGAGATTGTAGAACCACAGATTGCATTATGCACAGAAATATTACTGGTAGATATCCATTTTTGTGTTTCCTAATATTACAGTAGCATGTAGTTAGCAGACTCGAGTCTCTGAATTGTTTTCCAAATTATTTCAATGAATTAATATGCTTCCTATTCAGTATAATTTTCATCATATCTCATGATGAAATTTATGCTTGCTATGATTTTAGCAGTAGGAAAGATGTGTATGTTTGTGTTTGTGTGTGTGTATCTATCTCAATGTAATATTAAAATATTGGGACCCTATAAACTTACCACATAGATGTGGATGACTGAAATCTGTAGTAGCAATAGCTAATGATGATTTAATGGATATTTAAACCATTCTGGGATTATGTAGATAACTTCATCAATAAGATGGATCAGAGAGTGTCAGTTATCAGCGTAGCTATTTTTGTATCAATTTAACCCACTGTTCATACCAAAAATTATTTTGAGAAACCAACCCTTCAGTGTAAGGTAATTGAAGGAAAAGGTAGCATATATTTCTTAACAGCATAAACTAAAATGTTTTTTTTCTGTCTATATGAAGTTGTAAAGTATCTTACGTTTTACTTTGGTACCAGTAATTAAATTCAGGACCTTGTGCTTGCCAAGCAGACACTGTGCCTCTGAGCTATATACTCGGCACCAGTACCTCTTCCTAGATAAAGCTGATTATAATTTATATGAATTTTGAATAACAATATTAGCCAATGATTTGTCAAGAAATTTACTCCTTGTTTTAGCTCAAACTGTAACAAAATGCAACAGACTGGGTAGCATAAGCAGTAGAAATTTATTTGTTCACAGTTCTGATGGCGAAACTTACAAGATCAGGATTCCAGTATGGGCAAATTGTGCTGAAGTTTCTGTCCTTGGGTTAAATTGATCACCTTGTTTCTCTTTGCTTTTATGGCCTGCTGTTGGTGCAAACTCTATCTCTTCTGATTAGGTTATCAAATCTGTTGAATTAGAATCCCATCCTTATGACCTTATCCAATTTAATAACTTTCTTAAAAGCTCTATTTTTAAATGTAGGCATAAGGATTAGAGCTCTAAAATACGACTTTTGAGATCACACAATTTAGCATATAGCACTTTTCACAATAAGCTTTGAAGAGTTATAGGGGAAAGAGATTTTTTTATAGAGTATTTACATTTTTATTTTTTACCAGTATCTTGCATAAAGACAGTTATTAATTCCCTGGATAAAAGTATTTATAGCACATAAAAATTTTGGAGATATGTTCAGGGGTTGAATATTTTAGCCAAATACTGGTTGAAGGGTAATAAAAATTTGAGATTTGATAATTTCTCTTAACATCACATCTCAGTTCATCAACTGTTATTTATTGAGCTCATAAAAGGTACCAACCATTGGCCCATGCCTTTATTATGTATAAAGAATCAAAACAGATATAAACCTTTACTCTAATTAAACTAATTATCTAGGAAAGGGCAATAAATAATAAATAAACATAAAATGCAATTATTTTTGGTTTTGGATAGTATTCTAAACAGATTATGGTAGTAGGACTGGAAGTGGTGGGGTATAATTCTAAAAGGAGTGATCAAGGTAAGACAGCAGTTGACCTAACACTTAAACAAGACAAGAGAGATGTTTAGGCTTATTCCTCCATTCCCCTGAGTCAGGTTGACTTGAAATTCTGAGATGGATATGTTATAGTAAAAGTGAGAATTTGAGAGGAATTGGTAGATTTCGTCTGGTTTTCTTAGAGCACTATCTCTTGGAAAACATTCTCTCAGAGCGTAGGCACTCTGCTGTGAGAAGCCTGAGTCAAGTGGAGACTCCTGGCAGGTGCTCCAGTTGGCAGCCTTGGCGGAGCTCCCAGCCAGCAGGTCTCATCCCACCATGCTTGCCATGTGAATGAGACGTCTTCTGTCTTGCTTAGTTGCATTTCAGATAACTGCATGTCACTTGGTATCCACGTGGAAGGCCCTACACTAGCACCTCCCAGATGATCCCAGTCAAACTACAGCATTGTGGAAAACATTTACGAGATGCTTCAGATGTCTAAATTTGAGATCATCGAGAGAAATACCCTCCATCTGGGGTTGTTTGTGGCACTCCAGTGTAACTCTTACTTGGCTCTTCAAGTAAATATTCAAAATAATCTACTAGTTCTGCATGGATGCGCATGTGTATGTGTGGGTGTGTATATGTACGAGTGTGTGTGTGTGTGTGTGCGCGCGCGCGCGCGTGCTGGATATGAGGAGGACAGGAAATGTGGAAATGGTGGAGGAGACTGAAATTCATATTAACTTAAAGAGAAAGCAACTGAGAATGGCACACGCCTAAAATAAAGTAACATAAAAGGCTCATGGTGTTTAAATTTCAACAAGTCAGCGAGAAAATTTGAGATATAGGCACAAAATCTTTCCTTCTCCCAGTCCTGAGTATACACATGTCTACTTTCCTTTAAGCTCATTCAACTTTGAAAATGATAAAGGAATTTCAGACGGTGTTTTCTTATTTGGTTTAGCCAAATATCCTTGACTATGCCTTCAGATAAACCATAAATTGAAAGTTTACAGAAATATACTCCTATTTAACATTTCCAAAATTGACAGCATAGAAATTATTATTATCTGGCAGGCAGACTTCTTTTCTTTTCTTTCTTTCCTTCCTCTCTTCCTTCCATCTCCCATTATCCAAAATATATTTAAGTCAATTAACATCTTCTCAATACTAAAATCAAAATAAAACCAAAACAATTAAGAGGAGTTAAATAAATAATCCACAAAATAGTGAGCATGCATTGAGCCTGAATTGCAAATTTGCCTTAGAGTTCCTGAACCTAACAGAGAAGAAGGTATGTAGCTCGTTGTTACAAAGGACTTTAAGGATATACTCAAAGTTTGTCCAAGTGATTCCAAATAGCTTAGCGTCTGTTACATAAATATTAGATTCAATTCATATATTACAGTTTTGCAAAAATATGTGCCACACATGCCACAGTGGGCAGTTTGTTATCATTAAAAGCTCTAAAAAGTTTTCCATCACTGATACAGTGGGAAATTTTGTCCTTTGTTCTGTTCATAGCAGCAAGCATTGTTAAGAATGTTGATATTCTGTTGACAAAATTTGAAAATTATAATTGGAATATCACTTAATATATTCTCTGAAATAATCAAAATTGACAAGAAACATAATTTTAGCAGATGCATTTAATAAACTGTTTCTGCTTATGGAGCATATCCATGGCAATATAAATGTCCTTCAATACACTGCAAAAATTAAGGGGAGAGGGAGAGTATTGGGACACACATGAGATCATCTACTACTCTGCCCCAAACACAGTAAGCACTTACTGGATTTTAAGAATACATCTGCAGGATTGGCCAGATAGCTCAGCACAGTAAAGTGCCTGGTTAGCCAGGCACAAGGACTGGGGCTCGATTCCTGGTGTGCTATGCCAGCCTTGCCCCTGGGGCGCACTGAGACTTGATTGATATTAGGTATGTTGGCGCGCACCTGTAATCCCAGTGCTTGGGAAGCTGAGAACAGGAGGATCACTATGAGTCCAATCTTTGTAGTAAGACCCTTTAGACCCTGTACTAAATACATTTAAAAAAGAATATATTGGGGCCAGGGAGATGGCTTAGTAGAATAAGCATTTGCCTGGCAAGAGCAAGGACCTGAGTTCGATCCCTAGCTAAATATATCTAAATCTATATCTATATCTCTATATCTATATCTATCTATCTATCTATCTATCTATATATATATATATATATATATATATCTGCATCAACTCACATAGTCAAATGGAGACAGAGAGAAAATAATTAGTAAGTAGGCCTCAGATGTGTAGAGGAAGAGTCTGTAAGGCAGAAGTCTAAATCTTTCGTTTTGAGAAGGGAGTTCCTAAGCTCCATGCTTGAAGGACTTCCTAGGGAATTAGTCTCCCAGGATTCATTTCATCATGTTCAGCCATTCAGGCACTCAGAGGCTGCAGCTGCCATGGTACAAGGGAGTCTTCCTACTGTACACCCTGGTTGTAGACCTTCACCACCATCCACAGAATGCTGGCTGTAATAGCATGCAGAATGTAAGACTTACAGCGTCAGGAAGGCTTCTACTCAGATTTCTATGAAAGACCTGGAAGGTCAGGGAAGGAGACCCTGAGAGGGTAGAGCATGAACGTAGGAATGAAACCAAAGTGGTATCATAGTTACTCTTCATTGCTGAAACATAATACCCAATATTGCAAATTAAGGGAGAGAGTTTTATTTTGGTTCATAGCTTATAGAGGTTTCAGTCTATTGTTTACTGGCTCTAAACAGGGTGGCATGGAAGAAAAGAAGGAGCTCTTAGTATGATGGCTACAAGCAAAGAGAGATCAACAGAAGGGGCAGGAGATATGCCCTTCTAAGCCACACTCACAGTGAACCCCTCCTCGGATCACGTTTCACCTCCCAATATCACATGTAGCTTTGAACTCATCAGTGGGCTAATCTACTCATGAGCATCACCCTGCCACAATCCAGTCACCTCCCAAAGCCACATCTAGTGGATCCTCAGTTGTATGCAGGTCAGAGGTAACACATTAGGCCAAATATTAACATGTTATTAGAGAAAAGTAAGTTTTCTTCAAGGAGATGTATTTGTATGTCAAAAAGATGAAGGTTCACTGTGGTAGTTAGACTTAACTATGCTACCTTCACTGACTTGGAAGCCACGCATGGGATTAGTAAAGCAAATTTCTGGGTCTGTCTTGGTAGTCATGAAGGCATGACCATAAGTACTACATGTGGTGTTTATGCCTTCTTCTGGGCATTGTTCCCTTGTTCTGCTTCCCGAGCTCTAAGGACTAAGCAGCTTTTCTCGTCCAAACCCTCCTGCCACAATCCCCTGCTTTGGAGCTGGCTGAACAAGGATGGAATTCTCAGAATCTAAGCCAAATGAGCCTCTTCTTTAGGATGTGGGTGTTCAATACTTGGTCATAGTAACAGCAAAGATGATTAAAATAGCATATGCCTTAAGATCTAAGAAGATCACACTGGATCTTCCCCATGAGAAAATAAATCATGATTTAGTGTAATATAACAATGCTGTAATAATGTGTATTTTATTTAGGCCCTATGCCATGGTGTTGGGCTCTACAAGAGGTGTGGAACACAGAAATATTGAAGGCAGAAAAACCTGACTTTACAGGTTTTTCAGAGAAAGTAGATACATTTATAATAAGAAGGGGCTTATAGTTGCTATTAACATGGTAGAGCATATGTTCAGGCTAATGGAAATGCCTATAGCTGCAAGAGATTTTTATTAGGAGGGCCAGAGAAGGATCACTAAAGATGAAAGGATAGAAGGAGCCTGCTTTGTGAAGAGCTGGAAGATAGAACATACAGACAAAGGGTCAAAAGCGTAAGGAGCTTGGATTTTCCAAAGCATGGAGAGAAGACTTGGGTCTCTCATGCAGAATGAGCAGAGGATGAAAACGGCATGAGATGCAGCCAGAGGAAAGCCTCAGCCAGATGCTACAAGCACTCCTGGGCAGAAGGGAGAAGTTTTGATTTTGATTTTGTCCCAGGAGCAATGGGATGTCTCAGATGAACTAAAAACAGAGCAGTAAAGTAATCAGAATGTATAATAGGAAAAGAATAACAGAAGACCAGCAGGAGAATTTGAGCCCATAAATAACTGTAAATGGCTTTCTTGTCTTGACATAAAAGAAAATGAATGACTGAAGATAATAGAGTCGGTATGAAGCAGAAGAGAAATATGGCAGCCATCCATGGAAATAATTGAGTTAATTCCCACCTGCTGGAATCAATACAGGTTCTGTGACATGAAGACAACAGAAAGAACCAAAGAAAACAATCAGTGATTACAGGGCAAATGAAAGGTGGCAGAGGAAGAGGAGATTTTGAGAATAAAAGCAAGAAGATTTGCACCTAGCTATACTGCTGACATATACAACAGTGTGAGAAGCTTCATTCTGAGGACAAAGTGAACTTTTACTCATCCTGAAGAAGAAAGAGCCAACATCAAACTGAGAAAACATAATTAATTTTATGTCCAGGAGTATCTTGGAAATTCTGGAAGCCTGAACCATGACTCAGAGTATCCTGATGTCTCTTGCCCACCTAGAAAAAAAGATAAATCACTGATGCTGCTACATATCAGGCAAAGTTGATTATAGGAGGTGGAAATGTGCATGTAGACATGACTTTTGTGTCTACGCTCCAATGGTTCCCCACCTCCAATGTGACAGTACTTACAGAGGGACCCTTTGGAGGTAATTAGGATTAGATAAGGTCATGAGGATAGAGCTCTCACAATGGGTTTAGTGCTCTCCTATGGTGACTCACCACAGAGTTTGCTCCTTCATATGTGCTCATGCAAAGACAGGTCATTTGAGCACAGGAAGAAGAGAGCAATCTACAGCCGAAGGTCTCACAAGAAGCTAAGCACACTGGTATGCTGATCTTGAACTTCCGCCCTCTGGAACTATGAGAAAATGCATTTTCATTGCTTCAGCTATAGTCTGTAGTATTTTTATGGCAGCCCATGTTATAGAATGGCAGTTCTAATGTATTTAAACTTGTCTGTTGGAGCATAGAGCACAGATACAGGGAGTGCAGATAGAGTTAGCTTGGAGAAGAAAACTCAAAAGTATAAAATAACCTAATGACCCATGAACTGATTGTATTAAGTTTTAGAATATTAGCTACCCCAACTTGGGGAAGGATTATACTTAATCACCTTTTTTGATGTGGGACTTGGCCTTGTGATTTGCTGGCAAGTGAAATATGAATGATATGAATGAAGTTAAATCCCACAGTAGTTTTAAGATCATGTGTGGATGTCATTAACATCCACCACAATGCCAGTAAAGCTCTAGTTAGTGCGGCTACCCTGCATTGGATATGCGATATGAGCAAGAAACAAATTCTTTGCTGATGGAAATCACTGAGATTTGGGATTATCTGTTACTATAACAAATAAGTGTATTCTGGTTTATACATGACTCATCTAGATAATAAATCTGAAAAGAAAATAAAGTTACTTTGACGTAGGGAATCATTACTTTTCATAGGGGTCATTCTTTGGGCTTGATTTCTTTTGTGGTTGATGGATAATCCTAACTCATTTTGGAAGCAGAATGGGGTTTCTAAAGCACATTTTTCTTTTACCAGAGCACTCATTATTGATGTTGGCTACAGTGCTGGTAGAAGTCCAGAACTTCTATAAATAAATATTTCTGTTTCCTTCCCAGGGTAATCTTGCCAAGCAAGAAAAAAAATGGACCCTACTGAATATAAAGCAATGGAAACCAAACTGTATAGAATTTAGAGCAATAGAACATTGCTTGACAAGTGAAAAATCTTAAATGGGGGCAGTGAGAAGTTAAAAAGCCACAAGATTCACATAACTATAACCTCAAGGAATATTAAGCTATAACCCTTAAGTTTCCTGTAAGGACACAGGATGCTAAGAAAGAAGCCAAAAATACTATACTTTCATGTATCTCTCCCAAGACTTATGCAAGTAAGTGCAATTCTTATGTAATTCTGGATGATCCTGAGGTTAGCCTTAGAGTCATTCTGATTGGTCTGAATCTTGTACTGGTGGTGTTAGCAAATCAGTGAGTCAGGAAAAATAAGATAAACAAGAAACTGCAAAATACGAAATCCTACCTCAATAATCTAGTGAATTTTTATCCATTAGTTATCCTGTAAAGGACAAATCATGTTGTCAGCAGTGTCCCTTGTCTATTTGTTATATTTGTTCCATTTGGACATCAGCCTGTTGCGGGGAGCCGGAGAGGATGCTTATGGTATGTACTCTAAAGACCTGGAAGATTTCCTCACTCCTGTGAGAATGACAAAGACTAGAACATTCCATGCCTCACTTTAAAATGTACCAGTATATTCACAGCTCAGCAAGATGTGGCACACTATTGTCCCTATTTTACAGATGGTTGTTGTCTTGAGTACGCAAGCCTTGGATTAGCTGCCTGTGCACCATCATATCTTGCCAGAAATTCTCAGAAGTGGAACAATCTCATATGTGTTGTGGTCCTCTAGATTCTTGTAGAAGGCAACTCCTGGGTATTTTGGATTATCTGACAGGAA
>NW_004524598.1:7086589-7098751 GCF_000260255.1 Octodon degus
TATATATTTCAGAATCAAAGTTCCAAAGAATGATATTTAATGCTCCACCTAGAGAGCAGTTAGGCTGCTAACCTCAGGCTGAGCTTTGGTTTTGGAACATGATAAAGAAAAGACTTTCTTGCTAGATGTTATTGGTGAAACCCAAAGAGTATCATTGTAAGGAAAATTCAAAATACATAGCAAAGTTTCTTTTTTTCTTAATGGTAGCACAAATGTCATAGCAAGTTCACATTCAGACTCACTCTCTAAGTAAAATCCTGTTGGAAATTTTAACCTTTAGATATTTTTTCCTCATACTCAGCTGTTTTTAAGTTTTTCTTTGAGGGAAGAGGAGGCGAGCTATCCCTTAACAGAATACGAGATGGCAATCTCTTCGAAGAGGTGAAAAGTATCAATTTCATGTGCAGAAATTCTCTACAAAGTTTTGAAAGTCCTGTTTTTCACTGTGACTTTCTTAGGACTTTTGTTCAATAAGCCAAAGATCTTGTTTTGTTTTGTTTCACTAAGGTCAGATTATCTCTATTTGCTAATAAATATTTTCCAAATTCAAATCAATTTTAGTACATAAGATGTACAGCGAGATTATTTAATAGACAAGCAGATAATTTTTTCTGTATTAAATTAGAAAGAAGAGACCTAGATTATCTGATCTGGGACTCATGGAAAGACAGGCGTGCATGAATTTCTAGCATCCTCAGCACAATACCATGCCTTACCTAGGCAATAATATATCAGGACTGTCAGCAAACTCCCCAGAATCCCTCCCCTACAGACACATGCGCACAGGGAGATTTATTCTTATTGCCTACTCTTCCCTAATTTTAGCAACAGTGATCTCCAGGCTTTGAAGGGAAAAATTAAAGTATCTATCTTTTCTTTAAGTTTCTTCCAAAATGCTTAGGGACCAGTGACAGAAGAAAACAACTCTGTTGAACAGCTCCCTTGAAACTTGTGTTGGAACTAAGCTGTCCTCCTAATAGAAGGCATAGCCGTGATCAGTATCCACCTCTTCCACCTCCAGGAGAATCCAGGGAGACCCATCAGTCACCCCATACAATAAGTTGGGTTCAGATGGGGTCTCTGGAGAGCTACCTGGAAAGAAAAATAAATCTATCTTCCCCTACTGGGACTAAAAACTCAATGGACTGCAATAAATTTGAATAAGATAGATGATAAAATACTTGAGAGTATTATGTATTGGTAAACCACTTAAGTATTAAAATGGGTTAAGGATTATATTATTAATAGCTCTTCTATATTACAGATTACTAGAAAAAGCATTAAATTGATTAATAAAATTAAATTGATAATTGTTTAATAAAAAATATGTCAGTAAGAGTATGCCAGGGGCATACACAAAATGTAGACGATACTATCTTTACATGAATCAATTATAAGGCAAAGAGCAATGCTAAGCTTTCTAGTTTACTGATATTAATTTTGGATATTAGCAATTATAATTTGTAGTTCCAAATTCCATAAAATATAAAGCCACCATGAAATAGAATTAACAGGGAGCTTTAGAAATTCATTAAACAGAATTTTAGTGGCTGCATCTTCTTCTTTTGGCTAATACAGGAATATATATATCTGTACATACACTATTTATGATACCATTTGAGACTCACATAAAATATAAGTTGAAAGAATGTGTTGCCTTCAATAATTTACAAAGGTAGAAAATAACAGCAAGGGGAATTGAGAACAAATTGCATCTTTTCTCATACTGTAATATACAGATATTACAGCTGTGGCTTCCCATATAGACTTAATTTGAGCCTAGACAACCTGGTACTATGAAGAAATTAAAATAACATCAGAGTGAAGAAGCATCGATGTTGGTTCTGGCCCATAATCATGTTTTCAGACGTGTTAATGAAACTGGGCACTTGCTAACCTGATAAATAAATTTAAAAATGATTGGAAATAGTTGTGACAGAAAGATTTAAAGTCATTCCGGAAATCCTAACGAAAGCCCTAGCAATATGTGCATGCTTCGTGAGGTCTGATTGAGGATAGACAGTATTAATAGCATAATTGGCTTTGCAGCACATTCGATTAAGGTTTGTTTCCTGCTATTTGTTCTCTCATCTTTTTATTCACCTTTCAGATCATTTCCTGCTTCCTGAAAAAAGGTGTCCATAATTCAAGCTTTCACATAAATGTGCTATTTTTCATTTATCATAACAAAATATTCCATGTTCATTTAAAATGTTCCCAACTATTTCACTTTCATTTAAACTTATATATTTAAACTGAAAAGATTAGGTACTCAAATTAATATTTAGAAAGAGCTATCAACCATATTTGAAATCTGAGAAGGGTCACACTTTAAAACAGAAGTAGCAGAAAACTAAATTACAGCAGCAAGCCTGAGGTAGAAAAGCAATTGATGGGTAGAACCTGCTCGGGCCCCATTTTTGTCTCTCTCTTGGACAGAAGCTTTCTTTGCCCCAATAAATATTCTGCTCCTAATCTCCAAAAATGAAAGCAAGAAAGCAAGTGAGCAAGCAAGTAAGCAATTGAGAAGTTCAGTGAAATTCTTATATTCCTATACACTAAAATTTTTAAAAACTTTAACTTGCTAAGTCCACCTTTAACTCTTCCATATCATTTCATACCAGACCTGACCTAGTTATCTATATGACAAATAAGAGCATTCTGGTCATACAGTATAGGGAATTTTTAAATGACCCATGAAGTTTCACCAGCAATAAGTGTTTCTAACAGAATTTCCAACCCTTTGTTGGTGAAAAAGAAAATGCAAAAGTCCCAATTTTTCATGGCTGCAGCTAGCAACAATGCTGGGAATGTTCTTTTGAATGCACAAATTTGTAGGAAATCAAGCTTCTTAAGAATACATTGGTTGGTAAACAACATCAATGGTGCCCTGGCCTGACCTTGCACATAATTGTTTGCAAAACAGAGCCGAAAAGCATTACCATGGTTAATCTGTGCGTGCTCATTGCTAGCCATCTAGAAAGCATACAGGTCAATATGATTTACTAACATTAAAAAAGTTATTAAAGTTGTCATACACAGTTGATGGAAAGCTGTTATTGCTTTTGTAATAAAAAATGACTTTTGTGGACCAGAATACACATAATTTTTATTAGATTTTACTTCACATCCTCCTCATCACTTTTTCAGTTTCATAGCTGATAACAGTTGATTATTTGTGCTGTCTAGTAGAATTCTTTACTTTTTATTTGTATGGTAGAGTGGAGGCAGACAGTGATTTCCAGAGTTTAAATTATAAATGGGGTAGCTCTCTGCACCCCCAGCCCCATGGTTCCTGTCTTTACAAAGGATATCACAAAGAAACCAGTCGATTGCCTAATATTGTCGTGGTAACTGTCCAAATTAAGAGACTTAATAACACTGCCATACTGGTACTTGTGTACTTCTCCAGATTACTCCAGGCAGCCTAGGAGATGTTATATGAAAACACGTCAAAGGAATAGCAAGGCTTTCCCCCTGAAAACAGAGCCTCTTCTAAAAAGCCCATAGCCGCCAACAGACCACAACAGAACAGCAAACATGAACAGTACTGAAGTCTAGCAATGTCTAAGTAAAAGGACAGAGAGGGTGAGCCAGAGGGTGAGAGAGAGGGAATGGGGTGGGGAAAAAAGTAGAGAAAAGGACAGAAAGCAGCAGACTACCATCATCACAAAAACTTTTATGAAACCTAATATCAGATAAAGCAAAACATAAATATGTTTCCTTCCTATGGAGAATTTAACATAAAAGATATCACTTGAGGAAACCCACAAGCAAAAGCGAGAACTTACTCAGAGCAAACTTATAAAAAGAGAAAATCATTTAAAGAAGATAAAAAATAAGAACTAGCAGAAAAAGATGGTTTAAAAATAGAGTTGAGTCGGAGCACTATTATGAAGTGGCTATAAAGTTAAGATCATGTGTACCCAGGATAATCTACATAACATAGCCTCATTACTACAGCACATTTTATTTCCCACTACTTCATACTAAAGCCTAAAGCAGAAAAAGTATCCAATTTAAGCTGACCTGGTCTTCAGAGGAAAGTAACAGGGCAACATGATCCGGATTCAAGATTTAGCCAGTACCTAGTGAGAGTTCAATGTTTTCTGAAATAAATGACTCACTCCAAAATTAATGATATTCATGATTTAGTATAAGGAATCACAGTTACATGCTTCACTTTAGGCACAACTTAGTAGTTCATATTCTGTATCCCTCAATGCATAATATTTCATGTTCAAAGAAATATCAGCATGTTTCTATCATTAGAAATCACTGCAAAAATCTCAGAATATATGGTTTGTAATTATAATATAGTTTCAAATTTTAATCTAGATTATGGTTTATTTTCCTTCTAGGAATAAGAACAAAAAATTATAATGAAAGTTAGATTAGGCTAATATTTCTTGAGTACTAAGCATATGCTATACCCTAGTATAGCTGCTTCTCCAGTACAATAAAAACAACAGAATTTTTAATTTGTCATCATGAGGAAGAGCCAAGAGGGGTAGAGGAAAGAGTTATGGAAACAAGAGTATCAAGGATTCCCCATTCCTAATTAAGGATGAACAAAGGAAACTATCCTTTTACTAGAGAAATATTAATCAGAAATAAGAAAAAATTTGAAGTAAGACTTACAATTTAAAAATAAGTGAATAAACTCACCATAAATAGTAAGAAGAAGAAAAGAGGAAAGTACCATCCCCAGGAAAGCATAAATGCCTGAAACTAAAGCACAAGATAGGAGGGTGCTCAGGAAAGCCCTGAGCCCCAAAGTAGCAGATGAGAAGAGACGGAGAGAAGCTAGATATACTATTGGAGAAAATCAGCCAAGAACAAATTGTCTGCGTGTAGAATATCCTGAAGTTTAAAAGAATATAAACCAAACAAACAAAAGGTGATACCATATTTCTGATAGTGAGGCTTGACCCCATTTGGCACAGTTCTGAGAAAGTAAACCACGAGGCCAGTTTGGACTCGATAAGTGTGCAGTGGTACAAGAAACAAGATTTGGCAACATGAACAGCTCTGAAGTGCTTATGAATTTCTCTCATTCTCCCTTACACACACACACACACACACACACACACACACACGCGCGCCATTGGGAGAATTCTAGCTAGTGCCACACCCTTCCCACCATGAGCTTTCTAAACTCCATAGCTGCAATCAAGAATGAGAATATAAAAGAAAACAACTAAAGAACTATATAATATGCCATAATAGCACAGGGAACAATTAGGACATGGAATTCCAGTGTCAAATGATATACACAAACATCAACCTATAGTAAGGAGAAAAATAAAAATTTGGGTTGTCATAACGAGTTTGCTTAATAGAAGAGCATACAGAAGAAAACAAGACCCAGCTTCAAGAAACGAATGGAACCTGTCTGTACAGAGGCTGGTGCATTAGCTCAGCAGACTAAGCACCTGCTTAGGTGGCTCAGTGACCGGGGTTCGATCCCCTGCACCACATGCCAAGCGGGCCCCACACCCAGGCCCACTGAACTGGCCACTGAGACTGGGACTGGTGGCACACACCTGTAAGCCCAGCAGTGGGAGGATCACAATGAGAGCGAGCTGCATAGTGAGACCCTGTAACAAATACATTAAAAAAAAAAGAAAAAGAAACTATGTGCAGGTGGGGATAGGGCAGAGAAATGGTGTACACAATTAAAACAACACAGGAAGCAAGAGAAAGAATACTTTGGTTGACATTCTTTTAAAAAGCTCTAGAATGAAAATTAGAATATAGAAAGTGATCAAAAAAGATCATCAAATCACTAAATAAGAAAATGAAAATATCAGAAAAAAATAGTTAAGGGTATAATTCAAACAATTTTGTAGAACTATTACAGGATTGGAGTCAGTAAAATGTAAATGCCAATGTCCCACCAGAACAAAAATGGATACAGAGCAATCAATTCAAAGATATTTCTCAATTAAATTACTGGATTTTCAAGACGAAAAATGACTGAAAGAAAAGGATGTCACCAAAATAAAAATAAGTCACCTATTTAAAAAAAGCTGACTCTTACTAGATTTCCACATAGCAATGCCAAAATGAATGGATGATTCTTACAAGGTAGTCAAAGAAAAAATGGAATCTGATTTATAATTTTATTTCTAAACAAATTTTTCATTAAATGAAAAGACATGAGCATTTACAAATTTCCTTTAGAAATCAGAATTAAATAGCAAATAAAATTAAGCTGATAAAGTGATGAATGGAACATTTATGTGAAAATGGGTGGCAGTGAGGCAATTTAAGACTCAGAATAACATCAAAACAAACATGAAACTATGGTTAGAGAAGCAAATGAAAATGCAATATATTCTGACTAAGCAGAAATGGGAAAATATGATCTTTGGAGCTAGAGAAAAATCAAAATTCTTTAGATGATAAATTAAATAACAGTGTTTAGGTCCTGTCTGATAGATCACTGGACTAAAGCACCTGCTTAAGCAGTTTCAGGGACTGGGGCTCGATCCCCTGGGGTGCACTTAGATGGTGATTGAGATTAGCTATGGTGGGACACCCCTGTAATCCCAGTGCTTGGGAGGCTGAACAAAGGCAGATCACTACGAGTCCGATCTATGTAGTGAGACCCTGTAGACCCTGTACTAAATTTAAAAAAGGAAATTAAAAGGCGCTTAAAATGATAGTGTGCTTATTTTTAATGAATACATTTGTGAAATACTATCATAAAGTGGATCATCTCATGAGAGAAAAAAGACTCTGATTGTGTCTTATTATGAATAGGAGCCACCAGTAACACACATCATATCCCCAGTGTAGTTGGACCAAACAGACACACAGGAAAGTTGAGAGAAACAGATAACTGTCATGTTGTTTACAATGATCCAGAACATGAAAAATTAATAAACTTTCAAAACTAGATTTAGAACAAAAGTTAAATAAAACTTCCAGTCAATCTCTGACTGTGGTGGCAAACAAATGAAATAAAATTCTAAATACTAAAATAGTAAATAAAAGAGGTCTTCCATGACAAGGACATGGTTTATTTTTGGACTAGAAAGGAAGTTCTGTGTTAGTATTATTATCCATAATAACAGATTTAGAATGAAAATTTGTATGTTCTATCATCTTGGAGAACCCTACTAGTCACCAAATAAAAGTGAATATTCAATCATATCCTACTAATTTTGTCTTTTATTTCATTTGTTTTTAATAGCAGTTATGCCCATAAAATAACAGCAAAAAGAGAAAAAAAATATTCTATATGCTCTTTGTAAAGAAAATTCTGCAATAATATGAAATGACCAAAAAGTTTGGCTAAAACAAGTGGAAAGTTACATTTTGTTTCAGGTAACAAAGCTACCTAGTCTTCTCTTGTTAATCTTTTGTTAATCTGAGACTAAAGTCTCAGCACATTTCCTTTGGTAATAAGTAAACTGAAATAAAAAATTATTGAACAACTCATAAGAATTCTGCAAAGCAATGTTTTCCATAGGATCTGGCAGTATTAGATAGTAAACATTATGAAGCAATACACTATCACTACATGGATATTAGGACAGATAGATCGATAGAATAGAAATTCCATGAGAAATTTCAGTGATAAATTTCATATTTTAAATCAGTGAGGAAAAGATAGATTATTTAATAAATGTTATGAAAATAACTCTTTAGCCATATGGGGCAAAGTAAATTGGATCCATATTTCATAGTTTACACAAAGATAAATTCCAGATGATAAAAAATTATTAAAATATTAAAAATGGAGACCCAAAATATTTAGAGAAATCATTCTTATACTCTAAGATTCAGAAAGGATTTCATACATACAAATTAAAGCCAAATGCAATAAAAATGATAAATTTTGTTATTTTTTAAGATATAAGACATAAAAACAACATATTAAGTAGTTAAATGACATATAACAAATGTGGTCAGTCCTTGTAGTTTGTATCAAAGATGAAAGCCAATGTTGCACAATAAAAATTAAGCCAGAAAAAAATGATTATGCTTTAGGGAAATACAGACAAATTCTGAGTTTGGAGAAAAGAAAATACAAATATCTCTTAACTCCTCAATAAAAGGCACCAACCCTCACACCAAAGAGAATGAAATAAAATGGGCAATGAATAATTTCTGATCCCAAATATGGGGGGAAGCATACAAAACCTACCTGAGACACCTGGTTGTACCAGAAAGCTATAAAACTCTCACAGACTAACTGAACCATGTTTGAGGCATATAGGTGTCAATGTGAAGGGAGAATGATGGACCAACATATGGCAGTTCAAAGCTTAAAAGAGAGTAATACATGCAACTGATGAAAGAACTTAAAATATACAGACGCAGTGCTTCATGCGGATAGCCCCTTCCCAAAGAGAGAAGGAAAAAAACTCCTATGATTTAATAATAGGAAACTAATAGAATACCACTGGAAGTAACTAGAGCTCTAAATCCTTATTCTGCCAATAGGCATGTAAGGATAAGTAATTTATCCTGTTTTTCATATATGAAGTGCTCTTCAGGGAAATTAATTAGCTCTCATTGGAGAAACATATTCTTTACAGAAAAATTCTAACTAATAATTCCGGAAGAAAAAGTAGAATTTTTAAAACTCATTATTCTTCAATTCCTTCATAATGTAATTGATTGAAGCGACAATCACACAAATGGAGCTAGTCCATAAAAGGCAAATGCGGAATCAGATTACAATGAAGGGATCCGGCTGCCTGAGAACACTGAGAATCAATGCACAGAGGATCAAAAGAAGATACTGTATCTCCTGCTTGATGCAATATGAAGTTTACTGTACCTGCTGTGAAATGTGCCAACACACTGAGCAACACAGCAATCACAGGCCATGTGATAAAGTTGCGCTACAGAGGATAGACAAACAACTGAAGTTACACCACACGGAAGCAAACAGACAAATGCAGGATTCAGAATGAAGATACTCAACCAGTTTCTAGTAGCCAGTGCCAGTGGTTCAAAAGGAAAAGAATCAAGAAACAAAGCCAAATAAAGTGCATGGGTCTCATGTGGGCCTCATACAAATTCTGAGCTGGACAAATAATTTGTAAAACAGCATTTCTCTCTCTCTCTCTCTCTCTCTCTCTCTCTCTCTCTCTCTCTCTCTCTCTCTCTTTTTTTTTGGTGGGATTGAACTCAAGACAGTAAGTGCCAGGCAAGCACTTATTCTATGGAGCTATCTCCCCAGCCCAATTTCTCATTTGTAAATTTCCTTCCATTTTATTGCATGACATGGACAATTATTATTTATTAGGTATAATTATGGCAACAAAGTGTCTGCATGTTTTAGAGATGTTTGCATAAGGGTGAAAGAAAAGGATATCTGGATCTTTTTTACATACTTTAGCAATGAAAAGGAAGAAAAGTGGGGGGAAGGAGACCCCTGAGATATAGATGCCAAAAGTTTATTTTAGTATTTTTAATTAATTTTATTGAGAAACAAATAACAATGAGACAGTTTCCAAACTGATTAAGGACAGTTTCAATAATTAATACATTGCATATTGTTGTCTTCGTAGCGGTTATTCATAGTACAAGATGCAGACAGGATATCATGTCCAAACACTATTAGTACAAATCTTTCTTCTCATTGAATTAAGAGAAGGTAGTATATGCTGATACCTGTGAACTAAGCAACTGTACTGAATAACAATCTGTAATACTAGGATCATGCATGGAATGCCTGTCATTCTGGTCTTCTAAATACGTACTGTTTGTCATGTCCTATCAATTACTGCTATAGTGTCTCTCAAGTTTGTTGGTTTTTTTAAAGGGGGGTAACAAATGAAAACAGACAAGAAAAAAATTTCATAAGACTGTCCTGCTACAATTCTGTATGTGGTTAGATTTCTAAATTTCTGTGTAAAAATATGTAATTCTTTATTCATATTTTTTCAAATATTTTTATTTCTTTTTTTCTTCACATTCTGTAGGGATTTAAAGTTTAATATATCAATACTTGATGGAAAATACCAGTTCCATGCTATGTCTAAGATGTTTGATATCCAGACAGAAGTGAGGTTAAGCTCAACTACCTATAGTATAGGGTAATAACATCAGTAAACTTCTCTTCTGGAGGGTTAACAACTTAAGTTTGTAGACCAAAAATTAGGGAAGAAGAAGGGCTATAAGGACAGCCAAGATTTCTGCCCTAGCCTTTCAAGGTCAGTGAGGACTCAGGACATAAGTGAACCTGTACTGTAACATCCTGGAACTCAGTGATGTGCCAAAATTTTGATAACTAGTGACTATCTGACATATGATTATATGAACGTCCATTGTTTCTATCTCTGTGTACATGCGGTTCATCATATATTAGTTCAAATTTAAACTTGTATAAGTAGCAAGTTATTACATATAACTGATAAATCCTATATCCAAAACATGACAGTACTATATTTATCAAAAGTTAAAATGTACATGCCTATATTTGTATCGCTAAGTGTTTACTCTGTAGATACAGTTTCATATATACAAAAAGAGATTCACTGAACCATTGTTTTTGGCAGCAAGTGGTCAAAACCTACTCATGAAGTCCAGAAACAGAGACGAATCAAAGTATTCTGCAGCTGGAAAACACAACACTCTAGCACTGGAAGAGGAGAGAACTAGTTTGAACAAAGTAGTCTAAAGAGTAAAGTGATTAAAATAATGTTAAGTCCTTAGAAGTAGATGGATCAACTTGGAAAAAAGTAAGGATATCTTCAAAAGCTGCAATCCAGCAGAAGTTTGGGTAGAAGGAAGCAAGCTAAACTGGCTGCTCTGGGAGGACCAAGTAGTCCTTTGACCTAGGGAAAGATTTTTTTGCAACAGCACGACAGGCTTCTTGGGTGGCTGTGTCTTGCACACTGTGGAGATTTAGAAGCGTCTCTGGCTTCCCACTACAAGACACAAGGAGTATCTTCTGCCCCCATCTCACTCCCACATAGTTATAAAGATCTAATCTTAAGCAAATGAGAAAAACAAAAAGATCTCCCTGAACAATGCTGGAAGCCAGGAAAGAGGAATGAAAATAAAATCTAACCAGAAAACCAAGACAACATTGACTGTGAGTACAGGAAAATATTGCCTTGCAAGGAATGGGAATATCAGCCTTCCAATGGACTTAGGTCCCCATATTGACTCTAAGGTTGAGAGAAATAAAACACAAGTCAGTATTTTATTTTTTAAAGTAAACATATCTTGGTAGGGGCAACTGAGAAGTAGAAATACCCTCAGGAAGAAAAGTAACAGAATGTGGTATTTAAATATTTCCCACAGTTAAAGTTACAGTAAACAAACAAAGCTAAAAATCAAACACAACGCAATTAAGCAAGACACTATGAGCAAGAAACCATAAAAAATCCTCAACAAATTAAATACAAAAAGACACAAATACAAGAACACAGACTACAAGATAAATATATTTCATGGGCTTTCGAAGATACTATTTTAATCTAACATGTTAACTAAAATGTATAAAGAGCCTAAATGTCTCCCTCCACGGAAACACAACATAAAAGACTACTTTGTAGAAGATATTCAGCTAGGGAGAAACTTTCTGCATGCCTTTCTTATTACGTTGCTGTAGAGAGAGATAGGGCACATGCCTGTCTTACTATTATCCAGCCCTAATGCCTGAACCAAGATTAATCTGAAGCTGAGCCCTAGAGGCGCTCACTCCCCAGAGCCTGAGCAGATAGGAGGGAAGGGGTAGAGAGCCAGAAGCACCAACAGTGCCCACGCGGGTTAACAGTAGGATGACAGAGGTAGGCAGTAAGGAGGCTCAAAGCGAGAATGACCAGCCTCCAGAAGACAGTCAAGGAGCGTGGTTCTGCGCCAGGACCCTGAAGGACAAGACCATTTCTAGCATCATTCTAATGTGCAGTTCTACTAACATGCAGCCCACAAATAGCCTTTCCAGACCCCTCAGGAGCCTTCCCAATAACGATTTCTATGCTGAATCCCTAGTCTTTTGGTACTTGGGCTAAGCATCTTGGAGTCAATGTTTAAAAAAAAATCAACAAAACTTCTTTATAATATTTATTTTGGATAAAGAGGTGACCTAGGTCTTATATTCAGCATATATCTGGACAGAATAATATAACTGAATGCTAATACTAACATTTGTTAACATTTCATTCTGTTTTCTTCCTATGGACATTTCTC
>NW_004524598.1:7098851-7103333 GCF_000260255.1 Octodon degus
TATATATTTCTAGAAATAGAAACTTTAACTTCTATTATACAGCTTCAATGCGTATGAATAGATTTTAAAAGATTTGATTTGGTCCTAGAAGAGAACCTGGCACCAAGGTCAGACCAGAGCAGGACAAGTCTTGCTCTAAAGGCAGACAACTGAGTTAGTTCCATTCTCAGGGGAGCTTGTGCTTAGGGAGAGGTAAAGGCAGAGTGGCAGGAAATAGAATTTTTTCATTAGAAGAGAGTCCAGAAGAAAACACATGAATGCTGTTACACTCCCCACTTTGCAGACATACAAGGCTTAGGAGGACAGACACACTTCCCCTTAATGTTCTCTTTTTTACTGGGGCCTGCAAAAGCTACACCTGATCAGAAAGACAAAAGAGAAAGGACCAGACACCAAAATGGGAGTGTGAATCCATTTGTAACCAATCCTAGGTGAGAAAGAAGGAAGCCATTTACTCAGTAATGAGGAAAATATAAAATTAGGTTGTCACTTCCAAGGAAAAAGACTAGATAGGAAGGGCTTATTTATTTTCAGAATGGCAAGTGCCTGGGTTTTGTTTCAGTACTCTTGTAAATAATCATGTTTCTGACATTTTGGAACAAAAAAGCAATTAAATATAACAGCAGATTAATTATCTATGGAAAATCTTAGAGTTCTAAATAAAGGTTATGACTTAGAAAATGAGATCTTGCTCTTGGGAAAGCAGGGAGGCAGGACACAGAAAAGGTGGGCCACATTTACCTTCTGTGTGTTGTGCGAGGTACCAGGAGGTATGCTGCCTCAGGTAACATTCACATCAGCCCCAAGGCCTGGGCTTTTGCTCAGCAGCATGACACATGCCTGGCAGCTGCAAGGTCCTGAGTTCAATTCCCACTTCAAAATAGAAACCAGGTGGCAAAAAAAGAATTTCCACTATTTAAAGAAGAGTCAAATGAGATGGAAAAAGGTTAAAAGATCTACTGAAATAATTCTGTAGTAAGTGATCAAAGCACAGTTTAATTTCAGATTATCTCTAGAGGGCTTTGTATAACAGACCATTTGGCAATTTGCCTTTACTAGATAAACCTGAATCATAAAAATGGGTGGCTTCACCTTACACTTAGGAAAGTGTAATTAGTGGGAAGTGATTTGGTGCTGTGTACTGCAAGTAGTTTTTTCTCTGTTTCAAATTATACATCGATCTTTACTGTATGCTACTCATGGTGCCCCAATTTTTATACATTTTTCCTTATAGACAAAATATTGCTTTTTGAAAAGTACTGACTCGAGTAGTCAAAAATACGTTTTGAGTGCTTGATTGTGCTGACAATCACGACCGTAAGAGTAATATGATCATGTAAGTCGTGTAGTCTAGTAAGAGTTTACTTAATTATCTTTGTCTAAAACTGTAGAAAAAGTATCACTGAATATTGTCTAATTTATCCCCTCAAGTCAATAGCATTTTAGTTTTCCACTTGCCAGCACAGTACAATTTCCTAGTGGTCCAAAGAGAACTGAGTAAAAGAACATAGATAGGTACCTTACCATCAAGAAATTATTCAACACAAATAAAGAGGAGACAAAAGCAAATGTAGTCATCGTAAAGCCCGCCAGCGACTTTTGCAAATTGGTCATACTACCAATGGTATGTTTCCCCTCAAGCAACTAACAACATTTCTTAAATTTGAATTTGGAGCTCTCTTTGTTTCAAAAGTGCAGTATTAACAAATGACTACCTCACCGACTGAGTTGGAGAAGTGTCACTGAACTTACATTATCCATCTCAGTCGTTCATTAAAAAAAAAAAAGGAGATTTTGGCAAGTAGTGATACAACGGTGTAGGAGGGACCTTAATGGGGAGCAAATTGAGGAGTAATTAATCAAGCTGCATAAGAAAGTGAAGAGAAGAAACAAAGATGCAAGATTTGACAGGAAAATTCTAAGCTCTTTGTACTTGGCACCAGTCAAAAAAAAGCATAACAAAGCTGAAAAGTTCATGAATATGCTCCAATTAATCTGTATGTGCACTGGAATGCTTTTTAGTTTGGTTCATTTAAATCTGAAATTCCCTTCCCCATTGATGTCAGCTAGTTAGCCAAGATGGTGCATTAGCGTTATGATCACTGCAGCGCACATAATTTAGATTTATCTCTTTGGGGACTCGACTCCACCCCCTGCTAGCTAATATGCTCACCAAGTTTAATGATGCAAAAAATTTCCCTGAGTACAGGTTATTTATCTTTATCAGGGGCTGTATTTGGTTGGGTGTCTGTTATCAGCCGAATATTTGCTCCTAAATGGTTGGTTCTCATACATATTCCAGAGAAATCCTGAAGCCTATACTGTCAGTTAGATTTGCAATAGAAGTGTTTCAGTTCTGCAGAGCACCTTAGTAATACTGATTTATGAATTTAAAGCTGCTAAAATTATGATTTAAGCTATGAACCCTGAAATCACTGTCATGAAATACAAAATCAATCTAAAATCTGAGAAAAGACTTTCTTTGGGAGAACCTCAGAGATTTATAATAAACAACACAGGCATATGAATGTATAATAATAAACTATTACACATGATTTCCAAGTAATTATGTTGCCAAACTTTAACCTGAGAAGAAAATCTGAGAGACAAAGAAGGGAGTCCAAGTAGGCTTGTCATGAATCACTGGTCTCAGGGGGGCAGCGAATGGAAGATGGCGACTCTACCCTACCAGCAAAGTGCAACAATTTTCTAGTCATCCAAAAAGAACTAAGTGAACAAATGTAGATAGGTACTATGAAGGCAGAAGCACTTTGTCCAAGACACAGGCATCACATGCACCCATACTCCTAACATCCCAAGTAGGAGCCCCGCATGTGCCTAGGTCCTAGTACTCTCTGCCCATGAGGGAAAATATCTATAACCAGCTGAAATTGCTACTAGAAACTTTGGGGAGTAAAGTGCCATTCTGGGTATCGAACCTAAAATCTTTACACAACTAAATCCTCAGCCCTTTTTCACTTTTTATTTTGAGACAATGTCTTCCTAAATTGCTACATTATACAGAATGGTCTTCAACTTGCAAACCTCCTGCTGCAGCCTTCCAGAATGCTGGGATCATAGGATTGTGCTAGCAGTCCCAGTCCAATTACTACTATTTTTCAAAAGATAAGGAGAAAAAATAGAATTAAAATTACAAAACAAAAAAATTAAATTTGTTGAGATTTTTTTAAAAAGACAAGGAATGAAACAAATTATAGGAATGAAAATCACTTTATAATAAGGACCGACAGAAAGTGCTAGAATTAAAACATGTAACAGCTGATAGAAAAAAGATTTAGTAAGTGGAATGAAGAACAGAAAAGCTGAACAGCAAGGTACCATGACAGTTCAAAACACCACTCCCTGAAGGCAACAGAAATCAAGACAATGTAAAAAACAAAATTATAAAGTGAAAAATATAAAAACAGAAGCATCCAAGATATTTATAGCCAGCATGCTTTAGAAAAGAAATACATGAAGTGGGATGTAGCTCAAGGCCCTCCTTAGCGTCCCCATAATAAAACAAAACAAGACATTAAAGAGAGAAAAGGAAATCCTTGAAGAAATAATGGTTGATAATTTTCCATAGTTAAAAATAAATTAAAGTGTTATGTTTAAGGATCCATGAAAATAGCAATCTAAGCACAAAAAGGATAAAGCAATTATCTGCCACAATACAGTAAAATATAATTATTTGAAAGAGTAAAAAAAAAATATTAAAGCTTCCTGAGACAGCAGGTGACCTTAAAGATTCTGGGCCAGAAGGTTCGGCCAAATAGCTCAGCGGATTAAAGCGCCTGCTTAGGCAGACACAGGGGCGGGGGTTCGATCCCCAGGCCTATGTGCCAGGCCCCACCCCCAGGGCGGGATGTGATGAGACAGCGCTAGAGACTGGGCGTGGTGGTGTGCCTGTGATCACAGCGCATGGAAGGCTGTAAAACAGGCAGATCACTACGAGTCCAATCTAGGTAGTGAGACCCTATACACCCTGTCCTAAATACAAATAAACAAAAACAAACAAACAAAATTCTGGGTCAGAATACAGGGCTCCTTACAGAGATACTTTGTATAAGAAACAATCAAGTAATGGTTTTAGATTAAAGGAATAAAATTGGGAATATTTATGAAATTTTATATGTTGTCAAGATTTTATTTAAATTTATTAAATAAAAAGTTCCGATTTGTGTAGAGGAACAGATTTAGTGTAAGACAGACATATGATTAATAGGTTTCAGGGTGGTGTGCCTGAGGTTCCAGGGCTGACATGGCTTGCAGTACCGGGATTTGAACCCAGAGGGATTGCTGAGGTAGGCTGAGAGGTTTAGAATTACAAGAGGTTGGGCCGGGGAGATAGCTCAGTGGAAAAAGTGCTTCCCTTGCAAGCGCAAGGGCTTGAGTTCAATCCCCGGTTCCGGGGGAAAAAAAAAAGAAGAGGAAGAAAAAGAAGGAGGAGGAAGAAGAGAAGAAGGAGAAGGAGAAGGG
>NW_004524598.1:7103518-7117963 GCF_000260255.1 Octodon degus
AGAAGAAGAAGAAGAAGAAGAAGAAGAAGAAGAAGAAGAAGAAGAAGAAGAAGAAGAAGAAGAAGAAGAAGAAGAACTCGCAGGCACCTTAATCCCCTGAGCTATTTGGTCGGCCCTCAACACGGCCTTCAGTGCAGTAGAAAGCTAGAATACTCAGTAGCAGTTGAAGTTCAAAGGCCTAGAAGTTGGCTGTGGAGTCAACAGAGTGAGGGAGGCTGGGTCTGCCAGAAAGTGGAAGTGTCGGGGCTGTGTTCTCCTCGATTCGACAACTCAATGTATCGTCGTTTGTATCAGCTGAACCCAAGAGAAGCAATGGTCTTTTAACACGATCTTAGTGAGACAGTCGTCCAGTGGTACAATTTATACTACAGAGAATAAAGAGATGCTGAGGCAGATATATTTATTTACACTGATTCATCCCTTATGGCATGCGGGGGCATAATCAGGAGAAACATTTTCACCAAAGTTTTCCATCTTCTCATTGCATGGGTCTTTTCTGAAGGTTTACTCGTGGAGTAAACTATAGGCCCTTGCAACTGCCAACGCTTTTTAAAAAATAATCTTCCATTAATCTATATGCTCCAGATTTATATTCCTTCTAGTAATGCACAGAAAAAGTAAGCTAGAATGCCTGGATCCTGCCTCGTCATGTAAAATGATCTTTTCTAAAGTTAGAATTCATTTATATCCCATTTTTTTATAGAGTGGAGAAATTCCACATCCATGTTAAAGAAGCAAGATTTTAGTGAAAACTAGACAAAGCAATTAAAATATTCCCCATGATTTCTGGATCACCACATGAGAGGTGATAAAATGCTATTTTGAGGCCAAAACTTGGAGAAAAGTTTCTAAATGTGACTACTTTGGCAGAGGTAAATAAGCTATACGGAGGAGTTTGGAGTTCAGGTGATGCGGAAGGGGGTTATTGACTTACTTAAGGCAAGTCTTACACACACACACCTGGGAAAAGTTATCTCTGTTCTTCAGCAAGATTAGATGCTGGCTGCACTCTGTGCTCTAACAGAAGAAGTGCTCACCCCTGACTGCAACATCTGTGCCCTCCAGGGAAAAAGTCCACCTTGGCTTCGCAGATTCCTTTTATGTGGCTAGCAGAAGAGCCCTGGGCCTGTGGTCTTCTCTCAGCTACCAGGGACACACTCTGTTCACCTTTAGCAGACCTGTGAGAAGAAGATCGACAGGTTCTCCTCCCGAGACAACTGATGACCTCAACTGCTGCCAGACTCCCGAGGAGACCCTGCCCCCTCAGGGGTGAGGAATTCAAGAAGCAGAGCTCAGTCATATGCACCGGTAGTCATGGTTCAGATAGCTACTTGACACGTAACCTACCGACATTTACAAATCGGAAAACTTCTTACACAGACTCAGATTTGTGATTTCCTTCGTGAAACTTCAGCCCATGTCAAAACAAGACCACATCACGGGCATCCCCCTTTGTGACAGGTCAGGCATTCTCAAGTGGCCGCCGCCTACTCATTTTCTGTGCTTCCTCACACTGAAACTTAGCTTCAGTTGCCAGTTGCCACTGAGCCTTTGAAGTCACTTTAACGAGTTTCACTCACTGTGTTCCATGCCCTGGGGCATTTCATGTACAACTTCTGACCATGATTATAACTCAGTTGTCACTAAAAGGCAGAGACTTGGCCATTGGACTATGAAGGTCAAGTGGACAGGGTCACAAAATCTATTATGTTCACTATATTCCAGCATTGCTGATGCTTGGAACAGTAAGCGCTAATGTAAGCCGGGTGAATGAATGATCCTACGAGGAGGGAGAATGTGTTCCCTCTGTTTAGGATCACATTCCTGCCAAAGGTCACTTCACTTACTTACACATTACCATGGTAGGCTCCCTACCCAGGTAATGTGTAACGGGTTTATTTTGATCCCCTCCCCCAAAGGAAAACTCTCTATTGAAATACTGACCCTTTAGTCTTAGAATATGACCTTTCTTGGAGACAGAGTCTGCAGAGATAATCATACTAAAATGAGTCATTGGCATAGGTGTTAATTTAACATGATTTGCATCCTTATGAAAGAGAGGAACTCGGGAAACAGTCCGGCACCCACATAGGGCACTATGCAAGAAGAAGAGTTTGAGATGATGTTGGTCTAAACTAAGAACACCAATGACATGCAAGCCAGCAGATGCTAAGGCAGGGACATGAACCAGAATTTTCACAAGAGATATCAAAAGGAACCAACCCTGCTTACATGTTAATCTTGGACTTCTAGCTCCATAATTATGACACAATAAGTTTGTGTGTTATAAGTCCCCTATTTTGTTATGGAAGCCCCAGGAAATAATGTGTAAGAGAAATAAAACTTCATGGCAACTGTACCGTACTTTGTACCCCCCTACAAATTAATACTTTCCTTCTCCACAGTGCTGCTGGGTCAGCCTCTTTCCTTTCATTCATCAGTATGTAGTAGAAAGAAATAGTTCAACTCTCTTGTTAACAAGACCCTGTCATTATTTTTTCCACCTAACTCCAAAGTTCTTAAAAACTTGTCAGACATATGTGCTTTGAGGTTTAAAATTGGTGCTCTTGTGCTCTTGAGCAGAATTGTGGTTTGTATCTGAATGTCCCCACAAAGCTTCATGCAGTCATAGGGCTTATTCCAAACTGGCTGAATCTAGAGGGTGTGATGCTGGGATTAAGCTTGTGTGCTCAGTAAATTCAATCCTCCAACTGGTTTGGTATAGTTCTGGCAAGGATTAAGGTTATGAGTGCTAACCCATGTTAGAACAGGAGGCTGCCTACAACATCAGGGACAGAAAGAGCCTGTGAGCTAAATAAATCTTTTCCCCTTCAACTTTGGCTGTCATCTATTTTGTCTCAGCAACAAAAGAAAAGTAACTGAAGAGGTAAGTATGAGCTATGAGTGAGCTTCAGGAGGAATACAGCACATGATGATTGTTGTGCACCATGAGCAGGCAAAGCGCAAATCTGCGTGTCCTTGAGCACTTGTGTCTATTCATTAAAATATACTGTTAGTGCAACAGAACTGAGAAAACTGGATAATTCTGGCAAAATCTTGGGATAGTTCATAGGCTTTGTGGGCTTTTCAAGTTTTTATTATTTAGCTTTTCAGTTTTAGATTAATTTTGGTCATTTATGACTCTTAATATTACTGGGCAAGAATTTGGGATAATTACAATTTTGCTTCTGCCAACAAATGAAATGTTCATAAATTGGTCACAAGCAAATATTTATAATCATGACCCAAATATTTTTGAACACTAAGTTAATTTTCTTCCTTGCCCTGGTTTTATCACTATTAGCAATACTAAAATTTAGTTTTCACCCAATGATTTTTTTTTTTTGTAACCAGGCATTGAACTCAGGCCCTTATACTTGCCAGGGAAGCCAATGACTTCTTCATTAATTATTTAACTATATTTTTACATTTCTTTTATATGTCAGCAGCTACAATGGGCTTCCTTCATTTAAGACCATCCGGTAGCATTGAAGAAATGGTTAAGTCCTATGTGTGTGAAGACAGCATTAAGATTTTAAATATTACTTTCTCATTGGGATGTGAATAAATTTTAGTCATAATTGGCAGGATCACTTTCATTAATCATGGACATTACTTTATCATCCTTCCCAAGCACATCAATGCAGAACTGAGAAGTGCTGTTTTATTTCAACAAGTTACTTTACAAAGGTCAAACATGGCTCAGTGGCTGATTATTGTTAATGGAAAAACAATAAGAAAGCTCTTCTTTTAGCCAAACAAGTATCCCACCATTCAAGTTTTTGTTATCAAATAATGACTATTCTGTTTTAATCACTTTCTCACTCCTGTATTTTAATAGACTAATAGTCTAGTTTTAAATTTATTGGCAGCTGGATGTAAGATCGAGCTATAAGAGTGAAAAAGAAGGGGTAAATAGGTAACATAACTGGTTTGAAAACCCCAGTTTTTCAGATCAACCTAAATGGTTCTAGGTGAAACTTAAGTAATCATTTTCCCAAATTTGACAAGTCTAATATGACAAAATGGAGAATGAAAAGTCATTATGAAACTCTGTGCTTCTTCGTTAAGTGAATGACATGCAAATTATAACTAAACTCTTGGTATCTTGACTCTATTATTATGTAGTCAAAATCACAGGCATAATCGTCTTACAGGACTAGAAGAGGGATAAGAATTCAATGATTCAATGAGCTTGAAGATACAAAGATAATCACCTTAAAGTGACTTTTCTGTGTTTCCCTGGGTAGTGAACAACTGAAGCAGCATCTTCAATGATTACAAAATTTTAAAGTCTGGAACACTTGAAAGATAAAGACATTTATTTTGGTTGCTCGCTTCTTAATCTTTAGACAGTCATGATGATTTCACGTAGACGCATCCATTTGTAAAATAAGAATTTAAGGCACTAAGAAAATGTAGGGGTTTAAAAGTAAAATAACTGTTTTCCATATACAAATATTTGAGCAAAATACAAATATTTGGCCCTTTGAAAATGTGGCCAAAATATTTTGAAGACTTAATTACAGGATGAAGGCTTTCACTTTAAGTTACTAAGGACCACCAAAGCCCACTGTCAGGCGTCTAGCAACAATAGCAAGTGAGAACTCTCAAATAACACTTACTTTGAAAGAAACTTCTATCTACTTTGGGAAAAATAATATACAGCAGCATTTTTGAAATGTGCAAAGGTGGAAAAAGAAAATGTTCAGGTAAAATGTTTAGACCATTGTGGGAATAGGCCCACTTTAATATGCCTTTCAATTCTGAACACATTGGCGGTGCTCAAAACACATTATAAAAGTAATAACATGATAATGGAGTTGGGAATCCTGTAAAGGTTACATAGAATTCAATTTATATATCAAAATGTCTAAAAATCAAACTTGGGCCAACCACTGAAAGGTATTGGATTTCACTACATTGAATAAGACAAGAATCTCATAACCATTAAAATAAACAGTGCCAAAATGCTCAGGGCCTAATTTTAAACTATTTAGGTTCTCTTAGCTATTTTCTCTCTCCTTTAAAATTATTTTTCTGCAACTTTCATTGAAAAATGAGCTTAGAGGCTAGAATGTCTAAGTGCTTGATAATAGTTAAATATTTCCAAATATGAGATTTCAGGAAATGAGGTAGCCTGGCGAGAGAGATTCCAAAGGAAATTGGTTGCAATCAATGTTAGTCAAATGACATGCTTTGAATATAATTGTCAGCAGCGCAATTACATCAAAATAAATAGAAACCACTAAACATTTCAGCAGTTGAACTATTTTGACTTATACAAAACTTTTAAGTATTATTCTTCTAGAAAGAGATTTATTTCTTTTAATGCCATATGGCTTAAGCATTGCTGAGGACCAACAAGGTGTTGGAGCTTTTCTGACAAAAATATGAAGAATTTTTAAATATATTCTCATTTTTATTACAAAGTTAGTTTTATATCTTCCATAAAGGAAGAAATAATGCATAATATATAATTATGTGGAAATTTTTCAAGAATTACAAAACTGTTAAAAAATAAAATCATTTAGACAACCTCTCAAGATTTTGTTAAAAATCACTCGAACCACTGCTCAACAATAAGCAAATTTATATGAGCAAGTTATATTCCGCCTGTTTCTCTTTAGTACGCCCAGAGTTTCTTTATCATCTATAAGTATGTTATATTGTTTTTAAAAATTAAAACACATTATTTTAATGGTATATTGAATGCACAATGAGTCCTCTGAAGAAACAATTTTTATTGACATGATACGGTACCTATCCGTGGCATATGGCACGGTAATTCAACATATACATTAACTAGGTAGTTATTAATCAGTGTAATTAACAATATCATTACTTGACATGAGGAATTTGAAGTAAAATATTTCACTGCACATTTAAAAAGGGAACCGAAAATAACATTTTTGATAAGGTTGCAGAAAATATGCTTCCATAATGAAGAATCATCTCATTCTATAAATGCGAAGGAAGAATTATTTCACTACATAAATTCTTTCCTTCCATCATTAATGGATAGAAAAATAGAAAACTAAGGCAAAAGAAAGGGATTATCTCCAGAAGTTACTCTCTGCTCTTTGTACATAATGAGAAGAAATGGCATGTAACTTCAAGGTTGAAAACAAATTGGTAGAAGAACTTTGGCCCCTCAGCCCCAGCTAGGATTTCCGTAGTGATACTGGCATGCATGCACTCAGAAATAGAGACACTTTCATAGAAAGAAATTCAAGGAGAGATTTAAACAGCATTTCTCAAATGTATTCAGACTTAATGTACTTACTCATGGCAGAAAATTATTCATTCATTTAATCTAAATACATGCGTTTGTGGCAGTTTTATTCCCAATTCATGACATGCATAATAGGGAACCTCACAAGCCAATTGTCAGTGGGAGTAAAAAAAAAAAAAATACTAAACTGAAATGTAAAGCTCCTTCCTAATTCCATCTGTATTCATTTGATATTGAATTGTAAATTTTATTGTTTTCTAGCAAGAACAGATTTATAAAAATAGTCATCAAAGGTTTAAGGAAAAATTGTACATATCTGGAGCCCAGGCATCTACTCTGTGCTTAGCACCTACTGACTCATCTAATTCTGTAAACTAGAGTAGGAGACAGGTCTTACTGGGACATCCCCATTTTATAGGCCCAGACACAAAGGAGAGAAGTATAAATATAGAAGTCTCTACCCTTTAAAATTGTGCTTTCACAAAAATTGGAAAGATAAGTGTGATTTAATTAAGCAATGGCATAGTTAGAGTTTTGTTTCTGTCTATAATTTGAAAATGACTGGTCAGAGTAATAACACCATTTAGAGACCTAGTTACCAAACAGACTTACATGATTGCATTCAATAATTTGTTTCCTTCCCAAAGTTCTGCACATTTATGTGACAAGAGAGTTTTGACTTCTATATTTCACCATGAAAGTCATTAGGTTTTCAGATTCAGGATTAGAAGTGCTGCTATGGCTGGGGATTTCCTCCTTGTCCTCGTGTCTCACCTTGTCCTTATGGATGCCAAAGTAGCGAAGAAAAAAATAACCTCTAAAATGTGTGTCTTACAAGTTGAACTAAAAGCTTTCAAAATATTATAGCAAGTCAAATTTTAAAATGCATCCAATTCCCAAGAGAGCTCAGATGGGTAAATTTCATGCATATAGGATGCTAATAAGATACATAGCAAAGTCCATGGAAAATAATGAGTTGAGACATTTTGAAAGTAAAATGCAAGGGAAAAAGGTTGTCCGGGATATCCAGATTATATCTAGCTGGGTGTTTTGTACATTTGAGTCACTTAAATATTTATTGCATTAAATATATGCATGAATAAAGGAGAATGAAAATTGAATCCCCTTTTACAGGTAGAAAGAGTACAAGTAAAAGTCATTCTAAGAAACTTCACTCTTCCCCCAAAATATCTTTATTACATCCTGAGAGCCAGTTTCCCAATGTCAACAACTCCAAAATCACAACAGAAAAACAACCAAAAACCTTGTTCATCTGGGAACCCAGCTCAGAAACTATATGGAAAAAGGAACATGGCAAGTTATACTTGATATACATTAAGAACATAAGAGCAATTGCTTCAATTTTTGACCCAACCAGTTCTCATTGTCTTTCTAGGAGTAAAATTGAAAGTAACCTCTTTTAGTGAGAAATACACATAACATCTCAACGATATATATTAAAGGAGGCTTTAGGTAAATAGCATGAGCTCATTTTAAAAGTATATTCTAATGGACTTAAAAAGTATGCACTAAGAACTCATTCAATTCAAAGAAATAACTATGGAAAGTTAAATTTTTTTTCACTTTGATTTGAATACGCACAATCATTGTTTGACACAAAATAATTATATAAATTAATGGTTTTCATTATGAAATTTCTATAATGCATGTATCATGTATTGATTGATGATATAGAATTATAATGGATGTTTATATTAAGAACTTTAGAGCACAATGATTAAGTGTGTATCCCTTCTTCTATATTTTTGTGTTTTCCAAATATAATTTTGTATTGCACAGTATCAAAATTATTTATTAAACATATCTAATTTTTATGATAAAATATGAATATATGAATAGATCCCAAATAAAGGAAGAATCTTGGAGGGGAAACATTTCTCCCAGTAGAAATTTTAGCTTCTCTACATTGTCTATCATTGCAAACTCTCACTTAAGTCTTCCTGATAAGTACATCATTTGTACAAACTGTTGCATGTCCATGACTCTATATTGTTGTGAATTTTATAAAACCTACTTTCAACATAAATTAGAAGATAAAAAGTAAAGCTTACTAGGAGCACAAATACTATCTTCTTTCACCTGAATGCATTATTTTGCATCCTACAAATAGCACATTTTCCACTTTGAGTGCTCCTGTGTTACACTGCATAGTAAGAAATGAGTAAACAAAATGAGAGAGAACAATTCTAAAAGACAGGGAATAATATTGTGATCTTGGAATTTTCAGCTTAATTCACAAAACTTGGAAAGTGAGATAGACTCTGTATGTGCATTCCTTAGAACTTCCCAGGATTTTCTTTAAGTTAAAAATATTTTCCTACTCTATAATATCTCCAAGTCTTTGCTATTACTTCCTTCCTTGAATCTGTTACTTCTTTCAATCTGTTCTAGGTTTTGACTGTCAAATCACAACCTATAATATGGCCTTGGAGATCAGCTATTCCACTTCTTCATTTTATTTATTTATTTAGTTATTTTTATTTTCTGGTGCTGAGGACTGAACCCAGGGATTCTAGCATGCCAGACAAGCATTCTACCATGGAGATAAATCCCCAGTCCCCACCCCTTCATTTATATAAAAGCTAACTTGGTCAAGGTCACAGAGCTAGCTAATGGTAAACTCAGGTTTCCTTCCTGTAAATATAATGTTTTTTAGAACGCACAAATATTTATATAAAATGTATGCTGCTGCCTGAGTTTAGCTAATTATACTCAATGAAAGTGAAATCTAAAGCTATTATTTCACAAGTAGTCTCTGTTCTGGTTCGTACACATCTAGAATTTCTAAAATACTTAATTCCAAGTTTCCTGGGAGTAATTTTCCTTTTACGTTTTATGACAGAAGTGGGGAACTTGTTGAAGGACCACATTTTAGCAAACTAGTTGCCTGCTTTTCTTCTTCCTGAAACCCTTCCAGTTGTATTTCATTAGACACAGGAAATAAATTTAGAGTCATCCAAAAGCCAAAGTTGAGTCTCTTCCTCTAACTTAGAATCAAAGTAGAAAAATTTATGCAATAAAATCTTCATGAAAAGACAATGATTCATTTGAAAATCCTTAGTGAGAATATTAGTAAACACTAACATCACAGAGTTAAATACTTCTTTCCAAACTAAAATTTGAGTAGCTATAGATTTGCTGTTTGATGTAACAAGAAGAATTCACAACATTGACCTTACAACAATAAAGAAAAGGCCATGGGATGTTTAAGAGAAAAAAATACTATAAACAGTGGGAAACAATTCTATCATAAGATTTTATGAGTATCAGTTAATCAACTCAACAAAAGGAGTTGGTGTAGCTTTGCTTCCTTGTTTAGCACATAAGAAGAGGTGGGCTCGCGTGGTAGAAGGCAGACACGTAAACGCATGACCTCAATAAAACAAAAGTGCAGTTTCAGACTTGAATAGACAGGAGTGGCTTTTTTTCTCATCTCAGTGAATAAGCAAGTGGCTGACATGGAAAACTCAGGAGAAAGACCTGAATGTCTAGAGTGGACACTTATAGTGTCACAAAGGAATGAAACAACTTGGGGATTCTGTATTTTTGCAAATTAGAGCTTTTGGCATGCAGGAATTGAGGAGCATGGTAAGAAAACAAAGGGAAAGTCGGAGAGAAGAAAGGGAAGAAGAAAGAGGGAAAAGAGAGGAGAGAGAGAAAGGGAAGAGAGAAAGAGAAGGGACAGAGAGAGGAGAGAAGGGAGGAAGATGGCAAATAGGGAACAAGAGGAGTTTTGTAGCCCAACTGCAAAGAAGTGTGACCACTGTGCTGTACAGGTAAGCGGGATTCACTAGACGTGGGCCTATAGCGAGTGCACTGATCATATTTGGATTTAAACCTATTCAGAATCATTCAGATATGGGGAAAGGCACATTGCCACTACTTTTATTTTCATAAATCTCTTTTCTCCCTACAAACATCCATCGTGGCTGATGACAAAAAGAAAGAGCGAAATTATGCCAGTCAAAGATAAGTGATTTCTGCTGGGTTACAGAAGTACCACACATTGGGATCCACTCAGAGTTTAAGCTCCCTATCGAGCAGATCATTTTTACCCTTTAAGGGTTGCTTCTCCATGTTCTACATGCTGAGTTTGTTTTTAGCAACATGGAACTGGGGCCTGTGCCCTTTCAAGACGCAAGAGGCACGCTTTCTTCTGCGTCCTTGAAGACTTCATGGTCTGGAGAGCTTTCAGATATTGCTGCTCTGCCTTGGTCTTTGCGGCTCCCAGACCCTCGGCTGAATCACACCAAACTGTGTCCTGAAGGAAGTCGTGTATCCCTGCCGTTAGTGTGAGTCTGTACTTGTCCCCTGCTCCAGTGGACAGAGACCCCTCTGGCCATATGTGCCTGGGAGGCACATCATCCTGATCTACTTGTCCAGATACCCACCTCTGCCACCCTGTTCCAGACAGAGCTCTTCTAAAAGACACCTCTGGAACTCCCGAGGAGCACCTAGAGAGGCCCCACACTTGCGGCGAGTTTCCCCATCGCCTAGATTGGTCTAGAATTTCCCCATCTCAAGAGTTGCCGCCAGAGGTCAAGCCTGAACAGGCACATCTGGGCTCTCCTGCATGCTTTCCCTGTCCCAGTTGTTCTCCTAGCATTGTGATGTGAAATACAGAGTCAGTATGTTACCGTCAGAAGTTGGCTCATCTTTTTCCCGCTAAAACAGACTATAACCAGATGTCTGGGGATTCAAGACCAATAAAGCAGTAATCTGTGCCTAGGAGGAAGAAAAATTCTAGGATTAAAAAGGAGTTAATATACGTTATATTCATGTGCCAGTTCCATAGAAGGAATGTAAACGTTATGTATTGCAAACATGTATGAAAAATAAAAAAGGTGGGCCAGCAAGATAGCTCAGCAGGCTAAAGTGCCTGCTAAGGCAAGCATAGAGAAGCATGCAGGGACCTCAGATCTATCCCTGGCACCACATGCCACGCCAGCCCCACCCCCAGGGTGGGCTGACCTGGCCATAAATAAATATACAAAAGGAAAGGAATCACCAGATGGGTGGAGAGGGGAGAGAGGGAAGAAAAGGGGGATAAAAAAAATGCCTTAAGGATATTATGTATATGTACCATTTACCCACAAGAAATGAAAGCATTATACACTACAAATATAGACTACTAAAAAAAAATCTATGATGCTATTAAGTGAGGCTGGAAAACAGAAGTATATAAAGGCCAAAAAAAGGTCAAACCACTATAGATAGCTCTCTGAATCCAGAAAGCCCTTTCATTCTTTAAGAGAGCCATTATCAAATTTTAAAAAGTCTCATTATGTATTTTCTAAAAAGGTCAAATGATTGAAGAATTCATAAATACTCCCCTAATTACCAGATAGAACCCAATCCCAGAAGTACACAGCCAAGTTGAGGAGAGAAGCAAAACCCGAGTGCTAGAGAAAGGTGGTAGAGAAATTCCCGACCTACTGCATATGGAAAGCTGGAGCAGAAGGAAGTGGCAGGGTCGCCTGCGGCTTGCGCACCTACAGAACCTGGCGGGAGCAAAAGCATCGCTCTCAACAAGGGGTGCAGAACCGAAGGATGTGCTGAGCAGGCAGAGGCAGACAAGTTCAAGTTCAGGCCAAGGTGGTCCCATTTTGAACTCCTGACACCAAAAGGGAACTCAAGAATTAATGTTGCGTGGACAAAGGAGATAGCGTGAGGATGTGAAAATATGTACATAGTCAGTGCAGCCGAGTCTGCACTGGGCCTCTCTTCTCCAAATGAAACAGAAAGCAAAACCATTCATCTAAGTGAATTATGGAACTAGCGGAGCAGAGAAACAGCCTGCGCCTACAAAGGAAATGCAACAGAAATGATGTTCCACAGATATTTCTGAAAGCACAAACATGGACAATTAAATGCAAATTACTTTGTCTTTTCTATTTTATCCCAACATCTACTCAAGAAATACTTTCATAAGGAGTTAACAGAAATAAAACTAAATGATAGGCTTTCTGGGTTTTTTTTGTTTTGTTTTGTTTTTTTTTTTTTTTTTTTTTTTTTGTCTTTCATATTGATAATTCACACAAAGGCCCTAAAAACACAAATCATCATAATTTAAACCTTCCAACCAATTTAGAATAAGAACCTAAAACATAAAAAGAAAAGAAAATGGAAATAAGTTAACCCTAAGTAGGAAATGAAAATAAGCAAACATTAGGCTTTTATTTAGTCCATTTGTGGGAAATTTAGGACTGATATGACAGAGACCTGAAGCAGCAGAATTAAAATGAAAGTAGCAATTTCAAAATGGGAAAAAAACCCACAGTATTTCTCTCCTGTCTGACTGCTCAGTCCCATCATTTATTTCGTATCCCCAGAACTCATTAATGAATGAAGTGGACATCCCCAAAGGACACCGCAACAGAAATTCTCCAACAGACATTAAGTAGAGAAAATGACGGGGTGTGGAACCCACGTGTTTCCTACTAGCGCGTTGGGGTTCCTCAGGCTACACTGGCCACCGCTGGCCTTGGATTTTGAGAAATACCTTGAGCAAGTCACAAGTGCAGCCTAAGTTTTGAATTAAGCTTTGAATCTTTTTACATTTATCCATCATCAAAAATAATGAGGTCTTTAGTATATCTGGTGTAGTTTCACCAAATTAGGATACGGGTTGTTAGATGGGAAAAGCATGAATTTGGACTACAGTTGGTTTCATTGTCTATTACAGCTTAAAGGAATGCAGCTCCATTAAAATGTAGGGAATCTGTAGTCTGCGCCTGAGGCGGCCGCGGGAGAGGGAGGGAGAGCCAGCCAAGTCGGGGGCGACACTGTCCTCTCATCCAGCGACAGCGCAGAGGGGTTGCTCAGACTACTGCCTACCTTATCAAGGAGCGCTCTATTTGGTCCCTCCAGCTGTCGGCTGTCCGTAAAAACAGCCACCAACTGAGCGCTTTCAATCTGAAGACTTGAATCCCTCACAGCTGTGGAGGTGAGCAGTCTGAAATCCAGGCCTCTGCGGAGTCCAGCAGGGGATGCATCCGAGCCCCCTCGTCACCGGCTGCGGGCGGTCCGGGGGCTTCACGCTTCGTGGATGGCCACATGCCCATCTCTACCCTCCTTCCTATTTCCCTCTCTGCATTATCTCTGTGTTTCTTTGTTCTGTCTTTTACGGACCGTCCCATGGCACTGAGGGTCCATTCCATCGTGTATGACTCCACCTCTCTCCCTACTTTTTAAATATTTGTTGAAAGTTTCAATATCAAAAAATATATATATCTTTATGTTTTTACACCTCCTATCTATGAGATTCCACTGAAAATGCATTTAGGAAAGCACTGTCCAACCCACTAAAGATATTTGTCAGGAAGGAAAGGAAAATTTGAGAGAAGAAACTTGAAGGACCAATGATGACACTAGAATATTAACAATTTAGATTCAACAAATGACCATCCCCAAAATATGTTAACACCAGGATTCCATGTCAATTCCTTCTATAAGCAAATACAGAGATAAGAGAAGTAGTAGAAGTGGTGTACCTTAACTAGGCGACTGGGAACTAGACAGCTTAAGTTTGTATTAAGTAATAGAGAGACACCAGAGATTGGAGGGAAAGCTATCATGGTCAGTTTAAATGGAATGATGCACATACTCTGACCAAAAATATATTTTTCTGATATAATTTCATTCAATTGCATATTCTGATAAATTAAATCCAAATTACATCTTAATTAGATATCATCTTATTTTTACTTTTTATTTTTAAAAAGAGTACAAAATAGTATTAGCATAGAAAAATTACAAATGATACAGAATTTCATTAAACAAAATAATATGAATTTCATGGTATTTGTTGTGATACATAGTGTTATCCTCAAATTAGTTGTTCACATGGCCAAACATGTGCTTGCAAAATTGGAAGAAAAAAAAGTAAGAAATTAAGAAGAAAAGAAGGATAAAGAATTGAAAAAAGGAGACAAAACAAATTAAGCATTAATTGGTCCTTTCCATAGACCGATAGAAATCCACAGTACAGTTGTCCAAACCATCCTGCTTATATACATAGGTAGAGCTCCTTCCCCCACTCCCTCTCCTATCCTTCTCAACTCAGTAATTCCTTCCTTTTTTTTTTTCTACAGCTTTATTGATAAACATATAGCAATGAGACAGTTTCAAATCAAATCGGAAGTACAGTTTCAACAAATAATACACTGCATATATTCTTCTTAGTGGTT
>NW_004524598.1:7121483-7187846 GCF_000260255.1 Octodon degus
AGCAGGAAACTCTCTGCACACTCACCGGACCTGGGCTAGGACTGGGTCTCAATTCCTTCCTTTTGAATGGATTCATTCCCTTTTTTACCTACATATAATTTTCCCAAGAATTATTAGGAATTTTTAATTTCTAAAGGTTTCCATGCCTAATTGTTCTGTGTAGTGTCCTATCATTCTACGTCAGTAGGGAAAAGCTGTAATTCATAAAGGAAAATTAGGAAGAGAAAACTTCCCAGACTGAGTTGGAATTTTACTAAAATCTCAATCATGTTGGATTATCACCCTGTGTATGTAGGCTAAGACGTTTACCTACTTGGGGATGTTATGTCCTTGAAGTTCTTTAGGAAGTTAGGTCTTTCAGCCAGTACTTGTTGAATGTCTATGTTCTTTTACATGGCTTCAGGAATAGGGGTATACAAATAGCCAAGACAAATGAATTCTCTGGGTTCTAAATCATTTAGATAATGAACCAACACTATAAAGAAAATATGAGGTACATTGTGCAGTAAAGTGCAGATTTTATGACATTTGAGCTGAGAAAATGTCTCAGAGATTTGAAGAGAATGCATTCCAAACAGCACAGTACCGGGACCTGAAGCTGGAGAGAACTGATCAGCTCTGTGGAGCAGACTACCACAGAGAAGGCTAAAGGCACACAGGCGATGGCCCTCCCATCAAATTCAGGGAGACCAATGTAGTTGGAAGTGAAAGTGAAATTAGCCTCATATAAAAAGGGTGTCAGTGTCATAAACTGCAAAAGAAAAAAAGAAGAGCAAATTGCCCAGGAAAAAAGAAGTCAAAACACCAGGATTCACATAACTGAAGACTGCAGGATGTTAACCAAACCAAGCAAAGAGTTGGTGTAAAGATATCCTGATTTCCTAAGAGAATAAAATAGGGCTCAATTTTTATAGCAGAGTTCCCAAACAGAACAGATTGAACTTTCACAGAACAGTTCAGTGGTAAATATTTCATAGCTTAAGGAAACTGTATCATCCTTAAAGATGCCTTCCTTCCAAAATTGAGTGTGAGACAGCAGTTTCCGTTGTCACTACTTCCCAAGAAAAAAGGAAGTAAAAGGCAATTCTTTTTAAGGGCACATTATAGAAATAAAGTAAACTTTTCCCATCTTGTATCCAGAAAGTAGTCACATGGGCAGGCCAAGGTCCAAGAGATTAGATAATGGATTTCCTTACTAGGTGGACTTTTGTCAAAGCCAAATAGATATTGCGGAGAAATTAGGTGTTACTGATGGAAATCTATGGGGAAAAGTTGCAGTCATGAGTATGGTAGAGATTCAGGTGAGCCGTCACCAAAGCTTATCCCAACTCCTAACCAATGGCTCCCTACTCAAGAGATTAGACTGTCAAGAAGGAGAAGATGGTAAGTAATGACCACTCATAGAGCTTCACTAGATCTGTGAAACAACTGTGCCCATAGGGAAGTGAGGGTTGGGACCTCGCTACTTAGAAGATCAGTTGTAATCTCCTTCCCCAAGTGTAGGCATAAGAAAAGCTGTGTTGCTGAGAAAGCAGCCATATTGGGACCTGGAGACTGACTTTTGGCTGCCATTTTTATTATCCTGGTCTTCTGGCAGAGAAGAATGGTCTGAGAAATAACCCTGATGTTAGTGAAAATTATTGTCACACACACACACACACACACACACACACACACACATCCCTCTCTATGTGAATATTGTATATTCAGTTCCTGAACATGGATTGCTAGTTTAGAAATTGGTTTCAGATAGAGAAGAATGCTGAGTAATCAATTTGTCCCTAACCTTTACATAGGGAGACAGCAGAAACATGAATAATTGAAGTACTGGATATCATATTAAAGTCCTACTACTTCCATATTTCATTGTGGAAGTCTCTCTATTGAAATAATCTTTATTATATTTCCAATTTTGTATTTCCAGTAATTCTCACTGATTGGTTTCCACTGTAGCTTGCTTATAAAATTGTCTTTTACCTATTCATCATTTGTTCTAGACTGTCAGGAAAGTGTTTCCTTTTCTAAAAGTTCTTGTATTAAATATGGGACTTATAAATTAGCTAAAATGGCCCATCAATTTTTTTCTTTACAATCACCACAAAATATTTATAAAGCAAATAATTTATATTATATATTTGTATGCATTTTGTGAACCTCTGGAACATTCTTTAACTCTTTTCCTACCCCCTAATTCATTATATTAATAGAAGAGATTGAAAAAACACACAGCAAAGAAAATACACCTGCTAATTCAGAACCCTAATGGTGAGTCCCAGAAAGAGGTAAGATAGATGAGGTTGGAGAAGGTTCACACTACACACAAATCTTGCAGGGATCTGAGAGGACTTAGATAGGAATTCAATCTAATTCAATATTAAAGTTCTGAAGAAATAGCCTATGTATTAGTTCTCAAAATGTGACCACCCACGATCCTCTTGGTTGAGTTGCTGAAATGCACAAGGATGAACCTTTGTCATCTGGCTGAGCCTGTTAGTGAATCTCTCTCCTCCTTTCATCCTCCTCTCCTTTCTCCTCTCTCTTCTCTCCTCTCTCTTCTTCCCCTTCTTTTCCTCCTCTTCCTTCCCCCTCCTCTATTTTCCACAAAGATATTTTCTTGGCCCTGCGGGGACAGCAATAAAAACCAAGCAAGGCATCTTATCTGAGTGCCTGAATTTACGTTCAGTAGGTTTGGTCTCTAAATTCTTTACTGTGTTGTCTTAACCTGGCTACCCTTGGCTCCCTACACTGACTTCCCAATGACAGTTGATTTTTTTCTCCTTATTCTTAGGAACCAATGTTGATAACAGTTTCTATGAGTTCCAAGCCTAGTCACATAGTTCACATGATAATCTTCTGGATTTATCTCCAATTTAAGCTTCTGCTCTAATAAATCTATTTCCAGTATTTTCTAGTATAGCTCAAATCTTACCCAGTTCTTGCCAACATCCTTAGTTAAAATGCAAAGATATTTCATGAATTCCAAATAGGCTAGTTTGGGATTAAGCACCATCAATAGTTGGCTCACATGATCTTTGAATATTTCATATCTGGTTACCACTTTTATACCTAAACCAACTGTGGAACTGATAATGCCTAAGGTGGGAACTACAAGTGTTGACTACACTCTTGACCATCACTGGCAATGGTAAACCATCATGGGCTCTACATTGCCTGGTTGGCTTTGCATCTCCCCACATTTCACTCTTTGGGGATAAATACACCAATTCTTACCCTGGGGCTTGTTGTTAATCCATGACATTTATATTATTCATTCAAATTATAGAGGAATCTAGAGGCAGAAACTCCCACATGTTTCTCCATTTCAGCAGGCATATCGCACACTATTTGTAAATTGTCGTTACATATCTGTCAGTACCTAGTGTCGAATAAATCTTTTCAATTATGACCGGTAAGCCATAAGTTTCTATGGACCCTGGCTCTGTTGCAACAGCAGTCTCTTTAGAAATGTCAATCTCTAAATGAATATCCTTTTACAATGGTCCAAAGGCCATTAAAAACAGCAGTTGGTCATACACTAACATTTTATTCAAATATGACATACTAGGAAAACACCACACATCCAAAAAAATTAACCTTAAAATAAAGTATTTAATTTAAATTATGTTATGGCTTGCTCTCTATTTTCATCTATAAGTGCCTTGCTAACTGGTGCTCTAACTTATGTCAGCTCTTTCCTTCATAATGTGGAACTTATCCATCATGCTGAGACACTTAAGTTACAGGCAGTTTACTCACATTAGATCTCATTAGCAATTACACCACTGTTCAAAATATATTACCTCATTTGTTTCCTAGCCATATACTTTTCTACATAATGAATTAGACCAATTAGTCTCACATGACAGAAGGAAATCTTAAATAACACTGTCCTTACTTTCAGACAAGCTTGACTGAAGTCCAATGAAAGAAACTATAAAATTAATTTGTTTTGTAAGATAACAAAAAGAATTAGATAACCATACTTCAATCTCAGTATTTGTGGTCTGGATTGATCATAAGAGAAAACAAAAGTTGGAAAGACAATGTTTCACTCAGTTTGTTTTTAGAAAAATATTCATATTTTAAAAAAATTCACCTTCATTATTTGCATAGCTAAGAGCAACTCTTAAAGCCCAAACCTACTTGTTTATAGGTTTTCAATTGAGGTCATTGTTGTCCTTTGGGAGAAACACTGCTGATGGTAATCAGCCAAGAAACTTAACTATTGCACTGATCAATAGCTAGAGATTTTTGGAAATACAAAGCCAGCCTTCTGTCCACATGTTTATTTTGCTAAGACAAAGTTATTTCTTTTAATCCTTATTATCCCTTAAACTGATTCATTCCAAAATCAAATCCAACTTCCTATCCACAGTTAATATCTCTCTTTTCAGACATGAGATGGAATCATAATACACACAAGATCAAAAGGTGCTACCCAACCATTGTACCCTGAGCAAGCACTCCATCTGTACACCCCATGACCCTACAGGAGTCTTATATCTTCCTACTCATCACTATAGTAATTATCTATCATCTTTGTAGATCATAATTACTTTCCTCATTGTTCCATCAAGGTCTATTATTGCCATGAAATGACTCTGGGCTGCTTAACTAGTTCAAAGTGCCCCTAGTCTTCCATTTATGGGCATGATAAATTGTGTCACCTACAGAGTCAACAGGAGATACAAATCTAGAAACAGAGCAGTTCTTAAAACTGTGCTCAAAAACCTTGAGGCAAAATTTTACCTAGTCATTCCTCTTTAATCAAGGTGACTTTTAATACGTCTTTTTAAATGTCATAGTAGTTAAAGATAATTTACCACTGACGGGGAAAGTGAAATAAGGATTCTGGGTCAGTAGGGAAAGAGATTTTCAGAAAACTCTTGCATTATAAAAGTAAATTTTCCTTTTTCTTCTACACCAAGCACCCTTTTTCAGAGGATGTAAACATTAGAGAAAGTAAATCACAAAGGCAGTAGAACTAGACTTTTCTGAGCATGCCTGATTGGAAAACTCTTCCTCTTACCATTTTCATCTGCTTTACGAAAATATTTCACATGCAAGAAACTATCAAGCAGATTTTACAAAAGTATGTGCCTTATGTTCAAGTCACATCTTTTAAACTGGCATAATTTTAAAAAGTAGACTTTTAAAAATGTGTATTACTGGCAGTTTGGAAAATATTGAATCTAGTATTTGCTCTTCAAAATCGACTTGATTCAGACTGTCAAGAACTTGACACATTAGCTTTCTCTTTCTCAGCTCCCCCAGTTCCTCAGTTCTCTCTGTACCTGATGGGCAACCCAGAAAATCTCATGCAGCTGCCCTAGGATAAAACAGAAACCTTTATTCTGGATTTGCATCTTTAGGAGACCTGGGATAGTGTCTTAAAAGTTCAAAAATAGCCCACTTTCAAAAAAAGAAAAATGCAGATTATCCTTTACTAAGGTGGATGGAAACTCGTTATAATTACTTTTTTTTTTTTAACATAACTCCTCCTATTTAGCTTTTTGTTAGTCACATTTGGAGATATTTAGAATTACACAGAATAAGATGACCCCCCACACACATAAGCACATGCCTCACCACCACTACATAGAGAGAGACCTTGCTGTCTACTTGGGGAAGTGGTTTATGTGTGCAAAACGAATTTAAGAATTGTATCAGAAATTGTAACCTCCGATGACAACTGAGTGGGAGGAAGAGGGAAGATCAAATGCAGACAAAGGAGATGGGGAAATTGACACTATTTCTAATTCTGGGAAAGGTTTGGCTATTTGGATAAGGTTCAAAGATCCCATATGTTCTCTCAAGAGACTTTTTAACGTTGCCTAAGTGATCTCCTAGCAGAGCTCAGTCCTCACACTTAAGAGCCTTCCTGGCACACCAAGGGCTGTGACTCCCATCTGCCTTTAATAAATGCCTCACATTATGTGGTCCAAAGTCTCACAATAGGCCTATCTTGAAGAAGCAGTGAGGGTTTCTTTGTCCAGTAAAGATCCAGGAACCCTTTTAACATTAGGTCTAAATTATGACTCTTAACCACTTTTGCAGGTTAACCCTACTAATCTCTATATTTCATAATGAGTCCTTTTGGCTTCCTTGTTTTTGTTGGTGGCAATCAAAAACAAAACAAGGAGGGCTGGCCAAATAGTTCAGTGGATTAAAGCACCTGCAAACAGGCACAGGGGCCGAGGGTTTGATCCCCGGGCCTGCCATGCCAGCCCCGCCCCCCAGGGCATGCTGAAATGGCAGTTGAGACTAAGCATGGTGGCGCACTCCTGTAATCCCAGCTCTTGGGAGGCTGTAAACAGGCAGATCACTATGAGTCTGATCTAGTAGTGAGACCCTGAACAACCTATAGACCCTTCCCTAAAATACAAAAACAACAACAACAAAAAAAAAAAAAAAAAAAAAAAAAGGAAAAAGGTCTCTGGTAATTGTTCCAATGCATGACTTCTTTTGTTATTACCTAGTATCTCATATTCTTGAGTAGCATAAGCTAGAAAGTCTGTTTAAATTCTCTCTTGTATTAAAATTTTCCTGTCATGTGCAAGCCCAGTGAATTTGAAGTGATAGATCTATGTTATTTAAGCATGAACCCAAGCCCTCCACAAAGACAACTTCTTCAATCATTTCTTGGTTTTCATTCTTCAGTCCTGAGTAACCTATTCCAAGGGAGAGACTGTAGCACTAGTGATATAGAGGAAAGAATCTCCCAACCTGCTAGATATCTGATATGGGTTGTGTTCTCTAAAATTGAAGAATGGTTTTCAGCAACAAAGGTTGGTTAAGAGCAGAATATTTTTATTGGGGAACAGAAAGTTTCTCTGTGAAAGAGACAGAGAGAAGAGGTCCCAAATAGGTTGTCAAGGAACCTGTTTTCCTAGGAATTTTTATAGAGCAAATCCACAACTCAAGGCGGGCAAAATGGAAAATCACACGGTGGACATGAGATGGGACAAAATTATGGTCAACCAATAGGATATGAGTAGAGTATAATTCCTCAGGTAAAATTGGTTAAATTAGGATCAAATGGGGAAGCCAGTCACAGAACAAGCAGGCATGAATACAGAACAGGAATTTTTCCTATAGTGGATTGGGTTGACTCTTCCTGCCTTTCTCAATGTGATCCATACCTATTTAGAGTAACAATCTCTGAGGTTTACCCTTAGGAAGTTACATGGGTACATTTGTTTAATCTTTTATCATAAAGTCTGGCCCTCAGCAGAGGTGTCTGTACCAACAGCTGCCTACAACACTAACTTGAATAATGACAACAACAATAATAATGAACATTTATTGCATCAGTAATATGTACTAATCCCTGCGCCATGATATTTATATATGACAGCTCTTTAATTCTCTCAACCATGCTGTGAAGTCACTACCTTATCTGTATTAAAAAGATATAAATCAAGACTCAAAGAATCATTTCTAGATCCAGTTCTGAGGCTGGGTCTCATAATACAGTAGGATTGGGGGCCTGGCCTTAGCTCAGTTGTTTAAGTGGCTGCTTCCACAAAGCTGTCAGCCTCAGGTTGCTGTAGTTCGATCCCCACAACACTTCAGCCAGCCAAACCACCCCTGAGGGAATTCGGAGCAAAAAAATAATAATAATACAGTAGGACTTGTTTTTAATCATTCTGTTCCTTGTCTTCGATAGCAGTGCCCATATACTCTCTTTCTGAGAGCCTCATCTTCTCTGGGAATCTCAACACAGTTGCCACTGGTTCTTGAACAGGGGTGGAATGGACAAGACACTCTATATTTCAGAAGAGACGTGGTGCCCATTTGCATACACATTGCATTTTTTAAAATTAGCCACATGACTACTCCTGGATCAACAGGGACTGAGAAAATATATCATCAACAAATTTATGGTTCCCAGTAAAAAAACAATGCTCTGGGGAAGGGAAACAAAATATTTTTGATAGCAGTCATTTCTGTACATTTTTTCTGCCACATATCTTTTAATTAACAAATCTCACTTCAAGTATCTACTAGTGAGATGAATTAGAAGACATCTAAGTCCTTCTAGCCTTCAAGGTCATGTTGCAGGCAGCTAAGTGAGATAAAAATGTTATAGGCAGTCAGATAGGGATGGGTCCTAAGAATGAGCCACTATGGAAGACAAGATACCTTGCAACTTTGGAAGAGACACTCCCACTGTGGGCCAGACCTCAAGACAAAAGATCAAACAAATGCAGCCCCATACCTCCCTGGGGTTGGACATCAGAGATTTACCTTCTAAATAGGTCTCTATCACCTTGAGAAAGCCAGAAAGAGTCATTAACACAATCCCCTACAGGAAAAGTCCCTGTTCTGTTCTTATGCTCACTTGCTATGTGACTCACTTCCCCATTTGATCCTAATTTACTCAATGTTACCTGAGTGATTGTGCTTGTAATCTCATTGGTGGATCATAGTTTTGTCCCACCTCATGTCCATGTTGCTAATACCTAAGTTTTCCACCTTAGACACACCTTACCTTGTGGTTTTTCTGTAAAACTCCTACAAAAGACAGGTTCCTTGGCAACCCACTTGAGTCCCCTTCTGTCCCTCTCTCAGACAGAAGTGTTTTTCCCCAAATAAATATATTCTGCTCTTAACCTCTGTTGTTCCTAAAATTCATTCTTCAATTTTAGAACAGAAACTCATACCAGATATCTTTCAGGTTGGGAGTTTCATTCCTCTGTATCAATCTGAGTTTGACAGTCTGTTCTTTCTTCTAACTCTTTACTTTCTCCTTTAAGAGAATCAATCATCTATACTCTTCATAGGAGTCTGTAAATTGTCTCCCACCACATCAGAGAAATCATTTTCTTATGCCAGTAACATTGAGCCTGATGAGATCGTTGTTCTAGCCAGTGAATGCAAATAACAGCAAAAGTGTGCCACTTCGGTACTAAGGCTTCAAAAATATACTGTACAACATTATATTTGCCTATCCTATGTGAGTAGCAAGCAAGAATGAAACACACACATACACACACAAACTGTAATATTTAGGAAACCAAAGAAAAGGGCACTGACTGCCAAAAACATTTCTTAAAAACATATAATTAAAATATGAACTGCAGTGTGAGTGAATGGAACTAAACCAGTCAGGGCTGTTAGGATGGAGTGTCAACTTGGTTTGCTTTGGGGTTCCCCAGGAGTTGGTGGAATGCACGTCTGGGTATTCCTGCCTGTGTCTCAGAGGTATGGCCTGGGGCTCTCTGTCCAGACCTTTTGGCCTTTCCTCCTTTATACTGTCCCCTTGACCTGTTTTCCAGTTACCAAGATCTAAGCATCTTTGCTCCTCCTGCCTTTTCCCATGAAATTTCTGCCTTAAGACCAACTGACTATGGGCTGAACCTCTAAAACCCATGAGCCAAAGTTGATCTCTTTTCAAGTCTTGTCTATTGTGGCCCAGCAATGGGAAAGCTCAAAACTATAGCAGATTTGCTTTGTTTGTAATTAAATTTAACATATAATTAATATTAAATTTAACATTGGGAAGTCAATCATTCATACTGTTAATTACTAAAATAATCACAGAACAGAAAAGAAACACAGTACATACATTTCAAATAATTATGAAAATAAATGAAAAGATCAAAATTGGTTCAAAATACAAGAAAAAAATGAAACACTCTACAACAGGACAAAGTGCAAGGTGTACAATGAAAAGTTGGTTTCAACCTCCAACATGTTTGTATAATTATATAGAAAAGAAATGGGCTGAATGTTTCAGGTAGAAAACATGACATGTCTTTCTTTACTGGTGATTGAACTAAGGGTTTTAACACAAACTACACCTCCAGCCCCCCTTTGCTTTTAGTATTTTGAAATAAAGCCTTGCTACCTTGTAATCCTCCTGCCTCAGCTTCTCAAGAATGCTGAGATTACAGGCTTGTACCATCACATACAGCTAAAAAAATAAGCATGACTTTTTTAAGAATAAAAATAACTGAAGCATTTTTAACTATATACTATTCAGAAAAGATATCAAAAATAAAAAAGAACAAAATTCTACAAAGTTCGAAAGTAAAAATTATACAATGCAAACAACACTGGAAAATAAATGTGGTAGAGTGATATTAACACAAGACAATAAACATTAAAATAAGAGTTCATTTAAAAAGAGTCATTTTATGAGGGTAAAATTATTTACCAAGAGGCTACAACCATTTTTTAATGTATATTTACCCCTTCAATTACATACAAGATGATCTGGGTATGTAGCTCAGTAGCACAGAGCCTGCCTAGCGAGTATGACATAATAAGTTTGATTCCTGGTACTAAAAAAAAAAAAAAAAAAAAAAAAAAACAATAAAAAGATATACAAGATGTATAGACAGACAGACAGACAGATAAATCTATACAAAAAAGAAGTCATAGAAGTGCATGAAAATGATGTGGCAACTATAAGCTAAGAAGAGTGAAATGCTACCTGGTGGGCACTCTGATCCCTGGAACTTTGAGAAATAAATCTCTGTTGTTTAAACCACCTGGTCTGCATTTTGTAAGTGTATAGTCAAAATAGTTAGGATAGATATACAGTTACTTTCTCTTAATTCAATGAATAGATTTGTTCTAATAGTGTTTGTGGACAGGATATCATGTCTGCATCTTGTACAATGAATAACAACTAAGACAACAATATGCAATGTATTAATTATTTAAACTGTCCTACTAATCAGTTTTGAAACTGTCTCATTACTATTTGTTTCTCAAGAAAATTACTTTGAAAAAATAAATAAATAAATAAATAGAAAACAAATAAATAAATAAATAAACTACCTGGTCTGTGGTGTTTGGACATGACTAACTACTGGAATAGACTTAAGAAAAAAATAGAAAACATCAACATAACTGACTCAGTACTCAAAGATCTTTCCAGAAAGAAAACTCTAAACCAAGATTGCTCCTCTGAAAATTTCTACCAACACTCAAAAACCGGCAATTTCAACCTTACTCAATGGCATCCAGAAAAGGGGGAAGGTAAACATATTTCTAATTCACTTATTAATGGAGTCAATATCACCTCAATATGTAAAGTTAATTACATGTAAATCTCACGCTTGAAATTAAGTCTAAAACTCACAAACATAGTACTTGCAAATTACATCCAAAACAATAAATATTACACACTACGACCAATTTAGATTATTCATGATAATACCAATCTAAGCACTTGATTATATTAACATTAACAGATTAAAAGGAAAATTATATAATGATCAAACTTGACAAAGAAAAAATATTGCAGCAAAATGTTTAAGGATTTATAATTAAATTAAAAATAACTAGTTATCACTATGACACATATTAATCTCTGGATGAAAAATAAGATTCATTTTACTTAGAGATGTTGTAGTATGCAAAAAGATATCAAGAAATAGATTATTTTTATTCTGGTTTAAAAAATCAGTTTTATAAAAATATCAGTCAACTCAAGTTTTTTAGATATAACCCAGTTAAAAGTCCAGTAGTTGGGGCCCAGGAAATGGCTCAGTAGAATAAGTACTTGCCTGGCAAGCACAAGAGGCTGAGTTCAATCCCTGGTTCTGAAAAAAAAAAAAGGCCAGTAGTTTTGTTTTGGGGAAAATGCCTATTAAACTTTATATCCTAAAAACAATCAAGTATGAAGATGATAACAAGAAAAACAAATTTGGAAAAATTTCCAAGTAAAATATCAAGATTTATTCTAAGACTTTAATAATTTAGTCAGTGTGCAGTCAGGGTACAAACACTTTAAAACAGACAAATTAAACAAGCTAGAAAGTCCAGATACAAACTGTACTTGTGGCTCGACAGGCATTTGCTTTATCACAGTGCCAGTGCTGACCAATGGAAATAAGTCAGAGGTTTAAATAAATGGAGTTGGAGCAAACTGATGTCTATACAGTATGAACAACTCACTGAAACCATGATTTCAAACCATGCACACAATCAGTCCCAGGCAGGACAATGATCAAAAAATTACAAGCAATACAATTAAACTTTTGTATACTAATTGTAGAGAATATCTATGTTTCCTCAAGGTATAGAGAATTACCTAAGACGTTCAAAATGACAAAATCATTTATGGACAAACTGGTAAATTTAACTGCAGTAAACTAAACACTTCCATTTATCACACATGGAGAGAGAGAGAGAGAGAGAGAGAGAGAGAGAGAGAGGAGCTGGGGAGGATGGAAGAAAACATTTACAACACATACAAAGGCTCCAAATGCATCATACACAATTTTAAAATGGGCAATGCCCAGAAACATATGCTAAAGTAGAGGATCACAAAATGGTCCATAACCATAGAAAAAGAAGCCTGACTTCAAATGGTAGTCTTGGAAATATAACCAAATAACTCCAATGAGATATTACATGCCTGCATATATCTAGTATCCATCCTGATGAAAAGATTTTGGACATGTGGGTAAAACTATTAACCATAGCATTGTTCTTTGGAGCTCCAAATTGAAGATGCCTCAGATATACCAGCAAAGAAGTGGATAAATAATAATAGCACATGGGAATGGACCATTAAGAACTACTACTCTGAAATACAAACTATACACAATATGGATAGATCACATAAATATAATATTGAGTAATAAGACATTATTTGAATTCTATGATCAAAGATACATAAAGACAGACTGCACTGTTCACACATGTGTATATATGTGATAAAATATTCTTTGAAACACAGAAATGATAATCACACAATTCAGAGTAGTTATTATTTTTAGGGAAGAGTTATAATAATGAAGCAAATGGCACAACACAGGTCTTAATAGTGTTGTATTTCATGTCAAATCATGGAAGACACCTATGTGCTTTTTATTATGTATTAAGGTATACCTTCATCGTTGATTAGTTTCTCTGTATCTTTACTCCAAAATGTAATATTTCAAAATTTAGGTGAAAAATACCATGTTGCACTTATTTTCTCTGCCTTAACTGGGTCGATGCTAAGAGTCACACTATTATGCCATAACTCTTTCATACTATATGCCTGTATACTGAATATATAACATGCCAGGCATTTTTTTTTTTACTGAGATGAAAAAAAGAGATTAAAGTAATGATTGTATCAACAGATTCATCCAGGCACTAAAAATGTATTTGTAAAACCTCATATTCTCTTTGGATAAGTAATCATGATTTTGCAGCATTTTACGTTTCCTCTGAGGTAGTTCAGTGATGTGGAACTGAATCATTAGCCGGTTCTTCAATGTGTAACTTCTTCTACCTGTGAAGAGAGGCAGAAAATGAAGTGTTTGGAGTAGAACAAAAAATCCTCGTTAGCTGAATGCTGAGAGAATGGCACAAGTGCCTATTCCTGAGATTCAAATATCTCTTAAAGACGTCCTGAGGGATATGGCAGCCCCTACTTCTCACAAGGTTGATGACTATTACCTGGAGATCTTTAATAAGCACAGCTGGCAGCCTAATGGAACATAGCAATGTAAAGAGGCACAGCAATAATTCCAAGAACAGTTATGTGCAGGAAAGCCACTCTCCTGCCTAATGCCATTGATTCTTCAGACTCGCATCTGTATTTTCTGCTCACCTGGAGTGCCCCTTGCAGGTTTCTGGCCTTTCCTCTGTCTTAGGGGCAGGATAATGAAGAGAGGAAGAGAGGGGCATGAAACAGCATCAATCAAAGAGTTCTGATCCTGGCAGAAATGGAGTAATGAGGGCCGCACTTATCCTGCCATGTTGAACAAGCAGGAAACAGGAAAACATCTAGGAAATGACCATTTCACGTACTAGTTTACGGAAAGCATAAACTGTGGCTCCTGAGAGAAGGGAAACAATGTGAGCTCTGTGGTGGACCCCACTACCCCCAGAGTTTCCTAACCACATGACGCAGAGGAAGAACCCAGACAACCGCTGTTATGCTACTGAATTGTGGAAATAGAGATTCCAGTTTAGAAATGCCAAGGTGGACAGGACACACAGGGCAAAGAGGCAGAGAGGAAGTGACTGCACACACTCTGGCTGGGCCCCACTCCGCAGGCATATGAAATGCTATACTGTAAGCCTAGCATTCTGGGAGGCTGAAGAAGGGCACTGCAAGTTCAAACCCAGCCTGGGTAACTTAGTAACTTAAAGAGACCATGTCTCAAAAAATAAGGAATTAATTTAGGAATTATTCAGCTTTCACCTGCTAATGTGATGAGATATGCAGATTTGGGCAAAAGGACCAGAGTATCATAGTGATGGGAAGAAATTAGCCCTAGTCTAAAGGCTGCTCTGGATCCAACTGAATTTATTTAACTTATGTGTACACTAGTATTAACACATCATTATTTAAAGAAAGATAATAAAATCCAACAACCAATAGTATAGAAGTCACTTGCTATTCAATCAAAATTAACAATAACAGGCATACACACACAAAAAATATTACTCTAGAGGCCAGGGAGATAGCTCAGTAGGATAAGCGCTTGCCTGGCAAGCACAAGGGTCTGAGTTCAATCCCCGGTACTGCAAAAACAAAAACAAAAACAAACAAACAAACAAAAAAAAAAACTACTCTATGAATAACCACTCAAAGAAGGAGAAAAATATGATCTAAACCAGGAAAGCAAAATCAATTAATGAAAACAAAAACTGAAATCACAGAAATGATAAAAAAGAATGTCAAAACAATTTATAATTAAATTATAAATCTTACATAAGATAGAAGAAAGTAGCAAGATAAAAAGAGAAAAAGATATAACTATAAAGAGAACTTTCAAATATAAAATATAATATAATATATAACACAATATATAATATGTGGGAAATAAGCTGCACAGGAGTACCAAACTAAATACTTCAGTAAAAAGATCAATGAACTTGAAAACATAATAATGGAAGCTTTTTTTTAAATGTATTTAGGACAGGATCTACAGGGTCTCACTATGCAGCTTGGATTCATAGTGATCCTCCTATTTGCAGCCTCCCAAGCGCTGGGATTATAGATGACTGCCACCATGCCCAGTCAAAATCACCATCTCAGTGCACCCCAGGGGCGGGGCTGGCATGGCAGGCCAGGGATTGAACCCTGGCCACTCCGCTCTGCCTAAGCAGACACTTTAGTCTGGAGAGCTATCTGGCTGGCCCTTGGAAACACTTTAAGATGAAATGAGGAAAGGAAAAGCAAAAGAAACTTAAAAGATGACTAGCATTACATGCTTGTAGGAAAATATCAAGCAGTCCACTGTGTGAAACTACAATTATAGCAGATACCAGAAAAATACTAATAAAGTTGATAACTGAAAATTTCTCAAATTTGATAAAATCTTGAAACTTATTAACCTAACTACCATAATAAACCATAAGCAAAGTAAATCTAAAAACCAAACTGCACAGGAAATACTTCAAAGAATCAAAAACTGGGACCTCATCTTATTAAAAGATTTTGCACATCAAAAGAAATCACCAACAGAGTAAAAAGAACACCCACAAATCTGGAAAACACATTAGCCAACTGTCCTTTAGAAAAAGGACTTCTGTCTAGAACATATAAAGAATTTTTAAAAAATCAAGCCCCCAAAATTCAAAGACCCAATCCCAAATATGGGCATCTGAGATGCATACTCACTTCTCAGATGAAGAAACAAAAGGCAAATAAATGTATGAAAAAGTATTCAACATCATTAGTCAGACTTTTGAGAAATATAAATTGAAATTACACTGAGATTCCATCTCACCCCAGAAAGAACAGCTACCATCAAGAAGTCAACCAATAGCAAATGCTGGCAGGCCTGTGGAAACAAAGGAACACTGTTGGTGGAAGTATAGACAGGTACAACCATTGTGGAAATCAGTGTAGAGATTCCACACAAAATAGGATTAGAGGTCCCATTCAACTCAGTTTTCCCCTGCTGGGTATTTTTCCAAAAGAACTAAAAACATCATATGACAACAATATATGTGCACCCAAGTTTATAGCAGCACAGTTCATCAGAGCTATATCTTGGAAACAACCTAAAAGCTCATCAATAGAGGAATGGATAAAAAAAAAAGAATGATGTGGTATTTTTATACAATGGAGTATTACTCAGTTGTAAAGAAAAATACACTGGAAACTTTTTATTAATTTTATTGAGAAATAAATAGCAATGAGACTGTTTCAAAACTGATTAGTGGGACAGTTACAATAATTAATACATTGCATATTGTTGTCTTCATAGTAGTTATTCATAGTACAAGATGCAGACATGTTATCCTGTCCAAACACTATTAGTACAAATCTTTCTTCTCATTGAACTAAGAGAAAGTAGCTGCATATCTATGCTATTTTGTACATACAGATACAAAATGGTCCTTCATTTGTATCCCCTTTTTTATTTAGTTTTGTCAGAGATGGGTATTCCATTGCCATTTAAGTATTGTAGGTGCATGAATTCAGCAAAATAATCCAATATAGCCCAGTAGTCCATCATAGTAGTGGGTTATCTGTAGGACTGGCAATGTCAGAAGTTGTTGACTTGAGCCTTTTACAGCTCAGCATATTAATATGGCTTTACTTTTTATACCTCATTTTTATACTTGTCTGCTGGATGGTTAAGACCAAGATAAAGCAAGCCCTCTCTAACAAGAAATGTAACTTTTGTATCTGCCAAGGTCAGTCAAATCCCCTCAGGATTCACCCTGAAACCCTGTACCACAGTTTGTAGATCCTTCACCAGTGTCAGCCATGTGGATGAGTTACAGTCTTTGCTTGACCAATTTGTTCTCTGTGAAAGCCTGAGAGAATGTAATGGATGTGACTAGAGACCATATTCATAAGTAAAAACTAATCAGGCCCACATGTATAGACATCTTATTGCCTCCCTAGTGTAAGAACCTGGAAGAGTAAATAAAATCTAAAAGGTAAAATAGATACTGTGAAAGGGCAAAAAACTGCTCAAAAGTAAAGAACTGGGATGAGGGGAAGGAGAACAGAAAGAAAGGGAAAAGTGGAACAAATATATATAGAACCTAAAATAATTATAATACTAATTTCTATTAGTTTGTTGAAAGGAACAGTTAATGCTTAATTTTTTGACCAATTTTACATGGTTCTGTCTAGTAATATGAATAACTACTTTGAAGATAATACATAACAAAGCTACACAATAAAGTCTGCATGGAAAAAAATATTCCTAAAAGGAAATTACATGAGTAAAGTGCATTAAATATTTCAGTCTCTGTGGCAGAGATGATGATGATACCCTCAATGAACAAAGTATTTGCCCTCCCTTGCCTTTCATGGATCTTGGGGCAGGAATTGGTGTAAAGGTGATTCATTAGAAAGTGTTCCAAGAGAAAAACTAAAATGGCAGAGTGAAGCAGAGGAACAAACAAGGAGGGCCAACCACGCAAGGATAAAACACCAAGAAATACTGGACCTGATCATTTATTCAGAGCCTTTGGGTACAGTGGGTTGCACTGCGTACCTTCCCTGTGTGTTGAGGGAGCTTCAGAGTTTGCTCCTCTTCTCTCAGCCATCATTAGTTTGGACCTCACTGCCCACATTCACACAGCCCTCCTCACACACAGACAAAGCTGCTTCTGGAAACCTCAACATAGTCCACCCAAGAAGATACACAAATACTGATTGTTGAGGATAAAAACACACTTAGAGCCAGTGCTTGGAAAAAGAGGAAAGGACTCTGAGGACATACAGATGGGAACCAATATTTTCTGTTACCTGTTCTTGCCTTGTCCTACAACCCTGTATCTACCACCATTGTCCAAATATGTATGAATTCTTAGAGTAAATACCCCTGTTCATTTGTTTTGAACTCATAATTACTTAAAATCATGAAATGTTTTCATGTGAACTACTATAGAGAAAAATCTGTACATGTACTTGGTGAAATTGAACTTAATATATTAATTTCCTGTTCAACTTTTTCCTTACTTTAGCAGAGTCATTATAATTCTTAATTCATAGTCTGACATAGTCACTATGTGGTGATTAGTAATAATAAATTTCATAAGCAAATTTTCTTTTCTTTCTTGATAGTCTCAGTATGGCTTTATTAAATACTGGGACAGGAAAAAATTAAGGTCAGAATTCTTTGACAAAAAGATATTGGTAAAAGAATGAAGAAAAAAACACAAGGGTTTTTGAAAGCCAGCAGACAGCAGGGACCCAAGTTCCACATTTGGTCTATATACCCCTTGTCCTAAGTTTTTAAATCCATACACATTGTATAATAGTTCTCATCAAAGCAAGGACATTTTTTCCACTGGAAAGAAACAGCAAAACAGATTATGAGAATTAGGTTAGCACCTACAACTAAAACTAATCTTTCAGTGGTGACGCCTACCTACAGTCCCAGCACTCTAGAAGCTGACACAGGAGTGCAAGTTCCAGCCCAGCCTGGGCCACTTAGCAAGAGACAGTCGCAAAGAGACAGGGAGGCTGAGGATGCACCGGATATACTTCATTGTGGAAGCCCTGGTTTCACTTCCCAGTACCGCAACAACAACAGAAATCAATACTATCTAATTCTACATTGTAATCAGAACTTATTTTTGTATTTTCTAGTAAATTCATAGAATAATGCCAAGTGGCACAGCTTGAACATGTACAGAATTAATGTAGCATTTCAGTAAGATATATTAGCTGGCACCTCTTGCCCCATGGAATAGTATGGTTCCTTGTATGAGAAAAGGCATCGATTTTGGGGGTCAGTCTTCCATGGCTCAAAGACCGGCTCTGACATTTATTGTGTGATCTCAGGGAAATTATTTAACCACCTTGTACTTCAATAAGTTGTTTAAGCATCTGTAAAAATTCTTATCCATCTGTAAGACAGGGTCATCAGAGATGACATTTACAATTCACTGTTTACCAACAAGCAGTTGGGAGTTTCAGATATTTTAATGGTTTTGATTATCGTAAAAGATTTGGCACTTGTTTCACAGATAAGGAATGAGACATGCAAAGGTTAAGTACTTGACTGGTTAACTTCTTTTCATACAATAAGGAAGTGACAGAGTGCAGATTTCAACTCAGTTTGGATCTAAGACACATGAACTTAATCACTGTACTATTTTCCCCCTTCATAGGTTAAAAATCATACCATTTATTCCTCAAAGAAAACTATAGGGAAAACACTTGAAATACTAACAATTCATATACTGTTAGTATTTCTATCATTAGTATCACTCCAGAACCAAAACATATCTCCCAGTCACCTTTCTAGAGATTTTTCAATAGAGCATAAGAAGCTGATCATTTTGAAATACATTCATTTGAATAATTTGAAAATGATAACAGCCCATTTGGAATGTGTTTTCAGTTTAGTTGTCCCTTGGTACATGATAGGATCATGTGCTAATCTATACGACACATATCCATAAATAGAATTTTCAAAACCAGACACAAAGGGCCAGGGAGATGGCTCAGTGGAATAAGCACTCCCCTGGCAAGCGCAAGGGCCTGAGTTCAATCCCGGTTCCACCAAAACAAAAATTTGATCAAAAGCAGACACAATTAGGAATTCCTTTGAAGGATGCAGCATTGAAAGAAAGCCTAAGACAAACGCTTTCTCATGCGGTTCTCTTGAAGCAAGAATCAGCTACCTCATGTGATCCTATCAACGCGTGCATCACAGACTTCAGGCAAAGCAATAGTAGGCTGCCAACAGTAGACACCTTCTTACCTGTTGCTAGCAATGGGCCATGGTAGAGGATTTCTGTCACATGGTCACTTCAAGTGCAAATAGCCAGCCATGGATTTCAAAGCAGAACTTAAGAGGAAAGGAAAAACTGCCAATGAATCGGCGAGCTAAGCTACGAGTTTCTGCAAAAATGTAAAGAATGAAGTCAGACAATGATGGTATGAAAGGAAAATACAATTCCCTTCGGTGTCATTGTCCTCTGTTGTCAAGCATTGGCAAGTGTGAAGGCTTCCTTGCTAAGGTATTGTCTCAGCCTGTGTGCTAGCCAAAGGCAAAAAGAAGGGCGCTGCTACTTCCTCCACAAAGGAGAGGATTGAAATACTGACCAGCAAAAACAACAGGCTTAATTCAAGAGTCAAACTATGTAACGTGGACAGGGAGCTAGAGAAGTCCAAAAGGAGGTTTATGAGTCTCTGAGTAAGTCAAATAAATCCTTCAACACTTGGTTGTCAAGGCCTCAGTCTGTGCACCAGATGCAGCTTGATGGATGGGTTTATCTGCCCCAGAAGGCATATAGAGACTGTCGTGCCTTCAGTCCCTCATGTAGAGATAGAGCTCTAATGTTTCCCTTCTATCCTTTTAAAAATGTATTACGTGTGTCCCACTCAATATTTCCATTTTTTAACTTCTCCTTTTAGCACCAAAAGAGCAAACTTAAAACCTCAGTACCCAAGAGATGTGTTTATATAGTCTTTAGAAAGCCAGAACACTTACCCTTACCCTAAATGAATACAAGTATGGCATCTCCATTAATTCAACTCAGGTGAGAGATAATAGGCTCTTCCAGTATTGCTTGTCACAGCAAGCAGGAACAACATATCGCATTATGGGTTTGTATTTAATGTTCTTCACACTCATGTACGCAGACAATATTCAGCCAGTCCTGTGGTGCACATCTGTAATCTCAACACTTGGGAGGCTGAAACAAGAGAATGTCTGAGCGTTCAAGGCTAATCTGGGCTACAAAGTGTATTTAAGCTCAGCCTGAACTATGCCATGAGACTCTGACTCAAAAAATAAACAAACAAATTTTTAAGAAAAGATAATATTCACCAGCATTGACCCATACAACATTTGATGTAGCTCAGACGGCATTCAAGATCACTGTTTATTCATTACTACAAGTTAATTATTCAGCTCTATCTTAGAGAAGTTCACCCCACAGGGATATATCTTTATGAATTAGAGACAATAGAGTTTTTTCCTGCTCCCAAAGAACCGAGAAAAGTTCACATGCAAAGTCTAAATTCATAAAAGAAGGGTCAAACATTCGGGAAGATGTGCAAAGAACACATGATCTTGAGAACAGCTGAGCTCTGAGTCTGAACACCTTTTGCCACAGGTGCCCCAGATGGAGCAGCATCCTCATCATACTACGCTGCTCACCTATCTTCTTAACAAACCAAGCTTTCTGCAGAGTCAAGACCGTGGAGCTTGATGGTTCCTCTTGCGGGATTCCTTTTCCCTGAAACCTTTGCATTCCTTCTCCCCTACCTCCTGAACCAGAGCACTGCTTTATTTCTACTACCAACACAAAGATGGTTCAAATAAAAAATACTTCATTAATGGAATTTGCTATATTGACAAATTTCAATACAAAAAACTAAATGATTAGTTCATTGGCTATAACAAATAACCAAATTCTAGACTTATGATTTAAAATACAATTGTTATAAGAAAAATATCCTATTCTAGTGGAAGGAAATTATCTTTAGTTATCAAAAGCATTAATCAAAAATTCCTAGCGATCACTTCTCTACGGCCATAGCAATACTGATATCAAACATGGGACATGAAAGCTTTCTATTGTAGTTTCTATTTTACATTATTAGAAGTCACAAACAGATGAGAAACAGTATTAAGGTTGAGAAGAAATGTAAAACATTCTTTGCCGAAATGGAAAATTGAAGGGAATCTACAAATAAACTATGAAGGCTTTATATAATAAAATAATTCTGTATGCCAATATGAACAAATTAAAATTGTAAGTGTGGGGCAAACATTCTCCATTTAAAAGAGAAACAAAAACCTTTAACTCCCTTTTTTTTTGTTTTTTGATACAACTTATAAACATTGATGGATAAAGCACCAGAGAGAGCTCTGAAGGAATCATTGTATATATGGATACTTTATATGCAAGAGCATAGGCCTCACACATCTACGAAAAATAAAATGACTGCTAAATATCTTGGTAAATTGGTAAGCTATGTTAAAGAAAAACAATGACAAATTCCATATGAACAAAGATCTATCTACAAAACTCAGCATATTGATGCAAAATATACACAACAAGGTGTGTATATTTTACTAAAGTGCATTAACACCAAATACCCTAGGCATGTGCATAAAAGCTCCACCTATAATGAAATAACTGGAACACTGCATTAATGGTAAAATGCAAAAAGATACAAGTGACAGAGTTGAAGAGATATTTGTAATCAACATATAATGACATCCAAAAATATTCCAAGAATTATTTCAAATCCATAAGGAAGAGAAAGCAACAGAAAAATAGGCAAAGGATAGGTGCTGAAGGGGAAATAGTAAATGAAACATGAAAAAGGGGCTCTCAGCTCAACTAATAAGACAATTCAGACAGTGATATCCCTTTCACTCCCATTTCACACCCTCTAGATTAGTAGAAGTGTTACAGTTGGCCAGGACGTGGAGCAACAGATACCGTCGGGCACTGACATTGGAAGCATGATCAGCCCAACTGTTTGGAAACCAATTTGGCAACAAGTATATCTGCTGATGCTCAAATCCTCTAAGCCAGGAGCTCCACTTCTGTGTGTTCATCTTCAGCTAGTTTTGCATCTCATATTCTATGAATTGAATGAAACAAAAGTTCCATTATTTCTTGATAGTTCCCATTGGAGAAAGTAAATAAGTATTCAACGGGAGACTGGATCAATATATTATGACATATTTAGACAATGCTGTATGATACAGAAGTTGAAAGGAGCTATCAAAACATAATGTTAGTAACAATAAGAGCAAATTCATAATGCTTACTGTCATGGTTTGGGGTTTTGCAAGGGGAACAATATAATACAGAACACATTTTATAAATTTATTTTATAATGAATCATCCAAAGAATCATATACAAAGAGTGCAGGAAATCTGTTCACTTACTATGACCAAAGAATGCAGCCGAAGTCCTGGATCCTAATGTCCTGCATGAGTGCAACTGAAGACCTAGAGCCTATAACACTGCCTCCCACAAGTCCAGCTGGAGGCCTGGAGCCCATGGCAATGTCTCATGCAGGCCTGCTTCATGGATCTGGGCTGGGAAGGTCCGAAGGTCAGTTGTGGAAAGCTAAAAAGTCTGTGCCAGAGGGATGAAGGATCCCCAGCAGGCTAAGGGATCTTCACTGGAGTCAGGAAGCAATGCTCAAGGTAAGAACCAGGGCTCCCCCAAAAAGTACCACAGCCATCCTCACTGACAGTGAGATCCTGAGCTCCTCACAGTATAAGGAAAGCCGATGTAACAAAGTTCTCCAGCAGACTGAGCTGTGCACCATCTTTCCCTCCACCCCAGGAAGTGATGCTCAACATGAGGACCAGAGCTCCCCCAAAGTGAATTGTCACCATTCTCAACAACAACAAGGTCTCAACCTCCTCCTCCAAGGAGTGAATAACCAAGTTCATCAGGAAAGCCAGCATGACAAGGTCCTCCAGCAGAATAGCCCAAGAGGACCAGCAGCTCCCAGCAGCTCCCAACAGCCTCTCCAACAGTTTCCCTAACAGTCTCCTAAACACCTTCTATAATTTGGCTTCTTCTGCTGCTGGCAACAATCCTCAGGTACCCAATATCATGCTGGTTCCACTCATCAGGGTGTTACAAGTTGGCCACCAGTTAGACAATCTACCACACTTATAATGTACATTGTGTTATCCTACTTGCTTCACATATATTATTTCATTTACTTAATATTTAATTTCCTGACATTAATATATGTTTGACCACAAATTATAATAGTACCAAGCTTAGGAGCTTAGAACTATCATATCCCATTTAACAGATGAGGCAGCTGAGGCATAGGAAAAATAAGGGATTTACCTAAGGTTATACAGTTAGTTTTTGGCAAACGAGTATTCTAACCCATTTCATTTCTTTACTATTCTCAGGGTTTTTTAAAGTATGGTATGGTGCCATCAATGTTGATTTTTCAAAACTATCATATAATAACATAATGTTCAAAGACATAGATGTTTTATAGAATCATAAAAAATAAAAATTACAATCATATCTGTAATATAATTTATCATGAAGTTTTACACTACTTTGCAGCATAAGCGACAAGTTCTAAATGTCTACCATCCGTGCCTGGGCTTCCGCCCTCTCCCAGGTGAAGAGATTTGAGGCTGCATAGTACAGCACAGACTGAGACTGTAGTTCGACTTCAGTGCACTCCCCGAGGCAGTGAACAGCGATGGTCTGGAAAAGCAGTCACTTTCAGGCAGTGTCACAGAGCCCTCATAGAGCAGGCTTTGATAACGTCCGTGACTATAGTGGGAGCGTTTGAAGGGACGAAAAGGGAGCGAGGTGGGGGTCAAGGAACGGAGGCGAATACCACCCCTTCTCACGCGGTGCATCGATCCCATGTGTCCCAGCTTTCAGTGGATTTGTGCAGTCAAAACCACTAGTTTAGGCTTCACTACAGGTTCAGCCTACAACGTGGACACTTCAAAGACCTCAAAGGTAGGGGACACAGTACTGTATCAGGAGTGAAGCCGAAAGTACGGGATTTAGCAAACCTTTTGGAGATGATTCACAGTCTTGAACTGATTTCCACTTAAATACCCTGAAAAAGAGGAGAAAGAAAGAGAGAATATCAAACAACAATAGGCCTGAGGCAGGAAAACATTCCCTTTTTCCTTTTGTTCGTGCTATAGAAATGTCAATTCTGAAGGCTTGGTGAGATTTTATAAAAGCCGAAACCCATGAATCGGAGCCGGCTTGCAGCAGCAGAACTCAGGAGGCTCCACTTCTACTTTTCTACACGGTTCCATTTTTAAATAATTGATGCGTAAAAGAAGAAGAAAGAGAAATGCAGAAAGACCCTGCTCTGAGGCAAGTTGCACGTTCGGAGGTTCCCTTTGTGTGTGTCCTCTCGTCCTCACCCACCTATGAAGCAGCATCGCTTTCTCTCCCCACCGCCCCTCGTTCCACACAAGGAAACTGAGGCCCGGAGCGGCTCTGCCCGCTTTTCCGTGAAGGCACACAACGCAGCTCTGTGACTTTTTCGAAAGCTGCAGAGCTCAAGGTTTTCCACAGTGCCAGGGGGCTTTATGAAAATTGAATACAAAAATGGTTTAATCTAAGTAATCCTAAATACCATAATTACTCCTAGTTAAAAATATTCATTTTTTAATTTATGTACAAGCTAAAAACGCTTTTTGGATCTCCTGGAAAAACTCACTGGGGGTGGATATTGTTTGAGCGTGGTTTCCTGCAATATGCTCAGTGGTTTCATAAGGCTTTAACTAGTGCCCATCAGTAGTAATGCGTGCGCTGCGATGGGGCTCCGGGGCTCTGCGCTCCATCTCAGAAGGTTTTCTGCCTTCCATTGTTTGCGTTCTAAACAATTAGAAAGCCTAGATATGCTTAGAGCATGAGCCTTTCTAATTGAAAAATACAGGGTTTTTAAAAGCAATTTTTCTGTAAACTGCCCTGGCAAAATGAATATTGTTTAATTTTCATTTTGAATTAAAGACTTGGAAACCTGTTCAGCACAGAGGCCAAGCAGAGCTGAGCGGAACACAAGCTCCGCTGAGAGCCATCGCAATGTATTAAAACAAGAAGTATTTTGTACACTGCGCTGTACTTCAGCCGCAGATTCTCAACAGACTGTAAAGCCTCTTCCCAGATAATGAAATTATGAAGGAATTTTAATTTCATCTTAGAACTTGTGTTATAAATTATTAGGATAAGAAACAGGGGATCGCATAATTTTGAAGCAAATTCCTCTTGTGGAGCACCAAACCAGAAGACTTGCTCCTTAGATGACTTGTGAAAAGTTTTATGAAAGGCAGGAGAAATACTTCAAAATTATAATGCACAAAGTCTGTTTAAGGAGGGTATGAATGCATTTAAATATTAAAGATGAGGCTGCAGGTGTTTCTTGGAGGTAGGCACTTGCCTAGCGTGTGCAAAGCCCTGAAGCTGATCCAGAACACTGAAAATGTCAGGCATGTTTGGGGACTGTGCCTCAATAACACTGAGAAGAATAATTTTCAAAAAGTATGCTAAACAAACATCACAAATTTGGGGTGTCATTATTGCTTTATTCAAAGAGATAAAAGCAAGAGTAATACATTCAATTTCATGTTGGGAAACATAGCTATCTCACAGGTCATTTTTCAATATGAACAATGGAATCAAGTCTTTAAAATTAATTTTATTCTGAATTCAACTCAGATTCTGTTCACCCTTAACAAACTCTCCTGCAATATGCTACGCCCTGGAAGTTTGCACCAGTAGAGTTTTGGAGATTTGGTGTAAGGACAGGAAACTACGCTCTGGAGAGGGAAGTCCATGTTAGTGCAACCCTAGAGTGATTCCTTCAAGAGAAACAGGAAGTCAACACAGGACTGAGGATACAGCCTGAGGGCAGAGCACAAGAAGCCCCCACCTAGTACCTGTGGGGCCTCAGACAAGTGACTTAGCATTTCTGGTTGCAATTGCCTTCCCTGAAAAACAGAGACAAGAGAGCCTACCTTGCTGCTACTCTATTATTTGAATTATTATCATATTCATATCTATCACAACATACATGATAACTCATTGCACCATGTTGTTAATTAGAGAAAAACAACCAAGTTTATCTGTGAGATTTTTGTTAGGGTCTTCCTGATTGTTTCTTTTCTTTTCCAAGTTAGAGCATGCCTTTTGTGTCTCAGTAAAAAGTTGCCTTGCTTTGTTTTGGTCTTCTTTTTTTTTAAAAAAAATATTTTCTTTTATTTTTTACTCTTTTTGTTTGTTTTTATGGTTGCCTCAGTCTACCCTGGGGGCAGGGCTGGCACGCATGAGGTGCTGGGAATCGAACTGCAGTCCTTGCACACTTGCCTAAGAAGGTGTTTTAGACTGCTGAGTTATCTCGCAGGCCCAAGCAAAAGTTTAAGAGCAGTCCATAAGCCACTCCCTGGATTTTGGTTCCAATGGCTTAAACTCTTAAATACTTTTTAACATTAGATAGGAAATTAAGAATTTTAGAATCTTTGTCCTCGTTAACAGTATCCCAGGAAGACCTGAGGGCTTCAGAAAAGAGAATTGCTTTGACAAGCAAAAAGGGATCCCTCAGGGGAAGCAGGCGGAAAGCTTTTCAGCTCAGTAAAGATTCCAGAATGAGGCTTGAGGCCAGTCACCATCCTTGGGAAATATAGTGACAGCAGCATGACCAAAGTGGTTTTAAACAAGAAAGCTGTCCTAGGCCTTGCTGCTGCGTACAGCACTCTGTGCTTTCTTATTGCCTGCTTGGGAAGCACACACAGTAATGACTAGGACGGGCTGGGGAGATAGCGCAGCAGCATAAGCAGCTGCCTGGCAAGCACAAGGTCCCGAGTTCCATTCCCAGTACCATATGCCATGCTGGTGCCAGCCCCCAAGAACCCTGGGCACACCATGTCGGCGCTGACACTGGGCATTGTGAAGCATGCCTGTAATCCCAGCACTAGAGAGGCTGAGACAGGAGGATCACTACAAGTCCAAACTGTATAGTGAGATCTGTATCAAAAAATTAAAAAATACATAAAGAGTAATGACTAGGACTGAATTTACTGCCATAGTGTGATATGTACTCAGGATAGCAATATCCTTTTTTGTGAAAAATAATATGACATACAACTGAGATACGTGTGCATATATATATATATGCAAATGTATGCAAATATCCATCCATATATATGTATATATGCATGCATACATACAGAAGAGAAATTTATCCTCACTTTGATCATTCTAGCAGCCAATGGAATTCATATTTCAGAGACCAAAGCCAGGAGGTGACGAGATCATGGTACATCTATTCTCCATAACATCCAAACAAACTTGAGTTACACTGATCTCACTTACAAGAAGTTTTCCTCTTCACATTACTGCTTTTTAAAAATATTATATCCCAGAGAGTTCAGTAAGTTGATTATTTATTGACTTACTAGCAGGTCTATACCTGCTGGTAAGTATAATAAGTCTTTATATCTCCTTTTAAATTGCTTATTGAATTCTTAAGATTAAACAAAGTGTATGAGAAAAAATGTAGTGTGAAAATTAGGAGACTAGGTCAAATGAGTGCATTATTAGCCTATCAAAGCTATATTTAAGCTTTCCAGAATAAATATTAAAGCACTATAAATGATGTGTTTTAAAAGCATCTTGCAACAAGCAGTCCTTTAAAACTTGACTATATTTTTACAACTTTAGTTACTATAATATGAATTTCTATCTCAATATAAAACTCTAATGGCTTCCTTCAGATTAGATAATAAAATCAGTTCCCACCTTAAAAGAGTTGGTGTCATTATGTAAACATCATAACGCAATCCCCCCACCTCGGAATTTAGAAATAACAGAAAAAAAATCAGAACTTTCAAAATTACATCATCAGAATATTATTATGAAGGCAAAACTGTGGGTGTCATTCCTCTTAGGAGGAACTCTGTGCTTAGTAGCTTTTTTCTTATTCATAAACTAGAAAATAATATCTTTAATACAATCTCCAAGTCCTACGTTGGCCTGGCTCCTGCGTCCCACACCAGTCTGCTCAAGGGCACTTTCCTACTCGCTTTCTGTCTCTGCAGAGTGCATTATTTCCTAAGCCTCCAGCATTCAGCTCCTGACAGCTGTCTGCTTGCCTAACCCCTTCAGCTCTTCCTCTCATTCCCTATATTCTGAAGAACTGTGCACAGCTCTGCACAATCCATGCCTTACCTAGCCAATTGCTTGTTGTTTGACTTACTTGAGTGATTTGCTCATTCTCTGTCATCCAGAGCCCTAGACTGACAACAGTGACTTGGAATCTTTTCAATAAAAGGAGTAATTGATGTCATCATGTCACCTAACCCCAGCTTCCCCATTCCAGTGGCTGTGAGGCCTGCTTTAGGTGTCATGAAAAGAGTTTCCCTCTTGCAGCAAAGTGAAGGGAATCCCATTCCTCACTGTGGTGACCATAGTGACTGTTCACATGCTAGGAACCCATTCCTACCTTACTCCACATAGCCAGTGTTACATTTGCTTTGGGAGAGTTTGGGGGATTCCTCACCCAGCAAGCTTGGATTAAAAATAGTGAAGTAAAATAAACCTCTACCAAGATTGAAATATTCTCCCATCCTCTCCATCTTTTGCTTCATAAAAATCATCCTTAGGAAACAATAGTACTGAAGGGTTAAGGAAAGGTTCACACAAAAGACATAGCACAGCATAAAGAATAGGATTAAATGGTAAAAGATACCTTAGACATGAAGCCCTTTTTTTGGTAACCAAATAACCTTTACAGAAATTTCTGAATCACAGAATGTGCACTTACCAGAACAAATGGCCCAGAATGTGAATGAACTAAATAAATCAGAATATAATCAGTTTTCACTCTACCTGTTTATTGCTTCTGATGAAATTCTCCTACCAAGTCCTACTGAATTTGCCATTATCTGCTGTATCTGAAGGGAAAATGATCCAAAAATGCCCTAAATAATATTTGAAATACATTTCAAATAGAAGGTCTATTTGGTGTATGTGCTGTTTTACATTTTAAGTACGATGCTAGATTATTATGTGTTTATTTTTATGGTTTACTTATTTCACACCATTTAGTTCAAATTATACTTGTAAAACTTAAGACAGACAAATATTTAGGTCATATTTATTCTGATCTTTTACATTGTTGTAGCTACACAATAAAGCTTGAAAGACACAGTGTGAGTAGCTGTGAGGATTTCCGTTCCTTTTGCCAAGTACCACATTCTATTTATCGTCTCGCTATCACCCAAGTGCAGGCTCAATTCATTAAACTGTGGTCTTTGTGCTGCCCATGTGTGTCATTCTTCTGGCTTCATAAAATTAATTGCAAGTTTCCCTCCATTTTTTCCAAAGTTTTTTTTTGTTGTTGTTGTTATTTGTTTTCCTTTCTTTGTGCCCTTTAGTTGTATTTCTTCTATTGGTCAATGACTTGGGAAAAACATGTAAAATTTCAATTTATAAATTCTGAGTCCCAGGTCCACGGGGAGCCTATATTTGTCTTAGGGTCTTAAACCAACCAATAAAAACATTCCATGAAGTGGAGAATTCTGGACCATAGGAACGGCCCTCTTTTCTCTTAGTCTTAAATTAGAGAATTAAAAGAATCAAGCTAATTTTCCTTCAGCCATAACTGCTTGAAGTGGAAGATCTCAAATTTAAAACCATTTTTCTTTTTATAAGCCTCAAATGAATTGTATTGCAGTTTGTTGGAGTGCGTAGGTTAAGCAAAAGTAAAGTGACAAGCGATTGTGTCATCTAGCTGAAAGATAGGAGAGATTTACTCACTCTGGTTGAGATCCAGGATTAGGTCATGTAATACAATGACCCAGCCTATCATGAGAACCAAAACAACTGCCCGTTTCATAAATCAGGACGGCCATACCCGAGGGAGCAGTGCCCAGAAGAATGATATCATTTTCCCAGCCCTGTCTGGTACAGCTATCTTGCTGAGACAGCACACAGGCTAACCAGTGGACAGCCTGCTGGATTTTAATTACTCATTTGTGTCCCTAAAGGATTATGTCACTGTGGAGAAAGGTACATTTTTTTTCAATGGGATGTAATTACATTAAGAAGGCATGTTACATTGTTCCAAATGAACACCCTCTTTTCACACACAGCTCCTCCACACTCAGGGTGGCGGGGTCGGTTGGCATCTCCTTCCATGAACAAGTTATCCTTGTGAACTCAAAGAGCTGGGTGATTGCTAGTGTTCCACACACAGCCATCCAGAAAATGTTCAGACTTGGTGCCAGTGAACAGAGGACCCAAAAGAAGGAATTCTTGCTGTGATTTGGACTCAGAACAACTCACTCCCTGGAAAGGAGGGTGAAGCAGCTCACATTTTATCCATTCCTCCTTCTTCCACTACTTCTTTTGTGACCAAGCAGTAAAAGGTCCTAAGAAGCCTCTAAAAGTACCGTGTTGGATTTTTCTGTGTTTGTTTTCATTGTTTACTCACTGCACATGGTGAAGATTGCCAAGCTTTTTGACATATAATGAGGAAATGTATTCTTAGAGAATTTTCTTCTGAACAAATATTAATTTGTGCATTTCTTGTGTCTCAAAGTGCACTCTTAATTCTCTCTGAAACTTGCAGTGATCTGAGAGGCTGAACACATGAGATGAATGAGAAAGTGAAAGTTAAGATGCAAAGCTCAAGTCTGCTATGACGCTCCAGCAAACCCCCATACTGCGTAACGTGCAAGTAAGATGGAGGAGAAAAAGGGGGCAACGGCCAAGAGAGAATGATTGAGCTAATCGTGAGATTAGGAGATTGCGGTGCTAGTGTGTCCAAAAGCACATAGAAGTTACTTTGGGGTCCTCTGTGTTGTTTCTATGATCCATTATTTTGTTTCATGGTAGGATGTCATTGGTCATGTGTCACAGTACTTAATTACAATTAATTACTATGTAATTAATGGGAAATGGGAAGTCAAAATCTAGACCTCCACTACTTGACACTATACATCTTTAAAATACAACACAACATCACCATCTAGTGTCTAAAACCTAAATCTTAATCCTACAGTCCCTGACCTCTAAAACCACAGATAACAGCCTCAATAAGTGACTACATAAGGAAAACTGAAACTCAGAGAGCCGAAGTGATTTCTGACAGCTCGGAGAAAACAGATCACTGGACAATCAACCCAGTCCTGGTTACTGAACCCAACTGAATATGACAAGTGAATGTGGCAACCATGAAGTGTTTATGTATTCAACACAAGAGTGAGGATCACTTCACAGCCACTGTCACCTTTATTCAAAGATCTACCCTTAAATTAGTATATTTGGAAGACATCTGGAATTGCCTCAAATGTGGACAGTAACTTAAGAGGAATCTAAGTAAATATTAAGGGCTGGGAAATGGCTTAGTGGCACAGTGCCTGCCGGGCAAGCACAAGGTCCTGAGTTTGATTCCCAGTACCTGCACTCCCCCCAACACACATACCCCCCAAAACAAAAACAAAAAACAACAACAAAAAAAAAAACAATTAAAAATCTAATCCTAGAACACAATAAAACCATAAGAACTTTATTTTAGGTAAGGATGAGTTAGTTCCCAAAACACCATTTGCTTAAAAGTTACAAGATTCAGTAATCCATATCAAAGAAAGTATGTTTAGCAGTTTGCTTGCAAATCAAAAGTTTTGAATATTATCTTTTCCAGCTCTAAAAACTAGATCATAATTGGAACTGAAAATGACTGGGGGAACTCTCTTTGTGCTATCTGGATTCTCTCAACATTCCATTATAGAGTTAATGTTTTGTTCTCAATCTCATGTTAGCCTCTAAGTTTGCAGAAAACTATACCATTTATAAACCCGTATCCAGGGTGTATGTTTTTATCATAGTCCCCAGTATACTGTAGCCAAAGACAGAAGAAGGGTGGAATGTACTTGGGTATATTTTTTCCATCCCATTCACAGATTCAGCATCAAGCAGATTAAATATAAATCTGTCCCCTGCTTGCACCAAAGGCCAGTTGTGAGGCTCCCCACCTCCTTTCTTCCGGCTGTTCATGGGTTATCAACACCCACTGAACAGTACACATGCTAGAGAGAGCTAACAGTGCTAATAATGCTGATGGCAATTTTCTGCCTTATGCCGCCTGGCTGGATACCCTGCTATCTCTTGATTCTCTACGCCTTAGTTGACCTCTTGTGACAAAACTCCCTGCCAGTTAGAGCCCTAGCTTAGCTGGAGTCTTGTCAGGCCTCCACTGCCCTTCAGGCCCCAATTCCATTTTTGCCTGAGGGTTACAAGTTTTTAATCAAAGGCTTAATGCCAGCATTCTTAAGAAGGGGCCGGGAGCTTATCTGAATCACCTGGGGAAGTTTTCCTAATTATAGCCCCCCACACACCTCATCTTGTCCTTATAGAGAGAGTGGTGCATTACCCTCAGGTGTGCTGGAGAGGAGACGAAGAAGTTAAAGCCCATTGCCTTCAAGCAATGAGAGTAGTGAGGTTAATCTTCTTTTGATTCAGATGGAAAATACCTCAAAAGAGGGAAATGAAACCTTGTCTCCTAAGGATGAAGCTATAATAAAACCGTAATTAATTTGGACCCCATTAATTCAAAATGTGTGATAATTAGAAAAATGGTAAGGTTAAAGTTTACTTTCCTCTAGCTAGGGAAAAAGTGGCTGAAGATTACATTCCTGTACCTGGGAAAAGTGAATGTGCTAAGCAAATTAATACTTACAAAGAGAAAACCACTTAACTGGTGGGGCAAGCAGGTAGTTTTCAAGCCATTTAGGAGCACTGAACAAATAAACAAGGGCTTTATAATTATAAATCATCCCTGTCTCGTCGTCAGAGTAGACGACACTAAGGACATTTTCTAGGTGGCAATCAAGGAATAAAGTTTTCTGTTAAAAGTAATGAAGTTCATTTATAAAATCATTCCACATTCCTAACTGATTTTTCCCTCCAGTCAGTCTAAACATCTACGGTTTTGTTGACTTCTACCTGCTATGAAACCAGAAAGCAGGGTTAGGGAAGATAGCTCAGCAGTCTAAGTGCCTGCCTGGCAAGTGGAAGAACACAGATTCAGTCCCCAGTAATGCATGCCATGCCGGTACTCCATGCCATGCCAACCCCATGTGGAGCCGGCCACTGAGACCAGGCATGGTGGCTCATCCCTGTAAGCCAAGAGCTGGGGAGGCTGAAACAGGAAGATGACTACAAGTCCGAACTGTGTAGCAAGATCCTACACCAAATACATAAATAAATTTTTTAAAAAAGATTTTAGAAAGACTAAAAGATTAAACCAAAAAGCAACCTAAGCATCTTCCACTGCTTGACTCAGTGTCTCATGCCATCTCACTGTTCTGGCCTAATTCCAACAGAGAGAAACAGGTGATATTTAAGAGACAGTAGTAAGCAAAGGCGGCACGGACACGGACTACACAACACATGTATATATATTGCAGTGTATATATATTGCACGTCCCTCGTTCAGTGTCAGTGCTGATCGAAACAGCAGGTTTTCTGGAATGATTTTTAGTTCTACATTATGAAAAAGGATAACTCAGTGTGATCGTTAATTAATTGTGTCAACTAAGGTGGTTCAGCATAGTTCTGGGTGTGGCTGAAGAGATTTACTGAAGACAGGGGAGAGAGTCTGGGGGAGGTGACACCAATCGAGCTCAGACTTGCTGCGTGAGTGGAATGAAGGAGAAGTGGAGGAGGAAGGCACCTTTCTGCTTCTTCACGGGGTGCCAGCCTTCACCTTTGCCATCCCCTCAGTGTTGCGTCCTGATTCCCACTGCAGACTCTTCAACCTCCTGCTATGGACACTCACGGGACACTATGGTGAGCTCCAGGCCTTCAGTTGGATGCTTTGGATCGCTCCCTTGTAGGCAGCACTTTTGAACACTTCCAAACTTGACCCTGCAGATGCCATTGTGAGTCTGTCTCCAGTAAGCTCTGGCTGATAAATCTGGCAAGGGGGATGGTGGGGGACTCAGATCAAAATACGTTGGGAAATAATGTCACAAAGTTAAGAAGGTTGTGCTACTGCAGACCTTCTGAGAGACTTTCCTGAGCAGAAAGGCAATATGTGTTTCCAAGAGAGCACTGCAGTCATTCCTAAAGTTATTTGTAAAGAGAACCCTTTCTTCCCTCTGCATCCTGGGAATATTAGCACCACTCTTATGGAAATACTAAGCCAGTTGTACGTCAATTAATGAATGGTCTCAGAATTCTAATAGTTAACTAATGATTTTTAGTTACTATTTCTTTCTCCTAATTATTTCAACCCAGCAAACAGAAATAATAACAAAAAGTTATATTCTACATTAATATATTTATCTACCCCATTCCATTTGAGTTTCTTACAATTGCTGGCTATGCCTGGAGGCCTTAGGAACTGCCTTTCCTGTGGTTTGATTTAGAATATTTTAATTAAGTGAAGCTTTGTGCCCTAAGGCTTTCTAAAGCAATTTTCAAAACCTTAGAAACAAACAAATGAACATTATACCAAAAGCACCACCAGTGACAAACCACAAGCATTTCTGGGGGATCATTTCTTTGTTTTACTATGCATAGAAGTATTTGATTTCAAAGGACAATAATGAATCACTAAGTTAGGCAACATAGTACAATGTTATATGCTCTGAACTTGGTGGAGAATAAAAAAATCACAAGATGCTGCCTTCACCCACTAGTGGAGTCATCCAATACACTGTTTATTGTTAACTATACCTAATATAATGGCAGGTATTCCAAGCATGGCCCTAGTATTACACATTGCTATCCTCGATGCAGTTGCTTAGCTCACAGGTATCAGCATATATAGTTAGTCAGGGTGAGAATCCAGACAAACCCAGGGTTATCCAAGTTTCTCTGATTTCCCCCAAAGTGTTAGGTTTTCATTTCAGAATCATATGCATACATTTTCATTTGGTTTTGGAGAGGCTCAAGTAGGCTTTGAGAAGTTTTTTACAGTACTGTTTCCCAAGCTGTACTCCCTCTCCCAGCAAATGCAGGCTCATGGGAACCTTAAAACATAATTCCCAGGTCTCTCACAAGACCTACCATCCAAGTCAGATTTCCCATCTTTGAGAGGCATAACACTTGACTCCTGCATCGTAAAGGGGAGACATTTATTGTGGTGTACACTTTCAGCAGGGTTGGTCAATAGAAGGTGGGCTCTAAGACAGAAATGGTGAAAAGGAATGGTAGAGGAAAACTGCTGACATCATGGCAGCCAGGAAATAGAGAGGAAAAGGGGGAGCTGCAGAAAAGAACATGCCCTTCCTGACATCTCTTTCATGTACCAGCCTCTTTTATTGACCCGGTCCCAGCTGCTATAAGCAACTCAGCTACCTTCTCATGAGTGCTTTGGGTTAGCACCCACATGATCTAATCACATGCCACCAGTTCCACCTCTGAGCACGAAACTTTTAGGAAATATTTTCAACCTAAACCACAATACCTACTGATAGAAATTCTGGGGTACACTCCAGTCTGCTTTCCCAGGGTACCAGGAGATTTTGGGGACTGATGAGTGAGCAGCACTGAGAGCAGAAGCTGTGTCACAAAGACATGGGTTTAGAATCCTTAATCTTTCTAATCCTTAGTTTCTTCCTCTATCAAATGAGTTTTTAAAACAATATTACCTGACTCCAAGGGTTCTTTCAAGAAAGAAAAAAATGAAATAAAATGTCAAACACTTTCTAGACTGCCTGGCAGCATTTAGTTTGAAGAAACAACAATTAAATTGTTGTCATAAATCCATGATTTAGGGGAGAATGGGAATCTTGTTTTGGGAGGAAAATAAAGCTATCTTTTTCCTACAAGGATTACTCTTGAGTGGTCAACCCACAGACCTTTGGTATATTGTGATTCCTTCCTTCTCAGACATGCCCTCAAAATTGGGTTCCATCAGGCCAACCAGATAGCTCAGCAGATTAAAGCACCTGCTTAGGCAGACACAGAGACCATGGTTCAATCCCTGATGTACCCTTCCAGCCCCACCCCCAGGGCACACTGAGATAGCAAATGAGACTGGGTGTGGCAGCGTAAGCCTGCAATCCCAGTGCTTGGGAGGCTGAAAACAGGAGAATCACTATGAGTCTGATCTTTGTAGTGAGACCCTGTAGATCCTGTTCTAAGTACATTAAAAACAAAATTGGTGCTCAATGTATGGAAATGGTCTCTCCTATCTGAGTATATATTGTCTAAGGTTGATGTCAGGCAGGACATCTTGGTGAGTGAATCTTGTAGCTAATAAAAGCAAAACTACAATTTGTTGTTGTCTAAGTTACTTTTCTCTCATTGCTGGGTCAAAATAACTGACACCTAAAATTAAGGAATGAAAGTTCTATTTAGCTCACAGTTAGTGGATGTTTCAGTCCACACTTGGCTGGCTCCAAGGTCGAGTGGCACATGGCAGAGGGTAACAGCTCATGGCAGCAGAAAACAGCAAAGAACAAAAGGAGAAGCAGTGGCTGCAGCAGTCATCAAGCCTCTCTCCCCTTCTTACATTTGTAGGCAGATTATCTGCCCCAGGGCATGTGTAGCGCTCACACCATAATCCCATCATTGGGTACTGAATTAAGCACAAACTCTAGAATCTTGCCCCAATGATGGCATGAGGTGTTGGGGAGACAACTAGACAGGAACCATAACAGTTGTGATTAAGGTAAAAAACAGCACACCTTCCCCCAAGAAAGAGCTCGTGTTGAGTAAACTGGGCTCTGGCACACATGGGATGGCCATCAGGGCAGCGACTAGTAAGACCAGCATGAGACAAGGATTGTAGTACAAGGAGACAGCTTGCACCACTGTCGGACTGCGAGCACTCTTTCACACGCTCTGCGCCGTCACTACCCTTCCTCAATTCCAGATACAGCATCTGATGAGAGTCACTGAGCAAACATTATGCCACATATTTAGAGACAATGAAATGAATTTTCAAACTTGAGCTGGTACCCAGACCTCTGCCATCCAACTCCTCACCGCAGGACCCTCTGTCTCGTGGTCTCGGTGATGCTATTATGGACAGTGTCATTATAGTCACATTGCGGTGGTGATTGTGTTGAAATTATGGCTGAATTGCTTAGTTTTATTTTGAGCTGTTCAATTCTTTCAAGTACACCAATAAAATGTCTAATATCCAAGGTGTGCTGAGAACACAGAAAGGATGATAAGCAGCAGGCTATGTTTTAATGATAAGTTTCTACTCAGTCATTCTGCCCCTCTGCTTTTCCTTTAGAAGCCACATTGCAAAGCTGCAACCTCCTTTGATCCTGTCTTCCACTAAAATGAGTTTCTCTAGTGTGGGTTTAAAACTCATATTTGTATTCTACCTTGAATGCTCACAGTGACATGATGTCTCATTTCCGGTCTTCCCCTTTGGAATTGGTGTCCTGTGGCTTCTGTCTCCTGCATGGCCAGTCTGAATTCTTAATTGGCCTTATCTCTTCCTCATCACCTCTGGCCCTGCTGTTAACCAGTCCCTAAGGAAAGCGCAGGGTCATAATAGAGCAGGAATGGGGCGGGACTTCCTTCCTCCCATTAGCTGGAGTAACTCTGGACTGCAGGTCCACACTCAGGGAATCAATTCAACCCACACAGCTCAGCGCTTCTGCAGCTTTTCAACCCCCTACCTGCTTTTCCAATATCATCTTATCAGTTCCTTTCTGATCCAATCCATTACATGAAACTGAAGTATACTTCATTTATTAGCTGCTCTTTTAAAATTCTGTGAAGACTTGGGGAACGGAAAAAGGCAGAATGATAAATGCTCAAAAATGGAAATTTTGGTCATTTTGAGAAAGGGGTGTTGAAGTCTGGGTACTTGAGGAGTTTCATTATATACTTCAAAGGAAAATTAACACTATTTCTAGGTTTTATTCATTCCTTTTGAAATACACATCCAGGCTGGCAACATCCCGCCTCTTCCTCTTAGTAAACTCATATTTAAGACTGATTGATCCTCTTATCTTTCCCTAAGACTTCTTGGCCTTTGAAGAGCATTTCCTGTATCATTAAGATTTCATTTCCAGTTCTTGAAGTAGACAAAAAAAACACCACTTTTCTACTTTTATGGGACAGTTGGGTCCTTGTCATTAGCAGACACTTCATGTTTCTGAGCTGACATTTTGTTCAAGAGGATATCGAGACAGCTAATTATGCTGCAACTCTGTGCTGTAGAGCTTGGGGCCTTGGTAGAGCAGCTTCTGTTCTGTGAACTTCACAGGTTGGGTTGGGTTGTTCTCAGATCAAAGGAGTCACTGTGATACAATCCAATGAGAGCCACCAAGGTCTCTGGGACATTTCTGTGTCTTCAAAAATACTTTAGACTGTATCTGTATAAACAATAAGACTAAAGACAAGGTGAAGCTTATGGTTTCTTTCTTTCTTTTCCAATTATTTCCTCATCAGCCTAAAGAAAAGGTAGGAGAGTGAATTATATTCTCAAAAGCAATGGCTTCTCTCACTTGTAATTAATTATTTGGCTTTAAAAAAAAAAGCCACAGCCTACATAATGTTGGTGGTCAGAACTTTTGCTGAAGCAACACACTAGGACCATTTTAAGAAACTATTTGCCTTCATTTTCAAATCCACCTTGCTTGACATCACTGGGGATTTAGACAATGCCAAGTCTTCTGATTTTTGACCCAGAAAACATAAAAAGTTTTTATGCTATGGTTAATCTCATAACCTATGTGTTGAAAAGCAGTTTTGACACTTCCAAAAAGTTAATCGCAAAATACTACTTCTGTGCCAGAACATTATCAGAAAGCTTCAAGCATTTGGCAATGAAACATCACTGCATCTGACAGGCCAGCCTGCTGACCCTCCCTCATGCGTCTTAAAAGGAGCCCCCAGTATGTTAATCATACCTTCATGTCACCATTCGAAAGCTTACCACAGTCCAGATTTTCTTTGTAATCATCTAACACAAAAGTGAGGGTTTTGAAACTAAGCTGGAGATTCGGAGAAGACAAAGCTCCCCCTCGGCACATTGCCCGGGCTAACCGAGGCTTCAGTCATCTTCCCACAACTTCCTTGGCAACGCCAGGCAGATCTGTCATTTCTTTATTATGACTTCAACATGGCACTAACCCGAGTGCCGTAGACTGCTTTCCTTGTGGCCCATGGATCGTTCTTTTGTCATCTCATGTTCACAGCAACCTCGTATTAACTGACTAGCAACCTTCATAAGATAAAAGGAGTGGGCATTTAAGAGAGAGAGAGACAGACAGATGGACAGACAGACACAGAGAGACAGAGAGAGAGACAGACAGAAAGAAAGAAAGAAAGAAAGAAAGAAAGAAAGAAAGCCAGCCTTATGGTCTGAAAAACAAAACTGCTAGATATTTTAAATAAGTGTGCAAACTTCCTTCAAGTTGTGAGGCTTTCCTTCTCAAGACTTCTATTTCTGGTAGGATTTTCTTCAATTATAAATATTATTTTTGTTTGTCGTTTTTGGTAATCATTAATTTATCCAATCCAGAAAAGGCAGAACCAGACCTTTCAGATGTATATTTATTATTGGTTCACTTTTCATTATGCCTTGAAGCTGATGATATGCCTGACAGTTTCTGCAAAGGCCACAGCTAAGTAACTGCCCTGAGAATGTCATATTATGGCCTTCCAGCCAGCCAACAGAGTAAGAATAGGAGGCTTTCAGTTGTAGAGAAGTCAGTCAAGGTCCAAAGGCAGATCATTCTGGAAACTTTTAGCTTCTTAAAACTGTCAGAATAGTGAGGTTAAGCTTGATAACGTAAATCGTTTGATAATAACAATAAGCTTGTCTTCTGGATGGTTAACAACCTAAGTTTGCAGACCAAAATTAGAGAAAAAGGAGGGCTACAAGGAAAGCCAATATTTTGGCCCTACCCTTCTAAGGTCAATTAAGACTCAGGACATATGAGAACTTGTACTGTAACGTCATGTACCTCGGTAGTGTCCCAGATTTTCTGATCAAGAAGGTTATGGGGCCAAAGAGGAAATTGATCGATGACGTGGAGTGTGCCTAAGGAGAGTCACATGAGGAGAAGACACTCTCTCAGGCTTTCACAGAGAGCACATTGGCCAAGCAATGGCCGTGACTCATCCACATGGCTGCACTGACAAAGGTTCTACAATCTGAGGTACAGGATCTCAGGATAAATCCTGAGGGCATTTCACTGACCTTCTCAAACCAAAAAGCTACAACTCTTGTTGCATAGGTTCTGCTTTACCTTGGTCTTAACCATCCAGTAGAAAAGTATGAAGATGAAATATAGGAAGTAAAGCCATGTTGTTATGTTGAGCTGTGGGGGACTCACATCAATAATTTCTGACATTGCCAATTAAACAGAAGACCCAATGCTATTATGGGCTTCTGTACTCTTTTAGAATATTTTGCTGAGTTTACACACCTATAATATTCAACAACGGAACTTAAAAAAAAATTGGGGTATAACTATGAATGTCCATTTTGTATTTGTGTATTCAAAGTGGTTGGGATAGATATATAGTTGCATTCTCTTAATGAATAGAATGATTTTTTCTAATGGTGTTTGTAAGTAGGATCACAAGTCTGCATCTTGTACAGCAATTAACCACTAAGAAGAATATATGCAGTGTATTATTTGTTGAAACTGTACTTTCGATTTGATTTGAAACTGTCTCATTGCTATATGTTTATCAATAAAACTTTGAAAAGAAAAAAAAACTGTCAGAATTTGACAATAAGCTATTTGGCATCACCAAGCAATCTACAATGAGCCTGTTTCTCCAAACTACTTCAACTTACACCCACAGCTGGTCATTTATCCTATATAATCTTTTTTTTTTTTTTTTTTCCTTAAAGGGATGCCTGTTAAAGGTTTTTTTCTGTTTGCTTTTCTTTTCTTTTTTCTTTCTTTTCTTTTTTTTTTCTTTTTTGCAGTACCTGGGATTGAACTCAGGACCCTGTGTTTGCCAAGCAAGCATTTATTCTACTAAGCTATCTCCCCAGCCCTTAAAGATTTTTAAGTGTTACTTTGAACCTCATCATGACACCAGAGCTTAGTCGGGCTAGCAGCTCCAGGCTGTTTCTACTGGTGTTTGCTCCCTGACCAAGAAGAACACAGTGATGTTCTCTATCATTTCAAATAACACACTCTGGTTGGATGCCTTCGAGTTTGCACCTAGTTAATTATGGTTCATCTACAGTATCCTGTCTCTTGCTAATATCATTTCTGTTTTTCGCTTTTGAAAAAAAAAATGTTTTCAGAAAAAAAAAGACAAAGCAGCTGCAGTTTTTGGCATATGAAGTGTTGTTCTCATTAATAATTCATTCACAAAGTAAATGATATTGTTTTAAAAAGAAAGCTTTATTTCTCTAGCATATATTCACTTGGCTTTATAAAGAGGATCTCACTACTTTTGAGGAACTGCTCTGGGACAATAGTTTTTCATGAGCTCTAGGCAAAAGATAGCACTGTTATCCTTTTCTCTTATTATCTCAAGATTTACATGGAGTACTTTACTTGAACATTTTTTCCCATAAGATTCCTTTCTCTGCTGTTCCTTCATTATTAAACAATCCTCAGTTGTGCACATAGAGTAAAAGTATTTATCAGAGTTTCACAGTTAGCACTCAGACACTCTGACTGCAAAACAGCGCAGTTAGCAATATTTTCTACTAAGAGGTTTGGATGTGTGCGGAGTGCAATTATTTCTACCCATTGTCTTTCTTTAGTCTCTTATGCACAATTGCCATCCAGAAATCATTTATGGATTAATTAACAGATGAACGAATCCTACACGTCATATGGTCCATCAAAAATTTCTTGGACCTTTTTCTTCATAGTTTATAGACTTTTTGTGCCATCATTGTTTGTTTTCAAAGAGCCTTTCATTTACCCAGAGGTCCATAGGCCAAAGGAATTTTTTAATGATATGGATGAAAATATAGACTGGGTTTCAATTCTAGTTCATCCGTTTACTAGCTGTGTGATTTGGAAGCAAAAATAGGACTAATTATACTCACGTGGTAAGATTGCTCTTAGAGCCAAAAATAATGTATTTGAAATGCTTGTCACACAGCAGGCATTCTGTTGAGGTTAGTATTGCTTTTGCATTAAAAAAGTCTGACAAACCGTAGGTGCCTGCCATACTCCCCAACTCCTGCATAAAGCATCTACTACCCTTAGGCATAATCTGTGGTTTCTGAGACCGCCTCATCCTTCCTAGATCCCTCAACCAAGGTTTAGGATGTGAATCACAAGCAGCCCCATGTGGCTGGCCATTTACCTATGACCAAATATGAGAAATTCACAAGAGCAAGGCTATAATAAATGGTGGCATTTCATATGGCCTACCAGATCTTACAGACTTTGAATGAACTCCTTCAATTTATAATATAGTAGCAGTATAATAAGTATACTGTATAAAAAGGAGCAGTTCAAGGGTAAAAGGTATGTGGAAGATAAGCTGGAAGTCCACAAGAATCAAGACAAAAAAGCTTATGAATGGGGTGGAAGCCGATAGTTTTGGTAAGGGGCAAAAAGCTGACTCTGAGAACGCTAGACCAGTGGACAAACCCAAGCCAAGGAACTGCCGATTCCAAGTGTTGCTGTTTTCTCACCGAGAACCCCAGGTCTCTGACATGTTGAGCTATGAGAAGCCAATTGCCTTTTTTCCATTATGCTTATCCTCTGTAACAAGTTCCCTCGATGGAGTTCGTTTCTGTTCCTTGTGACCAACCTGAGCATAACCTACGGTAATGGAGAATGGCAAACGGGAAACTAGAGAGGAGGATTGACCTGCAATACAACTCACCTCCTGGTCAGCTCTTGATATTTCCCCTTTGTGCTTGCTTTTTTGTCTCTCCTCCTCCATCAACTCTAGGCTTGAAATGTACCTTAAAGGCCACACACACTCCTTACTGGCCATAGGGAAATTTGCGTTCAACTCCTCCTCTTGATGCTTCTTCCTGACCCTACTTCAGTTTTCTCCTTTGGAAATTTCACCTCTCCTTTGGGAAGGATGATGACTCCAACTGCCTGTAACCTCCCCTTCCCTCAGTGATGGAAAACTTGCTGTAAAAGTATGTCTATCAGCTGTGTCTCTTTTCTGCCTATAATAAGGGACTCCAAAGACTTTAACTGTTGAAGATGAAACTCACAGGAGAAGTTAACATTCTCGTTCCGCCACTATCCCCTTCTCCCACTGCACCCCAGCCATGTTCCTTCCTCACTACTCCTTATTATACATAGGTCACAAGCACTTTCCCCTCCTCGTATCACACTGTTTCCTCAGTAGTCCATGTGGCTCTTCCCAGTCAGGGTGCCAGTACCTGCTGCGCTGTTGCTATATTTACTTCCAGAATTTGTTTCAGGATTCTTATCACTTACCACAACTCAGGATCGCACACGTACTTTTCCAATGATTCATAAGCTGTGTAGGAACAAGACCCGTATTCATTTACTGCAGTAGCCCAGTGCCTGACGCATTACAGATACCCACTGTATACGTACTTCATGAAGCGAGAACTTCCACCAGCTGTGTGTGGCCCACACTGTGGATTGATTTTGTCTACTAAACATTCTTTTTTCTTTGTACCAGGATTCAAGCTGAGGACCTTGTGCGTGCCAGTGCTGTGCAGCTGCCCTACACCCTGGCTCTACTAGATATGTTGAAATCACGTGATTTGTCTCTTTTCCAAGTCTGGTCTATGAGACTCTATTGGAAATGTCAAGCTTTCTTTTCTCTTCTTACATAAGTTGCCTAAGATGCTTTAATTTTTCTTTTTAACCACTGAACCACAATTTACATACTTTAATCAGTGCTTTAATTCCCTGTAGCACAACTCTGGATTCTCTTCCTTATTCATGTCCAGGTAGAAATCAAGAAACCAGAATCTCATTTTCTCACAACTTTCCATTTCAGAAAAGCCTTTCCTTTCAATATAGTCCCAGTTCTGGCTTCTGGGGCCAAAGTAAACCAACTCGATCTCTATTCATTAATAAAAGCAAATCATATGGAAGTGGTCCACATATGAAGATGGCATGCATTGTCAATATCTTTAATCTATGAATAATTATTTAATCCATGAATAAACAAGGATATTATGAATCTATAGCTCCTACGATTTACATTTCTTAAAAAATATTGAATAGTGAGGGAACAATTTATTGGCTTAGGCTCCTGTACTGCTTCTTAATATTTAAATTTCTGATCCCTTCCCAGCATTTTATATTCCTTCTTCTCACTCCGTTAGAACATCAGGAGAAGAGTAAGAAAATTAATAAGGTGGGGGAAAAGAGAAATACACAACAGAAACAACATGTGCCAGGTTCTGGTGGCACCTCCATCTCCACATATTACTCCACCACAGAGGCTGAACACGCACTGCGATGGCGGATGACACACGACAAGCAGCACCACGGTCTAGCTAAGGGTGACCTGATACACCTATCACATGTTTATTAAATGAACAAAATATTTTCCCTTGTCCTTTTTACTTTCCAGTTTTTAATTTATTTTTTGTTCTTTTTTAAAAATTAATTTTATTGAGAAAGAAATAGCAATGAGACCATTTCAAAACAGGTTAGTAGGCCAGTTACAATAATTAATACATTGTATATTGTTGTCTTTGTAGTAGTTATTCAGAGTACAAGATGCAGACATTATATCTTTTTTTATTTATTTAAACTCATTTTAATGAATAGCGTTGGACTAGCCCCACAGGAGTGTAAAAATAAATAAAACAGCAGTTTTTATCCCCAAAAGGAGGAGGTTGAAATGTCAATAAATGAAGTTGTTGGGGATGTCCTGATAGGAAGAATTTGTACATTGTCTGAATTCCTCTTATTCTATCACCTCCCTTCTTTCCTTTTCTTACTGTTTCTTTGAGCAGGAGAATTCTTACTTGGTATGCAGGAATGAAAAGAAATTTGTTTTAAAGAGCATAATAATAATAGATAAGACAGTAAAGACAGTACACATTTAGAAGAACAAGATGTTAGGTAGTCAGCGTGGTTTTTATATTGCACGCGGCTGTTCTCCACATAGCTGCTCAGATTCTAGATCTCAGCATACAGAGTTAGGCAAAATAAACATTTATTGAAAGGAAGAGTTAATGTTCTATTGCTTGATCAATCTTGCATGCCTATGGCTGGTAATTTGAACAACAAATTTGATGATAGCAAGACATAATATAATAGCCATTGTTAATTTTCTGTTCTTGTTTTGAAATTCTGTACCATTTTTATTGTTTTATGTTGCTTTGTTCTGTCTTTGTTCTTATTATTTGTTTTTTGGGTTCTTTTACTCCTTAAAATTAAAAAAGAATGAACAAAATATCCTCTACTTCCTAGAAGAGTCAAAACTTTGAAAAGTAATCTGAGCCCCAGGACTGTCATCCCAGAACTCAGGAGCCTTGAGTGAAGGAATCACAAGTTGAAAGTCAGCCTGGGCTACATAGGGAGCTCCAGGCAAGCCTTAACTACAAGGAGACACCATGTCCAAAAGAAGTTCTCTGATTTTAGCATAAACAAAAAAAGGCACTATACTAAGGGGTTCAAACAGGAAAACATAGTCCACCACAGGTCAGTGAAAACAGACTCCAATGTGAAATAAGAACTGGTTTGTATTCTAAAATTTATTTACCTGTTAGGTATGTAGTTGGAGAGCTGCAATGAAGTCATTTGCCTGCACTAAAGACAACCGACCTGAGAGCGCATAGCGGATGCAACACTTGGCTGCCTAGAAAGGACAAGGAGAACAACAGGATGCAGCTCCAACCAGGAGAGAGCCTCAGCGGGACCTGGACAGCCAGGCAGCCTCGGAACTGCATCTCCTCCTTCCTCTCCGAGCCGGAGACTGCGAGGCTTTCCACCTCCCCACATCTGCTGCTGTGGGGTATCTCTTTCCGAGACCAAGCTGTGCTGTGGCCATGCTACCCATCAGACACAGATAATTCCTGTTTCTACTGCTTTCAGTCCCCTTATTTCCTACATCAAAACTAGACAAATCTAAATTCTCCTAGCTAAATGATTTTTAAAAGTAACTGTACATGTGTATGAAATTAGCTGGTCCCTTTCATGACATAGTTTGATTAACAAAAAAAAAAAAAAATATGGAAAGGAGCAGTAAGCAGAGAAAAATTGTTGGTTATAATTTATAAGAAAATTTGTTTGCAAAATAGCGTGTCTCTCACATAGACATAAATATAGAGATAGAGACAGAGATATATAGATACAGATATTTTTTCCTACTTGCACCACATAGTCCAGTTCAAGCTTCCGTCGCCTCTACATTAGACAACTGTCAGTTCCCACTTGGTCTCCCATCTGTTCCTCACTGGTCACGTCTCTATTCTTCTACCCATCTCCCACAGTACTGGGCAGTCTTCCTAAAATACTAGTGGAGAATACAAACTCCAGTCCACAAAGACATGAAATACATTGTAAAATTTCTGAAAGCTGTGAATATAAATTTTCATTCTTCAGTATTCAAATAAAGGAGACATCACAACAAGTCAATTTAAAAAAAAATGGAATCTGTTTTGCTGTCACTTATAATGAACATAAGCAAAGAAAACTTTTATTTCAATAGCCTATAGCTATAGATTACTACAGTGTCTTGCATTCTATAGTCTATCTAATATTCATATTTTGCCTATTGCTAGCCTACTAGTGCTGTTCATGTCTAATGCATCCAAATCTTAGATGATTCAAGTCAAAACCCAATTTTTTAACCAAATTCAATTCAGTTAGAAAATAGGGGCTAAATATTACTTTTTAATATCAAAGCCTAAGCTGTACTAACAAACCTACATATACTCCAAGTATCCACTGATGTTTGATACAGTATTTAAGTCAGAAGCTTTGACACATCTTTGCCACCAAATAGTAGAGAGCCGATCTGAAAACAGGGCCTCCCCTGAGGAAGGTGTGACTTAAGAAGTGACAGCAGTAGATGTCTGATTAGGTTAGAAGAGCAGCTAGATCTAGCCATGCCTAAAACTCACTGAATGTCAACATTTCAGATAAAGCAGGTAACACACCGTCTTTTAGAAATATGAATACAGCTCCTAGAACTGCAACCTGAAGAATTATGACCAATACAGTAATCTATTTTTTTTAGGTCTTTCTTTTTTTTTCTTTTTTTATTAATTTTATTGAGAAACAAATAGCATGAGACAGTTTCAAAACAGGTTAGTAGGGCAGTTTCAACAATTAATACATTGCATATTGTTGTCTTTGTAGTAGTTATTCATAGTACAAAATGCAGACACGATATCCTGTCCAAACGCTATTAGTACAAATCTTTCTTCTCATTGAATTAAGAGAAAGTAGCTGTATATCTATCCTATTTTTTCCATAATTTTATTGATAAACAAATAGCAATGAGACAGTTTCAAATCAAATTGGTAGGACAGTTTCAATAATTAACACATTGCATACATTCTTCCTAGTCGTTAATTGCTGTACAAGATGCGGACATGATATCCTATTCACAAACACCATTAGAACAAATCACTCTATTCATACAGTAATCTATTTTTATAAAATATTACATGAGAAAGAAAATCTACAAAAGGAATTGGTGGTCTTCCTCTTTTAAGAAACCTACTCATCGACAGTGGTATTTGGCAGGCTTTCCCTATGGAAGGTAGAGATGATAACCACACCTTCATCCCAACAGTGCATCCTGACACAGCCTCTATTTTGATAGGAAGCCTCTACATCCCTGAGAAAGTGGAGGAGACTTCCACAGTCCTGATAGGTGGGCAGTGAGCTGCAGGGCCTCTTCCTAGTCACACCTGGCTCCACAAGATAGAATGAACACCACACTCAAGTGAGTCAATCCAATTCTCTCTTCTGAGAAATCAAAATTATCCAGCCTCTGGTGATACTTAAACTAAAAGGACCCAGCTGCCTGTGAGCCTTTTAGACATACATTCACAAGAAAAAAAATACTGTACAGAAAAACAATGAAGCTAGTCTTTAATATGCACAAGCAAGACACGGAAAGACAGTAAGTGCCTTGGTGTCAGACTTACTCTCAAGATCCTGCTTTAGTTGTACTGAGGTCTGGCTCCGTTCCTTGCCGTTACAGTCAGCATCTCGCCCTTTGCAGTTTGCGCTACACTGAATGGGTTTTATCTAACTGCAACCAAACAATTTCTGTGAACAATAGCCCTTCTAGTGTATATGAAATACTTTGTGATCCTACAGGGAAAAGTTAAATCCAGTGAAACCAGAAATGAAGGTGGTCCAAACTTTTGCATTTAATTCATGTTATTTGGTGACCTCAACCACAAAGGTGAACCCTCTTTTCTGTGTCTCCTTTATCTCCAGGCTGTTCATTTCAAGTCCTTCGCTTTAGTAGTTTGTACATCAGTGAAAAACATCAAATTACTCTATATAGGTAGAGAAAATGAAAAATGGCTATTGGGCCCATATTTTCAAAGCATGATCTCAGATGTACTTATGGGTAAGCACTTACCACTGGAATGATCCTTCTAAAACCCTAAGCCAATCATGCCTTTCCTGCTTCTAATCCTTTTACAGAGCTCTATTTCTTTTAATAGAAAATGCAAACTTATAGACGCTTTGTGCCTACCTATCTTTCTAATCCCATGTCCTGCTCAGTTCTTCACATATACCTTCTAGCATCCCTCCACCTTTTTTGACACAATACCTAGGACACTAGCAGAAAATGAACATTTACCTACAGTCTAAAGGCATCTGTCTAACTGCCCTTACAAGTACAAAATTTATTGGAAATATTCATGCATGGTTGAAAACCTTTGTAGTTTATCCAATAACGTGTGTGTGTGTGTGTGTGTGTGTGTGTGTGTGTGTGTGTTTTGAGGTATATTGCTCCTTCATTTACAGTTTATGATGAATTTCAAGATTGTCTCTTAACTCACTCCAACATACTCTTCCAAATAAATTTAACTACAATCTACTTGTAAGCCTTCCTTGACTACTTAACTAAGGAATATTTCTCTGGGGTTCTGTAAATTGCTCCTGTTTATTAAATGTGTGTAATTTATTATTATTATTACTATTATTATTATTATTATTATTCTGCTTTGCTGCCTTCCCTGTAGGATGGGAAACTCCCTGAGGTTGCACTCAGTATTTCATTCCATCAGTAGCTCTAGCGCCCGGCCCATCGGAGGTCTGGATGAACAGGATCTCGAATGATTAAATAAGTAACGGAATCACTGAGATCACCCGGAACTGCATGGCTGCCACCATCATAGCCTTTTTCCACTAGGAGAGGAAATGAAAACCTGCGATGTTCTGTTGGCTGAAAACATCATCTGTTACCTCTGCTTAAAAAAAAAAAAAAAAAAAAAAAAAACCTGAATAGATGATTATGACCAGAATACCGTACTTCTTAAGCTATGTTTTCAAGCAAAAGCTGCCATCTATACTGCGGTGTCTTCTAGCTTTATAAGCAATTTACAGCTAACTAAGGAAAGGATTAGACGAGCCCTGATTCACTAAGAGAGCAGAAGCATCCTCTTCTGTAATCTTTTCCTCACCCACATAATCTAGTACTCAAAGGGGCCCAGTCACCAGACCAGAACCTGTACCCAGTTGTGAGCTGTCGCAAAAGTGACTCAAACTCTATTTTTAGCATAAAGAAGTATTTTAATGTGATGGAAAATTCATCACTGGTGAATTAGTCTGACATCCCAAATATTTATCTTTTGCTTATAAACACCAAAGGGAGAAACTCGCTAGTTTATGCAGCGTGGGCCATGAGTCCATTGAATAAACACCAACCTCCAATGCAGCTTGTACCAGACTCTACAGGAGGAAACCCTTCCAGCTTTACTGTGTCCTTTATAATCTATCACACTTTGGGGAATCTGGAAACGGCTTTGCTGCCAAAGCATAGGAGGGGAAAGAGGAAACACGCCAGCTCCACTTAAGGCAAGCACAAAGTGCCATTCCCTCATCCAGAAAAACAATAAGATTAGCCCTTTTATCGCTAATTTCTCACTCTCCTTGCCTACTTTGTAAACACAGCATGGATGACTTTGCTCCTTATCAGCTACAGACTGAATCTGCCTTTGTTGAAGCCTGTCAGTCAGAGGGCTTTCTGCACATATACACAGTGATACACCCAACTGAAAAAACACTTTCAGTTTACCCATAATATCAAGAAGCCACGCACACATGCACACACGCATGCACGCGCGCACACACACGTGTGAACACTTCCACCCCCCCACACACACACCATATGCAATACACAATGCAAAACAAAAAGAACTCTTCCATACATTCTAACCTAGAGGTCATTTCCTGTGCCAGACAGAATGAGATTAAAAACCAATGAAGGTCAAAGCTATTAACATTTGGATCAGAGGGCACTCGGGCAGTTAGGATCTAGTTAGAGCAGGCCTTTGTAATTGCCCAGTTTGTTTCCCACGTGTCATGTAAACACCAACAGTATCTGCCATCAGGGTGGTCTCGGGCTCCGTGTGGGCAGCTTATCTTTGATTAGCAGCAAAAGCACATAACTCTTTATGCTGTGTTCCAATTTGAATGGCCAATGAACCTCTTCGTTTTTGCTGGTACCGCTTGATTATGACAAGCCCCATGGACTGTAATTTCATTTCCCTGTAGAACCCTTCTCCTGTTCATTTTATAAAGCACATGATTGACAGCTTCCCTGAAAACTTGGCAACTTTTAGGGCTAGCACATTAGACTTCACAAAGAATGCCCTTGAACATCAGAAAAAGGAGATTGGAGAGTTAGTGTGAGCTCCAGTGATAAATGTTTTGATTAAAGTAATATCAATGCACCACGAAACAGTTTCACTCTCAAACATTGGCAGTAACACCTTTCCTTTACTTGTAGGTTTCTCCTAAATTGTACCTGAACTCTGTAAACACATCCTAGGCAACATAGAGCAACTTATACTCACAGTGACCAATCGGAAGCAAATAATGCATGAGAAAACCATGTAACTTCAAACGCATGCCCAAGCCCATCAAATGAGATAACCAGTATCTATGTTTCTGCTGACAGTGGCCCACATAAAGCAAGCTCTTCCCCTTGTATATTCCCATTGTCTACTTGCACAAATATCTCAGCCCTTAAATGTGAAATTCTCTTACAGTCTTTTCTGACCTCACCAAACGTAAAAGGTCTTCCATTGTTACAAATGTTCATAACATTCCCAGCTTTTTCTGCAGATTGATGTAGATGGCTTTTGTTTCTTATTTACTTACATCAGAGTCTTACATTACTCTTATTTGTTCACCTTGATCTGTCTTGCAGGCTCTGAGCTTATTCAGTGAAAACTGTGTCATCCATCAATTATCATCATATTCATCACAGACTGGATTACTGAATGAATGACTCTTTAGAAGATCAGAGTTCATTTCAAAGAAAATACAATTTCTTTACTCTTAATGCACTGAAGGTATTTAAATCAGGCCCTGCAAGTATTAGTTATTTTTTATGCCATTCTGAATAAAATTTCTATTGCTTGCTTACCCTGTAGGTTATCTTTAAAATGAAATGTTACATATTTCATTGTTTTATCTACTTGCTGAGATTAAATGATTTAAACACAATGAGAAAAATCCCCTAATAAAGCTTATTTTAAAAATAGAATTGGAGCTTCATCCCCAGAATTGCATAATAATGAAGCCTCTGAACCCTGAGCAATATACAATACTCTGTATCTGTCCCTATCCAAGCTGTTGGCATGCTGAAATTAATTTTTCCACTTTTGTTTATGCGTTTGTCTCTAATCTAATCATTCATGGACACAGTGAAACATATGTGCATATGTACATCTGCCCACATCTGGGTGCAAGAGAAGTATCTAACTTTATGAAGAGACAGGGGGAGAGAGAGACAGAGAGAGATAGAGACGGAGAGAGACAGAGATAGAGACAGAGAGAGAGAGAGAGAGAGAGAGAGAGACAGAGAGAAAGACACAGAGACACACTGACAGATGCAGACACAGAGATATGAGAGACAGAGAAGAAACGACAAAAGAAAAGACATCTTTATTACACATATCTCCAAACCTTACACACAGACACACACAAGAAAGATTAAGTTGCTATTTTGTTATTTATTTTAATCTATTAACCCAACATACATTAACTGGCATTCATGGCTCAAGTCCTAATATAGATGCCCCCAGATAGAGAGGACTTGGGGACTTTCTGCAGGAGAAATGCACAGTTATAATGGGAAAGTGTGCAGGGAAGGGGTAATTAAGGGAAGGGGTAATTGAGCTATATTGACATGAGATATAAGATGCTATTAGCCTCTTCCTTCTCCCCTTCTCCTTTCTTTTCCCTTCCTTCCTCCTGTCTTTCTGTCCTTCCTTCCTTCCCTTTCTTCCCTTCTGTCTCAGTTACCTTTCTCTCATTTCTGGGACAAAATACCCAACACCCAGAATTAAGGAAGGAAAGATTTATTTGGCTCGCAATTTGTGGAGGTTTCTGTCCGTACTTAGCTGGCTCTGAGGCCAAGCGGCACATGGCAGAAAGCGGCAGTTCATGGTGGCAGAAAACAGCAAAGAGCCAAGGAAGGAGCAGCAGCAGCTGCCTCTCTCTTTTCCTTATACTAAAAGCAGGCTACCTTGGGGTGGGGGTGTAGAATACACACAGTGTCCTTGCCCTCCTCTTGCACAGGATGAGGATGTTTACAAAGTAAGAACCCTGGCTCCCTGCTAAGTCACTTAATTAAACTTTAAACTTCTCAAGTTGACACAATGTATCAACCAGGACTCCTTCCTTCTTTTCTCTCTATCTCTCTGTCTCTGTCTCTCTGTTTCTCTCTCTATCTGTCTCTGTGTCTCTCTGTCTCTGTCTCTCTCTCTCTCTCTCTCTCTCTCTCTCTCTCTCTCTCTCTCTTTCCTTTCATCCCTCACCATCTCTCTCTCCTGGCAGAGATTTGTGTATTTTATTGATCTTTTCCAAGGACCAACTTTGGCTATATTGTTTCACTCATTTATGCCTTTGTTTCCATGTCAGATTTTTAACCTACTCTCATCATTTTTCTCACACTAATTACTCTTGAATTATTAAGGAATTAATTTTACAACATCTAACAGTATAATCTAAGTTCACATTATCTTTGAAACCTTTTATTAACTAATATAGGTGTTTAAAACTATAAATATCCCTTGAAATATAGTTGTAGCTATATCCAACAAGTTACACAATAAAGTATTTTCCATTACATTCAGTTCAAAGTACTGCAAATTTTCATGCTTTATTAGTTTTCATAATTTTAGGGCTATTTGGGGTATTTCTTTGCTATGGATTTTTAACTTAATACATTTCGATCAAGCATATGTCTCAGTTGCCTTCAAAGACTGGCAGGCATTTTGCCCTCCATTTTCCCAAGATCCGAAGGCCCTTTTTGCATCCTGGGCGGGTAAATTGGCTCCAGCTGGACTGAGCCAGTGCTGCTCCCTAGGCTGAGCTCCAGACCTGCCCCTTCTCAATCCAAGTGGTTACTGATATCCAAATCCTTGGGTTTTCAGTATTGATTTTGTCCCCTAGAACAGCACCAGCTTCTGCATCATGGTTGACACAGCTATTCTTTTAGCTAGTCTCTAATTTTTCTGGCTTTTGAAGATTTCTACTAACTCGTGTGAACTGAACAATACATTTCAAATTGTACTTACTATAATTCGCTCACAATCTGAGAGTTTTGTGTAGATGTAACCTTCACAGAAGGTTTTGACTGTTCTACAATCACCAGCAATTATAGAGGACATTTCTACTTTTTAAAATTATGGTGGCGCCTAATATTTTCCAATTTCATTGACATTCACTGTACACTTAGAAAGACTTTTTTGACTTTTAAGAATTTATTGTAGGGGCTGGTGAGATGGCTCAGTGGTCTAAAGCACCTACTTAGAACAAGCTTAGCAAAGCACAGGGACCGCGGTTCAATCCCCCAGCACCACATGCCAGCCAGCCCTGCCCCCTGGTGGACTGAGCTGGCCACACAGACACACACACACACACACACACACACACACACACACACACATAAATAAATAAATTTTTTAAAAAAGAACTTAGTGTAAATATGTTAGCTGTCCTATTAACTAAGACACCTAGGTCTCCTATATCAATACTTTGTGGTCTTTGATTGGTTATGAAGTAAAAGGACTTAATATCTCCTGACAAGGATATATTTCTGTGCCTTGTCCTCAATTTTTTGCCACATGTATTTTATTAATGTTGGTGCTATTTTTTTTTAACATGGATCATCACTCTGGATTCCCACTTTATAAAATGTCCTTCTTTGAATTTTTTAATACTTTTTGTTCTGAATTCATGCAATCTAATATAGATTTCAATGCTTGATACTTCCTTGAGATATCTTTGTTATCTTTTGAAGTCATTTTTTACTTTCTTTGTCTTCTTTTGTATTAGGTATAGTTGAATTTTAGTTAGCTATTCTTAAATCTGTCTGATTTTTTTCTGTTAAGGTTTTATGTGGGAGATAGACTATACTAACATCTAGAAATAAATGAGTTTTAATATTGACCTTCCTCTAAATATCTGCTTACTTTTTTCCCACATGTTAGATTAACAAACATAATGCCTTCTCTATTTACCAGGCAGGCTTTTGGAAACATGAAACAAAGAGGTCATATGAGTTAAAGTTGTACCTGTAAGATACTACCATTCTTAAAGTCCATTTCATCATTCTCTGTTGATTAAAGAAGAGCTAAATTTAATCTCTTAAATTCATAGTCATCAATGAAACAGTCCAGTAACTTCTCATTTATTGCATCATAAATCATGGAAGAAAATCTGAGACCACCACTCAGATCCACCAGAGAGTGACACAGCTTTGAACACAAGAGCTACAGCCATGCAATACACCCATTGCACAATAATTACTGAGTTAATTCTGTGTCGCTAACTAAATTGGAACAAATACATTTGGAGGCATTTCTTTATTCCAGATGCTAACTGTGATTTCTGGTTTGGGAATATGTGTTTGTGTTGTCTGAGAATCTTCCATTCAAGAATGTCACTTTGCATTCAGATTCCTGTAACTGAATTTTACGCTTCAGATTGCTTTTACAATGTGCTTATGATTCATTAACCTGCATCACAATTTCCTATCATTCCTTGCCTCAAAAATATACTGAGCTTGCTTTACATTTCTGCCTAGAATAGTACATGACGAAGTGTGGTTTCTGGGATACTTTAGAGGCCATTTACCTAAAATTTTGTTTGGGCCTTTGTTTCAGCTATAATCTATAGTCATTGTTTTACCCAATAAGTAAGATGGAACTCATTAAATGTACTGACAAAGGAGTAAATTTAGAAGTACTGACCCATAGAAAGCTTACATTGTTTTCTCATTATTTTTTCACCAAGATATTTTTAGCCAAGAATTCTAGAAAAGATATTAAGGATGCGAATCTCAACTTGCTCTACCGAAGTTAGAAGATCTAACCCATTGGTACTGCAAAGATTACTTTGAGAAACTTCTAAACCTATTAGAATTATATCTGAATAAAGAAGATCTGTGTAAATTTAATTTACTTTCACATTGTGCAAAAAAAAAGACAAAGTAAAAATTCAAAAATAAGTCTAGTATATTTCTAATAAGTCTTTTATTTCCTGAAATACAGTTATTTTCTTCCCATGAATTGGAAACATTTCTTACTGATTTCCTGTAAACATTTAAATAGATATGTGGATTAACAATTCGGGAAGTCCTGCGTGATCACAAATATATGAATTGGAAATATTGGACCTGAAGGCCTCCTTGGATGTTATTTTGTACAGTCTTCTAGATAATAAACTTCATGTAAATTATTAATAATAAAGAAACATTCATGATTATATTTATAAATATATTTTATAGGAAAAACATTTTGAATTCATTTATAGGAAATATTATAATCATATGAATAAAAATTTAGACAATTAGTCCTTTATTTCATGTTTCACTCCCTCTTTTCTTGGTACTCAAGAAACCCAAATTTAAAATAAACAATAACAGTAAGAGAAAAAATAATCCCTAGGAACACTGATTACAACTTTAAGTCCCTGAACTACTATAGACTTGGATCACAGATAATTCCAGTACTTCTAGGGAAGGCCCAACACACTTATCTCAAGCTAATATGGACTCACGGCTTTAAAGCAAACAAAGTAGGCATGGTGGCACATGCCTATAATCCCAGAACTCTGGAAGGCTGAGGTAGGAGGGTCGTTGCTTGCTCAAGGCTAGCCTAAGCTGCATTGGAAGACCCTGCCTCAAAAAAAGAACGAAAGAAAGAAAGAGAGGAAGAGAGAAAGAAAGATAAAAAAGCAAGCCATCTGAAATAAAGCATCTTACCAACACCAAACTAAAATAATATTCCTTTAAAACAGTGCAAATTCTGTAATTGATTTCAGAATTTCTTCACAACAGACTCTCACACCATCAGTAAAGCATCATTCTTTCAAGTGACAGAAAAAAATGCATCCTGGTAGGCCCCTGTCACCTTAGTTCCCACATTTCTGTGAGAAGTTGCAGCTGCTTGCTGAGTCACAGAAAACACACAGTGACCGTATCTGTGAGAGGAGAAAGCCTGCAAGGCAGTTGGCCGTGATAATGCCGGAAGAAACTATTTTTACTACTTCTGCTGCTAACTTGTCAAGTGATTCTTTGTACTTCCTGAGTGGATACTCGTGAGCCAATCACTTCTGCCTTAAATCTTTCTCTTCAAATCGCTTTAAATGTGTCTTTAAAAAGAAAACAGGAGCCAGAGAAAATCCCCTCAACCTTAGAGGCTCAGGCAACATTACGAAATGGGTGACTTCCTCCTTAAGCATCTGTGACCTTGACTTTCCCTGTGTTATTTTTTATTATTCTAATATTCTTCCAGGAAATACTCATTAAAAATGTATTTTGAGAAGGATCTGATAACCTATTTACCCTGACACACCAAAGACAGATTAGGTTGAGTATTACAATCTTCCCAAATGCATTGATTATTTTAGAGAAGGAAAAGCAATCCTTTCAGGTTTAATTTACATAACTAAAGATCTTATTACAGAACTTTAGCTATCAGAAAATAGATCTATATTTCTTAGGAAAAGGTGGAACATTGTTCCAGCATCCCAGAATATAACTATTTTACTACAAAATCAATAATGCTACTCATATATCAGAGTTACATATCGGTAGGTAGAAAGAACCGAATGAAACAAAATTCCCTCCCATTCTAAATTTGAGAGCAACAACAAAATAAAAGAAAGAAAAGAGAAAAAAAAGAGACTTAAGGAATATTCTTGATGTCTGGAATCAAAGTTCAGTGTGACCTCTTTTATTTCTAGAATGAACAGTCTCAAGATACGTCTATAATGGGCTGTGAGATGAGGTCAAGAACCAGGCCACGCGCACTGTTCCCAATTTCTGGCTGTGAATTGTGCTATATATTCACATACACCTCTCCCCACAGAGGTCTGAGGTGAAGGAAGCTGTATTTTGATAGGGTACTTTGGGACTGAAACAAGTATGGAAAATACAACCAGAAAACACTTAGCTCAATATATTAGTTTTTCTCAGAATCCTCCCTTAAGAAGTAGAAATGTTCCCCCAAATGTTTTATGTTCCCAAAACATGAGTTTTCTGACTCTAAATAACTCTATGCATTGTTCTTTGTGGTCTTCTTTTTGTACATGAGCTTATAAATACTGCAGTTTCTCAGCACTGATTCATTAATCCTTGAAGCTGTCTCAGAAGGTATTGGTAAGCAGAAGAACAAGGGATTCTGCAATGCAAAATGAATGTGGGGGGGGTGCTAAATGTCTTAGTACTGATTTCATTCTGTCTTAAAACATAAAAAGTGTGTGAGTCCTTGAACTAAGAGCGGGAGCGAGAATCACCCCTTATTGCCAGCTTTGAACAAGCCACTTTGATCCCTATATCTAAGTCATACACATCTCTGAAATAGCAGGGTTTTGTAAAATGTGTCCAAGTTTCATCTGGCTTTGATGTGCTCCGATGAACTAAATTGCTGCAGAGGCACTTCAGCCTGGGATAGGAGTGGAGGGTATTCTCAAAAGACTACCAAAATTTCATCTTAAAATATATATGGAAATGGAGAAATACTTATTGTATCATAAAATTATGTCTGGGAAGAGATAGTCCACAAAAAGATCAATTGTACCCAAACCCGAAGTTCCCAAATACCTACACAATGCAAAAGACATTATTTCTAAGCAGGATGATGCAAAAAAAAATGAGAGATTCCTTGGTCAAAGAGGAAGAAAAAGGCTTTTTCTTCCTTTGGCACTTGTTTTCTTGACTGGCCATGATATTCTTTATTTATTCTGTTGTCCTTCCTCAGACATAGGGATGCTGGTAAGGAGAGTGCAGGCCCCATGGCCCCAGGTCCTGAGCAGCAGTGCCATCCTCCAAATGTGGATGCAGACTCTGACCCTGCCGCATCCAAGCTGCTGTCACTGGACAAGAGTGAGGATCCAGAGGTCCCAAGCCCATGCTGGGAGGCAGCACGGTACAGGCAGGCAGTAGTGGGCAGCACGAGCCAGCCCTGCCCTAACTACACATCCAACCTACCACCAGACTTCATTCAAAAAATACAATTTCAAAGATAATATGATTGAGAATTTCTAGACAAACAGGATAGAGAACTAAGTCTGAAGCAGAGAGTGCCCTTCTAACCTGCTAAGCTGAGCCACTGAGCTTGGTATTTATCCATGAAACTTGCCCTCTAGCATCAATAACCAATTAGGAAACTAAGAATATATTATTTGCAACAAGGTTAGCCACTTTGAGTTATTTGCAACTAATTCCAGCTAAAAGACAGAAGATTTTTATAAAGAAAATCACAAAATGCTTTTGAAAGCTGTAAATTAGGACCTGGATAGGCAAAGAGCTGAACTATGATGGTGGGAAGATGCTCTTAAAGACATGCAGTCTGTGCCACACCCCAATCTACACATGCAGGACATTGCCAGTAGGACTTTTTAAATGGAGTTAGGGAAACTGTTTACACTCATATGCAAAACAAAAGTTTAGTAATACCCAAGTCATTTCAGAGAACAAACAAGAGAATTTTACACATGAAATTTCAAGACATAAAAATTTATTTATGCAAAGAAAAGGTGACAGAGCCATTAAAAATCTATTCACAGGGCTGGCAAGATAGCTCAATGGTCCAAAGTCCTGTTTAGGCAAGCTTAGGCAGGTTCAGGGTCTGTGGTTCAATCTCTGGCACCGCATGCAGCACCAGCTCTGCTCCCAGGGTGGGCTGAGCCAGTCACAAAAAAAAAAAAAAAAAGAAAGAAAGAAAAGAAAAAAATCTAAATACAAACTTAGTTTTGTAAAGCAGGCTCACTGCAGGCTAGCTTATAAGAGATGTGAGCCTAGTGAACAAGAACCCACACTTCACACACACATTGAGTTACATGAAGTGGGTTTGTTATAGACAGATAGGCAGTGAAGAATATCAGCAGCTAAATACTCACTGTAAGCGAACTGCTCAAAGTTCAGGAATGCTGCCTGGACTCTGACCCTGCCACAGCCAAGAGTCGTGACTACATGTGACCCATTTCCAACACAGCTGAAAGTCCTTGGAAGCAGCCCAGACTGAGTTTGTGGCCTCTGGTCTAGAATACTCTGTTGTGGAAGAAAACTGGACAGATCCCAGGCAAGTTCCCCTGTCCCTTTCTGCCTCTGCATGGTGCATACTGAGTACACAGTAGCTCTGGAGAGAAAGCCAGAAAAACATTTGGGTCAGTTCAAGGTGACCTGCACATTGTATGGCAAAGTGACACAGCAATTGAGTGGGAATTGTGCAACAAACGGTAATTAAACAAGGTAGGTTTTGACTTCCTAAATATTAATTTAAAATATTACCCCCATCATACACTAAGAAGGATTTTAGACATTAGGTATTTCTATATCCCTTGATATACTGGATTTAGAACTGAACTGAACAGGGCTACCAGACTCTATGAATTTGGTGAATCCACTGGATAAAGACCTGATAGGTGTCCAGGGAGATGGCTCAGTAGAATAATTGCTTGCCTGGCAAGCACAAGGGCCTGAGTTCAATCCCTGGTTAAAAAATAATAATTTTTAAAAAAAGACCTGAAAAGTATTGAGCCAAAATCCTATAATCAAAATGCAGCAAAATCTTGCAATGATCATAAGAAAATAGGAGACTGTGACATTATGTCAATGTATACAGAGCACTAAATCAAGACACAAAAGTACTATTTATTTATCAAAAAATATTGAAACTTCAAAATTTAGAAAATGGGGCCAGGGATATAGCTCAGCAACACAGTACCTGCCTGGCAAGTGGAAGGTTGTTAAGTTCGGTTCCCAGCACTCCCCATTCCCCAGATGAGAGATTTAAGACAAGTAGTAGGACTGGGGTAAATATTTGCAAAACATCATACAGGATTCCTATATAGAGAATTAAAATAATGAACATAATGGGGAGAGAAGAAAAGGGGGGGAAACCCATCCTTGGTACTCCTAAGATTTGTCTTTTCATTTTTGCAAGCCCTCAGTCAAACAATAGCATCATCCAAAGGGAAAAGAGGTATTAAATTCACCCTGCTGTGAAAGGCAAGGCAGGTGTGGGCCAGGAGTGGGCCTCACAGAGCAGAACATAGGTGCAGCAAGGCTGAGGCATGCAGTCAGGGCAGGCGGACAGCACCTCCAGGAGCCCTCTAGGGGAGTGTTTACAGGGAGCAAGGGTATCGCTGACAGTTCTACTAAACTGGAGGGTTAACCTGAATGTTCACAGCAGCTGCTGTATATTAGCTCTCCCCACTGGAAATAAGCCTTCATTAAAAGAAAGTTGAACTCCAGACCTATATTTGAACCCAGAAACTAAAGAAAAAGTCAGATAAGAGAGAAACAGACTCACACTAATAAAGTACCATGCCCACTTCCTATCACAAAGAAAGGGCTGAGGCTACTCCTGACCTAGAGCTTATCATTTCAATCCTCTTCATGCAGAGTGGGTGAGATTCCCTGATTTTCCTTGAGTCAACACTAGAGGATTGAAGTCAGGCACTGCTCTAACTGGTATCATTGCTGAATTGTTGTCCTTTTATACATGAGGCACAAGGCTCATTTATTCCTTCATTTTTCATTTCTTTCTGTTTTAAACTTGGATATCTGCAGCATTCCCAATATTGTAATAAGGAAACTTGTAGGAAATTAATATTTATCCCAAATAATTGTAAATTTTGGTTTGCCTTTTGTAATAAAATATAATAATATGCAATTCTATGTTTACAAAAGTTATTTCCCAGCAATAAGTCCATATATCTGGTTATCCTAAACTTCCAAAGTGAAAAACTCCTATCGTACAGGAGCATATGGGATGGAAGTGAGTTGGGCATTTGTCCAGTGTGACATAAGAGGCAGCAGTAGCCCCTGCCCCAGCTAAGCATGGAGATGCCGTCGCTCTTCGAGGGCAGGACCACAGAATCAAGACCCCCAAGACTAAGAGGGCTCATTCTCTCTCCAAGAGAAGGGGCAGGATATATTAGGCCTTGTTTATAAGGACAGAGGGAAATAGGCAAACGGTATTGAGCGATGAGCCCCTCCTGTGGTACAGGCACTCTCCTCAGTCCTTTTCTGTCAGCTCATTTAATCCTTAAGACACCTTTCCAATCTTATGGACTGGGAAAGGCCCAACAAGCAAGCTGAGAAAATTATTCACATCCTGAGTCACATCCACCAATGCAGAGCAGAATGGAATAAATATATGATGAAGTTATGAGCTTTGTTTTTTCCATCCAAGTTTTGATGCTCGCCCAACAGATAGATAGAGAAATTTGCCCAGTAAACAGAGGTTTTGGATATTCATTTAACCTTCTCCCCATATCAAATTGCCCCAGTTTGGTGTAGTAGTGGCAGTCCTGTACTGGAAGAGAAGAGAAGCTGACCCCAGGAGACTAGATAAGCATAAGTCAGTCAAAAAGGAGGCATAGGATCATGGAAGCCAAGAAGGCAGAGGTACCCCAGCTTCTACAGTCAGATGGGGCGCTAAGCACAGACTTCACTGTCTTTCCAGCTGGGCTTCTGGTCTTGCGTAGCTTCTATTTCTACCTGCTGTTCTTTGCAGTCCTCCAACACTCCATATCCACAGCCCACGCTCTGCACAATCAGGACCTCCAGGACTAAGAGAGCTCATTCTCCTTCCATTCTTTTCTAGAAGTTCAACCACAAACTCTCAAAATGAATAGGAACATTTTATTTCTTCCTATATAAACTTTCTGTCTGGATCATCCCCCCAAAAAAGGAAAGAAAATAAATAAATCCTGTTTCATTCTTGGATTTCATTCAGCAGAGTGCAGGAATTATTTGAGCCATTTCTTTGTCCTATATAGGGAAATATGTTTTCTATGACATGGTTGACTGGAACCACACAGGTAAAATAAAATCTTCAAACTACTTCCGTTCAGATACAGAAATGATGAACAATTTGACATCCTGTATCCACTCCCCCCCACCGACTGCAAACTAGAAGCCTCTCTGTCACAAGCTATTCTTGCACTATTATACCTGTAATGTTATGGGAAGTTGTTTGAGGCAAAAGCCAGCCGTAATAATGGGATTGTGCTTTGAAAAAGAGCTGGCAGTAAGGCTATGCTGTAAATGAAAAGCATCATAAAAGGTACGTTAGCACAGTTAAGGAGCAGTAGACTGTTCAAATAACTCATTGCAGGCTATTTTTATAGTACCCTAATTCTGTTTTTAAAATCAAATGCAACTCTAAAAGAATATCTCATTCTGAGCTGGGAAGAAAGCCAAAACAGATCAGTTTACACAGAACCTCAAATCTTACCAGATAAAATTCATCCCTTCACTCAAAAAAAAAAAAAAAGGCAAGCACTGAGCACCAACTATGTACTCAGAGTTGAGTTAGATGGAAAGGAGCACACAGGTTCACACATCCATCAACAATAATAGTACGGGCTACATAACACAAGACAAAAACAACCAAGATAGTAATGGTAGGGAGAAATTAGGAAAAATAATTTCTGACTGAGAATTCCAAAAAGCTTTGTGGAGGAGTTGGCATTTGGGTGGAGCTTTGGAGGCTGGAGACAGAGGACAATTTTGGATAGAAGTGACATCATGTAAAAATCATGGGATGAAGTGATGGGATGGAGGGCCACACTTGAAAGGCAAACAATTCCCTTTAGCTGGACTTGAAAGGGATGTGGTAGAAAGACACAGGAGGCAGGCTAGGACACGATCTGGAGGGCCCCACACACCGAGGCCAGGCCTGCGGCAAGTCCCCTAATCAGAAGGCAGACAAAGCATTAGGAACTTAGTTGGTGACAGTGAGTCACCTGCTCTTAAGAGGAAGACTAAAAAGGATCTTGCACTCTAACACTTACTAAAAATAGCTCAAGAGACGTTCACTCTTTGCTTGGTTTTTATTATGCTCAAAACTAATTCTGCAAATCTTGCGTGGCAAAGAGCAAAGGCCTCTGGCATTGCCCTCCCTCATCTCTGGTTTTACCTAGTTTTCTTTCTGTCTTTCCTTTTGCTTATTTCTCCTCATGTAACACAATGTACTTCATGTTGCATGTACTTTGCTTATAGAGCAGTTATTCAATAAATCAATGCAACGTAGCAATGCAAAGGGAGACAAAGGAGAGACGGGGTGGCACGCCCACAGACCAGGCCACCTTCCAGAAATTATATAAGAAACAGTGTCTAGATATACCTTTCTACGTGTTCATCCCTGGCAATCACTGCCTAACAAGTTCTCTAATTTCTACAGCAAGAATTTTTTCCCACAAGTACTTTTATACAACCTTTCATTTAAGTGTAAATGAATGTTAGTTTATATGGTAGCATGGGTATGGAAAAATATCTACTTTTTGACATGAAATTCTTAAGCAGGCAGGCAAAGTTTTGTTTTTTTTTTCTCCCTAGCATTAAAGCAATAGTGGGATCAATTTCTTAATACATCAGATGAATGCTTATGATAGTGTCTGCTACTACCATCCGAATAATCTGGCACACCCAGATGCTATATAACCATGTCAGCAGTAGTGATGCTGAATTGTGAATCGTGCGTCCTTGGCATCAGGGACTCATGCGTCTTCCAATGACCCATCATTCATATCCTCAAAAGTGTGTGATTATTCTGTTTTATTAAAGTGTAAATCTGAGTAAGACATAGGCAGCCCATTCCTGAATGCTTCTACCACTTCTGGCTCCATTCAGCAGTGTTCTCGTTGTAAAATAGCAAACATGAGAGACACATTTCTTTAATTGTATGTACACGGAGACATATTAAAAGTAAATATTAAGCCAATGACCAAATGTTTTGCTTAGGGCTAGTAAAACATTGTTTTATCCATGTGAAGCAGTGAGAATAAAAATAAAAAGAAAGAAGAATCAGAACTGAAATTTCTCTAGTTCTATAAACATTTGCTGTGTGTGTTGCAAAGCAATAGTAGATTGCACACATGGTTGGTTAATTGTTTTACCTACTGTAAAACATCTTTACAGCTATTGAAATAGACTCTTAGTTGTAAAATACATTCCTGCATCCCATATATTTAAGGAGTACAAGGGGGGGAGTAAAGTTTTCTCCTACATCAGCAGATCCAGGCAACCAAGGCAAATCTCTACTTTTAAATATAAATATATTTCCTTGAGGGATTTTCTAGCAGTTAGCTTGACCATACGTATCTCCAACAAATAACCCAAAACAAGTAATAGAAAAAAGTAATAAGGGAAGGAGGCTTTCGGATTTCTACCTGTATTAACATGGCAGCCTATAATAGCTTTGAAATGGTTTCCACTTAATGAATACCCACATTTGCATTTCAAGAGTACCTCAGGGCACCATAAAGTCAATACAGCATAGATAATTCTGAAGCCAACCCTTCTCCCATACTAAAAGGTCCTTTAACTATAAAAACCAATTTTAATAAAAGATGTATACACTCAAGACCATCCACTGTACAATACACTTCATCACAATATAAAATTTTGGCTAAAAGACCAACTTAATGGAATTCACAGTAGATTAATGTCATTATTAGTCAGGACCGCATACAGAAAATCCTGCACTTGTAGCTCTTCAAGCAAGGTGTTTTAGTGAGGGGTGGGGAACAAAAGAAGAAAGCGAAGTAAATTCTGTTGCGTGCTTTTCTGGTTGTCACTGCATCCTGGTAACTGCATGAAAATGATGACCTCGTCACGGTCCACAAAGGACTGTGCCAAATGTGTAAAAGACAAAGCTATATAAGGAACCTAGTGGGCCAGAAGTAATGGGGTGAAATTATAACACTCTAAATACAGCTCCAGAGGTGTTTCTGGCTGCAGTAAGAGATTAAAAAAAAAAAAAATCCCTAGGCTCTCTTACATATCCCACCATGCCGAAGACCAAGACTTCCAGCTGATCTCAAGCAAGGGAGCTCATAAAGTATGGAAACTCACCAAGGACATATTTGTGTCAGACATTTAATTTATAATCAGTGCTCTTATGCACTTCAAAATAAAAACAACACTTCAGAGAAGCCTTCCCTGATGACCCTATCCAAAACTAGTTACTTAATAAGTCCTAAGCCCTACCATCTAGTTTACTTTTTCTCATAGCACTTACCTCCCACTGATATTTTAAAACTCTAGGTTTACAGCCCACAGTAGGGTGTTTTAAAAATTATTAATTGTTGTGGTACTGGAGATCAAAGTAGGGCCTCATGCGTACTTAAGCAAACCACACTCCAAGCCCTTTCCCACAGACACTCTTATGTCCTTTGTGTTCATTTGTGTGTGTTAGCAAGCTTGCAAGCTCTAGAATGCTAAGCATTTTACTGGCCTGCTGTGATTAAAGGAGCACCCAGAGCAGAGGAAGTACTCACTAAATATTTGCTATATGGATGAACAAATGAATTGAATTGAAAAGAGGGGAGGGGAGGGGAGAGGCAAGGAGAAGGGTGGGGAGAGGAGAGGGGAGGGTAAAGGGGAGGAGA
>NW_004524598.1:7191105-7192173 GCF_000260255.1 Octodon degus
AAAAAAAAACAGAAAAAGAAAACAAGAGACAAGAAAAAAAATAATAATAAAATTAGAAAGTCCCTAAAAGTTTCAGGACTTGGTCTATCAGTGGGCTGGTCAGGAATCTGCTCTGGAGAAGATGGGAAAGAACTAAAGCAGAAGAGAGACTGTCCTGGGTTTGGTAGTTTCCCTGGTACCTCAGACACTCTGCAAGCCCAGCTAAATCTGTACAGAGCATGGTAGAGGCTTGCATGTTGCACCAGAACCCCAGCCTCCTTCTCTCTAGATGCATCCCTGGGAGAAGCCCAGGACCACAGAAACAAATTTCTGACTAAAACAAAAAGAAAAATAACAGAGTACTATATTTGTACAACTGGGCACTTGGCACTCCCAAAGAGATACAATTCTGAAACCTATTCCATGTCAGTGGAAGCCTTTTCTGAATGAGTGCTTAGAAAACTGATGAAATCAGCATGATGTATTAACACCTCCTTCAGAAGAATAAATTTGATAGTTGCCAACAGGGAAAAGCAAATATTGGGCTGGGGGGAGACCTGCCCAGTAACTAGGGAGAAGAAGGAGAGCAGACAAAAATCTGTAAAATCCCATCTTTGATAGACCCTATCAAATGATAAATGCCTATGACTCACTGCTGGAAAAGCAACAGAAATTAATGTGAATTTGTCTTCCCAAAAACAGACAAGTGGGTAAAATAATTCTATGTGACTTTCCAGACAGAAATGATAGAAACACTTTGCTCAAATGTATAGACCATAAGTGAGTCAAATGTTCTGAGAGGTATAAAAGGGAGTATTACTAGAAGAAATAACCTCACTACAGAAAACCCTGGCAGTCTGAGATAATAGATATGTTTATCTTACTCCTGATCCCAACAGTTCTGCTGCTAATTTTGCTTCTACACTGTTGCCTTAATCCTGAGACCCCAGTCATAGAAAACAATTTTCAGGCCAGAGATATAGATTAGTGGCATAAGCACCGAGAGAGAGAGAGAGAGAGAGAGAGAGAGAGAGAGAGAGAGACAGAGAGAGAGAGAGACACAGAGAAAGACAGAGAGAATGAAAGACA
>NW_004524598.1:7192273-7203214 GCF_000260255.1 Octodon degus
GGGAGGGTAAAGGGGAGGAGAAGGGAGAGGAGGGGAGGGTGGGGGAGGAGAGAGGAGGGCAAGGAAGGGCAGGGGAGGGGAAGGGAAGGGGAGGGGGGACGGGAGAAGAGGAGAAGGTAGGGGAGGGGAGGGGAGGAGGAAATCTCTCCCTCTTTGTTTCAGACTGTGTACAGTCCCTTGTACTATGAGGGAAGAGGGACACTGGTTCCTAAGGAGCACATAATAACTATGGGGGAATACTATAAACCTGTTGGCTTAGAGCAACACAAATATCTCATTCCATAACCCTATAGGTCACAAGTTTGACACAGGTTTACACAAAGGTATCATTAAAGCTTTTCTATGAGTGCTAAGTTACATATGTTTCCTGCTTTTTCCAGCTTCTGAAAGCTACCTGTCTTCGGAGACTGGGACCCCCACCATCTTTGTGGGTCACATTATGGCTCTGAGCCTGTTTCTGTCATCATATCTCCCACCCATACTCAGCCTCTCCACTTCACCTTCACAGACCCTTGTAGATTATGAGAGGCCCACTTAGATGATCAGAATAATTTCCTCACCTCAAGGTCTGTTACTCAACAACCTTAATTCCCACTTCCCATGTGACAGGCAGAGTCTCAAATTCTAGAGATTAAAACTTTTGGGGGCTGTTATTCTGGTAAACTAGGAATAGACAGGTGGCAGAAGGAAGAAAATGAGAGAGGGTAACCAGAGGGAGCAAATGAATATGGCTACCTGTGAGAAGGCAGTTCTGAGCAGGCTAGGTGGGTGACACATTACTCCAGTAGAAGAGAGAAGACGTAGGCAATACCTTCAACCCACTATTGACCTCCAAAAATGAGAAAGTGAGACCTGGCCTTACCGAAGAGTAACCAGAGAAATGTTGGATGCATCAGAGAAAGAGGGGCAGGAAGACAGGAGGAAGTCAGTATGAAGAGGTGTAGGTCTGAGGGGCAAATATCAGAACTAGAGAGAGCAGGGATGCATTAGTGACAGACCCTTCAGATAAATGATTTCATAACTGAAGAAAAAAAAAATGAGACTGAGTCAGTGTGCCTATAGTCAAAGAGGTCTATAAGATCAATTAACATGGAAATCAAGATCTAAAGAGAGGGAGACCCAGTGTTCAGATTTGAGAGGAATGAGCTCATGGTGACGAGATCTCTAGGTCAGTTTCTGTCCACCAAAAGTTTAGGTAAAAAGATAGATCAGGACACCATATCACTTCTGGATTAGACATGAGGTAAGGTGACCTGGCCTATATTGCAGTCAAGCAACATTAATGATCTTAGTAAGAGTGAACCCTGATGGCATTCCAGCCATCCTTGGCACTGTCACCCATCGCAGCTCTCTTCCACAGCTCAGGATGAGACAGCAGAAGTCTGTGGATAGGTCGCTTCTGAAGGAGCAGTCACCTCACTCTGACACTCACTCTTGTCTTTGTGTTTCCCTGGCCTCCAGCCAACCTCAGCTGAGAATGTGGGTTACTAATTTCTGTTCCTGATATCTGACAGCTGTCACAGATGTTCCATGGCCCTCACTACAACCCCTAGTGTTTGAATGCTTGCTGATCTCCCATCTGTTGAATGTCCTCTCCTTGACTTCTTTTTAAACTTTCCAGACCTTCTGACCATTCCTATCTCTTTGTTTCATCCCTTGGAATCTGGGTTTTCCTACCATTCAGCTTTACTTTAATTCTATTAGAATTATTTTACTTAGGGTCTTGAAATCATTCTATTCTATTTAGAAGTAAACTGATCTTCCAAATGGGTTACAGGCCTAGTAGGAAACAGATGTTCTCGGACACTCTCCAGTCACCTTCAGAACTGAGTGGCCTCACTAGAGAACCCCTGCTTGCTGCCATTGCTATCAACTTCTACAATGTCACAAACTGAAGCCAAAAACTGGAATGCACTGGTCTATTGTAAAGACTGCAGACAGGGTGAAGAGCAGAAAGAGTCGTGAGAGAGAAGGACAAACCAGAAAAAGAATGTCAGGAAAGCAAAGGAGAGAGACATTTCAGGAGAGAGGGGGAGGCAGAGGTGTCGATTGCAACACAGTAGCCAAGAAGAATGAGCACTGAGAAAAGGCCACTGGGTCTATAATGGTATAAGTTCATTTTTCATGTCAAGCAAACAGATTCAAAAGGGAGCTGTTGGGCTAAAGGGAGCTAGAAGAAAGGTCAACTTGATGCCTGAAGAAGAAAAAAAAAAGTTTAAAAGTATCAAGAAAGCTTTACTAGTAAGTCTTAAAAATATGCCAGAAAACTTAAAGCTATTTTCAACTAGTAATCACATAACTAAAAGAAATCATTTACATAACTGAGGCAGCTTATTAAGTCAACAATAACTGTCAACATTTGCTTAAGTATCTTAAAACAAAAAAGGAATGAGAGACAAAAGCTTAACATAAATGAAAATTAATCCAATTCACAATCAAATGGAAATGCCATGGGCCCAGAAAACATTTATATGTGGGATTTTATTTCCAGACCCTAAATTTAAGAAGCTAAAATTAACTACCATTGCATTCAACAGCATGAGATGAAGAAATCTCTCTTAATGGTATATTATCATTTTAATTTATTAAAAGGAAGAAAGTAAGAACAAAGAATTCTTCACTTTCTTAGTCTCCAGAGAAGCAAGTATCATTTGCACTAGAAAGATAAGCTTTGTAACCAAGTAGTGTTTGCCCCACTTCCCAAACCAACCCAGCCTTCCAGCCCAAACTGTAATCCTTGCTTGCAAGGAGGGTTTGATGCTACAGCTTGTCCAGCCAGCTAGGGATGCTGAGTGAGGCCTGCCCTGGAAGGGAAGAGAGGGGACTGGGAGCAGAAACAACAACAATGAAGACATGTCATGTGCAAGCACCAACTCCCCAAATGAAGGCAATCATTATGTACCAACCTCGTAATAATAAAGTAATGATTTTGAAAGAAAAAATAACAAAAACCAGCCCATATCTGCAAACTGCATCTCACCACCCACTTGCCCAGCCCTCGTGGGAGGCAGAATGATGACTAGAACTGAATAAGTGTTTTGCATTTAGACTGAATTAGGTTAGAGTCTAATATTGGCTCCAATACTTACTGCCAGGCCTTGAACAAGTTGTGTAACCTCCCTAAATCTTTCTCACTTTTAATACCTGACTTAGTATATCACTGTCATTGCAAGTCAATGGCTTTGTGCGCTGACCTGTACTGTTTTCCATCCCCCTACCTTCACCTTAATTCATTCTTAGGTTCTGCTTTCCTCAAAACCATCTTTCTGCCTAAGTCAGCCTCTTCCTGACCTGATCTGTCTCTTCTCCAGCCTCACACTGGGTGACATGAGACTCTGCTCTCTGCCTCTCATATTCTGGACCTTCTTGAAATTTTAGTCTGGAGGTCTAGTGGTTCATGGCTTCCTGGAGAAGTTTGGTGTCTTGAGAAGCAGAAGCCAGGAAAAGAATACTTGCCTGATGTACATAGTGATGCCCTTTCAACTAGAATTGCTAGGGTGGAACCCAAGCCATCCATCGACGAGCAAGGCCGTTTTCAGCTACCTAAGAAATAGTCAAAAAGCTAAGTAATGAAGTCTTTTACTACCTGGAAAGAAATTCTCATCAGCTTGTATCTCCCAAGGCACTGAAGCAGCAACTGGGCAAACCCACCTGAACTGTAAAAGTCCCCCATAAATTTAAGGTGGAAAAATATCTCCTGCCCATCACATGAGGAATGGTTGAAAAAGATGTGGTATTTTTATACAATGGAGTATTACTCAGCTACAAAGAATGATAAACTTGAAGCCTTTATAATTAAGTGGATGCCACTTGAAAATATACTCATAAGTGAAATAAACCAGACCCACATGTGTAAATATCATATAGTCTCCCTAGTATAAGAACTGAAAAGAAGAAATATAAATAGAAATATATAACACAATTAAATGGAAAGTGAGAACTTGAGGATTGGACAACGAGGAAAGGGCAACGAGAAAAGCTGAGAAACAGAACAAAGGCAAAGCCATACATTTATACACACAAGATAGGCAAGGCAATAACCCTGAGAAACATCAGCAGCTTTTTGAAACTAGCAGTTAATTGGTAGGATTCTCACTCTGACTAACTATACATGCTGATACCTGTGAACCAAGCAACTGCACTGAAGATAGCAATGTGTAATAGAAGGCTCACACTTGGAATGCCTGTCATTCTGGTCTTCTAAGTACCTACTTCTTGTCATGACATACCAATTATTACCATACCGTCTCACAAGTAAAAGGGTTCCCCCCCAATGGGCAATAAATGTAAAAAAGACACACGGAAAGGGAGAAAAAAGTCACAGGATTGTCCTGCTACAATGCTGTATATGGTTAGATTTCTAAATTTCTGTGAAAAAGTAGCTAATTGTATAGTCATATTCTTTAAATATTTTTCATTTTTTTAAATTTTTATCTCCAGATTCTATAGGGACTTAATGTTTAACATATCAATACTTGATGGAAAATGCTTGTTCCATGTTATGCCTAAGTTGTTTGATATTCAGACAGGCAGTGAAGTTAAACTCAACTGCATATGTTGTTGGGTAATAATAAGCTTCTCTTCTGGAGGGTTAACAACCTAAGTTTGCAGATGAAAAATTAGAGAAATATAAGGGCTGCAAAGACAGCCAACATTTTGACCATAGCCTTTCAAGGTCAGTGAACACTCAGGACATAGGAGAACCTATATTGTAACATCATGTAACTCAGTTGTGTCCCAAATTTTCTGATCAAGGAGATTATAGGCCTACAGAGCAACATGATCGATGACATAGAGTGTGCCTAAGGAGAGTCACATGGAGAGAAAACATTTTCTCAGGCTTTCACAGAGAGCAAATTGTTCAAGCAACAGCCATGATTCATCCACATGACTGACACTGACAAAGGATCTTCAACCTGCAGTACAGGGTTACAGGATAAATCTTGAGGGTACTTGACTGACATTATCAGATACAAAAGTTACATTTCTTGTTATATAGGTCTTGCTTTATCTTGGTCTTAACCATCCAGCAGAAAAGAATAAAAATGAAGTATATAAAGTAAAGCCATATTAATATGCTGAGCTGTAAAAGGCTCAAGTCAAAAACTTCTGCGGATAACCCATTACTATTATGGACTGTTGGAATGTGTTGGATTGTTTTGCTGAATTCATGCACCTATAGTATTAAGATGCCAATAGAATACCCATCTCTGACAGGACTGAACTGGAGAGGGAGGATACTAAGGGAGTATCCATTTTGGAGGATATGGGAAGATACATTTTGTATTTGTATATGCAGAATAGTTAGGATAGATATACAGCTACTTTCACTTAATTCAATGAGAAGAAAGATTTGTACTACTAGTGTTTGGACAGGATATCCTGTCTACATCTTGTACTATGGATAACCACTAAGAAGATAACAATGTACAATGTATTAATTATTGAAACTGTCTTATTAATCAGTTTTGAAACTATCTTATTGCTACTTGTTTCTCAATAAAATAAAATAAAAAAGAAAAATGTCTCCTGGTACACATAATATCCTTGTCATTTGGCTTTGTATTTCTCACCTCATGGCAAACTTTGAAAAGATTGATCTAAGATTTGATTACATGGAAGCATAGAAAGAAGATGGGAAAATGTCAGCTGATTTTTCCACCTTGTCATACACTATGTCCATTGTCAGAAATCTCATAACTGAAATCATGAAGATATGGCAAGGAAAGAAGAGTTGAAGGAATAGGATCAGCTAGATTCTCATATGAGTCACAGGCAAGATGCTTCAGGGAATATGATCAAGCGAAGCAACCATTCTCTGTAAAGCTTAGGTTCTTGCTTGTTTTAAGGATATTTGACAACATACAGTATTCCAGAAAACACCTTAAATGAGTGCTAAGGAGCACAAATAAGTAGCAAAAATTAATGGAAGAGGATGTGCTTTGAATCTTATTCCCAAAAGCTTGAACCTTTCTAAACCACTTCAGTACTTTAATTAAGAAACCTATTAGCAATAAACTAACACATTCTTGAATCAGAGTAACACTCTTCAGGACATAAGCATGACTGATGGCTGTTGGGTAGCACAAAGATCTTTCCTAGACAGTACATATTGTCTAAAGTTGTCTCTTTGATCATTTAGCCAACATAGTGATACTGGGTTCAAAAGATTTATGACTGTGTGTGTCTTACACATAAAAATAAGACAAGGAAATTCATAAAAAATGACAAATGTAGGAAGACAGTCAAAATTAGGACAGAATTTAGAATTTCACTCTTACTTCTTCTAGAAGAGGAGGCAGAGGTCTCAAGCTTGCCCAGTAATATATCCAAGTTACTGGTGGAATTACAAGTAGCAGGGGATCTGCTGGCTCCTGATCCAAGCTGTGTGTATGCCAGCCTGCCACTCTCATGGGACTCAGGCCAGCACCTGATGGTCAGGGACTCTGCTGAGTCCACTGCTGCAGCCAGCAAGCCCAGGCAGGGCTGTAGCCGGAACCCATCAGTCTATTTAAAATCTGCCTTACCAGCCCATCTGTCAGCTTAGAGAGTCACCAAGGCTTTCATACACATCCACCCATCCATCAATGGCAGAAGTACAAGGGCAGAGGTCCTCATTAAAATTTTTGAAGCATTTATGGCTATTATGTAAAAATGAAATCATATAGACTATAATAAAAGGGAAACCTCCCTGCCCTGCTTCCCACTGGGAATTCTACTGCATTTCAGAGTCACAGTTTAGTCATTGCTAGTTGTAAAATATATTCTATATCTCTTTCATAATTTTGCAATTACAGACACTAACTTTTGACTCTGTGACATGAAAGATGGGAAAACTATTTCTATTACATTTTCTCCCTTTTCCTTAGCCATGAAGTTTTATTAGTCATACAGTATTCCTTTTAGTTCTTCTTTACTTAACTTTACAACAGATAATATAGCTCACCCTCTCTACTCTGTTCCATAGTTTTTGGATCACTTCTCTTGAGCTTCTACACATGACACAAAGCTAGAGCCACATCTTGCTCTCACTTTTCCCCCTCACCACGCCCCTGCACCTCCTGACTTCTGTCAGCTCTGTCGTTACGTTCACTTTGCATGTTCTGCTCTGCAAGAGCAATTAACGTTCAGTGTTTTGTCTGTAGATTGATACTAAGAAGTGATCGCTGATAAAAATAGCACCTGAAACATTATGAAGATGACTACTTTTCACTACAGAAACAAACCATGTCATTGCACCTGCACAGAAGGAAACGTGTCCTTGCCATCACTAACTCCCAAGAGAGAAAGGTGCAAGTGTAAACATGTAGGAATGGCAAGTCACTCAAGTGTACAAAAAGTGTTAGAATCACAACCCACTAGAGAAAGGCTTTCTTCTGATAACCATCTTTGTAAAGATCATTTTAGCACTGTAGTATATTTATTTGCATGTTCAGCAAGCAACACATTGCAGCCAGACTTAGCTGCAGATGTTTATTTTTTTATTTTTGATGTATTTGGTACAGCCTCTTACTATACAGCTTGGACTCATAGTGACCTTCCTATTTTCAACCTCCCCGGCACTGGGATTAATGGTGCATGCCACTATGCCTGGTCTAGGTGGCCAGTTCAGCACACCTGCAAGCAGGGCCAGCATGGCATGTGGTGCCCAGCTGTAGATATTTAAAGTCACATCTTGGATTTTGCATCAACAAATTAATTTTTGTAACAAAAGAACTTCTCAAATGAAGAGAAGTAGCTGATATTATAGGAAGGGTTTATAGCAGCAAGTCCAAATTCTGTGTTCACTCTATTAATTCTGTTAAGATTTCAGTAAGATATTCCATGAGCCTCAGTTTCCTCATCTAAAAAAAAAAAAGATGGTGAAACCATCTGTCACATCAGCACATTGCGAAGATTAAGTTCAAAAAATCTCTGTGAAAATGTATTGCAAATTATAAGGTGCTATGCAAATGCAAGGTATTGTTATTAACAAGGAGCACAGGGTGCTGCTGGAAGGAAATTGAAATGCAGTGCAGATATCTAACATCAAATGAAGGCCATTTGAAGATAAAAGAATCAAGATAGTACGGGCACAAATTGGTGTTACATCCCAGGAAGGAATTTAAAACTGTGCAACCAGACATTAAGAAACCTGCTGCTTTAGATAACTTATTCAATACATCAATAATGTTATGCAAGACACTGACTCCACAAGCAGCCTTGCTCCTCCCTTCTAATTATCAAGGACATGACTGCAAGAAATATCAAATAGTTAAATGTGGACAAAATGCAAACAACTTTTAAAGTTCTGTGACAAGGACCTACACCTGAGGCCACGTTCATAATAAGAAATGGAAGGGAGCATCTGTGTAAGTCTCCTTAAGAGGGATTTTAAAATGTTTATGAATCTAGCCTTACTTAAACATCTTTTAGTAGGGCCAGCCAAATAGCTCAGTGGGTTAAAGTGCCTGCAAGTAGACACAGAGGCTGGGGGTTCAATCCTGGGGCCTGCTGAGCTGGCCTCACCTCCCGGGGCCTGCTGAAACAGCAAGGTCCTGGGACTGGGTGTGGTGGCACAAGCCTGTAATTCCAACTCCTGGGAGCTGTAAACAGGCAGATCACTACCAGTCTGATCTAGTAGTGAGATCCTGAACACCCTGTCGACCTTTCCCTAAAATACAAACATAAATAAATAAATAAATAGCAGATCACTACCAGTCTGATCTAGTAGTGAGATCCTGAACACCCTGTCGACCTTTCCCTAAAATACAAACATAAATAAATAAATAAATAAATAAATATAAACATATTTTAGTACTGCTCTTTGGACTGGTTTCCCAAATGATTTTTTCTTTTTCAGAATCAGGGATTGAACTCAGGCCCTTGCACTTGCCAGCAAGTGCTTATTCTACTGAACTATCACCCCAGCCCCAAGGTTTCCCAAACATTAAGAAGAGCTCCTTGTATCGGCTTCAGCACACATCACACATGACACCAATGTCCAGAGCATCACTTATACTCAAAGGATGCCAGAGAACAAAGAGTCAAACCAAAAGACCCTAGAGATGTGAAGGCGAATCACAAGCTCTGGATAAAAATTGTCTGTGGCACAGGTAATCAATATCCCATAAAGAATGCCCGGTACCAAGCAGAAAGAATATCCAAGATTATTATTTTCCAGCTCAGAAAAAAAAAAGTTTTAACATAAGGGCTCCATGTCAATGTTAAGAGTTGCTCTGTTTGTGTTTGCCTTTTCTTAAGGTTAATACAGAGCACCCTGGGGATAGAAATCATTAAACTGTTTCTGGGATCTGCTGAGACCAAAATATTCCTGAGAAACATCTGCATACCAATAAGCCAGTTGCCGTCCAGCGCAGGACGATGGGACTCATTAGTGGTGCAAACCTGCTGAACTGTGGTCATCTCTCCTCACATTAAGAGGATGTCTCTTTTACCCTCTATGGCAACTGGATTTTTCCTCAGCTGTTGATGAGAAGAATCTCTGTCTTTATTGAGTGGATATTTCCCTCAAGTGTTGCTCTCCTTAATGGCAATTTTACCCTATTATGTGTATTTCCCAGGGAGCCCAGGAATGTTAATGAATGTCAGGCCCACATTTCTCTCAGTGGCTGGATTTCCAAATGTGGCTCGAGCAGTGGCCTGCCGCAAGTGCACATGCTAATCAGGCTCCATCTGCACAGGAGGCTGCTTGCAGAAACAGACAATTATTTTGCTCCGTGCAGGGCTGCTCAGGGAGGGGAGCAGCTGCAGAGAAGTAAATTCCCAGGGCTTAGGATGATTAGGGGCCCCCCAAAGTACACTTAAGTCTTTCAAATAAATTCCACCAAAAAAAGTTTCAGAAAAGCATGAAAAGAAAATCTTATTCTTTGGGACCCTTCACTAGTTATTTCAAAGCCTTTTCCTTCAGAGGAAATAGTTCTTTCCAAGTGATGCAGGGAAGAGGACCAGACATGCAGAGCTGTCCTGCCATGTACTCAGTAGTAGGTGACTAGTTTTCTCTTTGAACTAAATGAAGAAGTTCTGGAACAGGAGGCCACAGACAATGCCTTGCCATCGACACTTGAGAGTGGAGACTATTAAATATCTCACCCACAGAGTAATCATTTCTCTACTGTAGTGTGTCCAAGGGGACAAGTCATAAATGAATTACTGCTCATCGTAGGAATGTTGAATTTACAAACTACCAGACATACTCTCTAGTGGCCTCAGTTCCACAAGCGGACAAATTTACAGCACTTTAGGCACTGAGAAATTCTAGCTCAAGTTATCATTTGACATCATTATTTTGAAATTGAGTACATCTTAGATGATAGCACTTCTCCTGTCTCACCTCCAGCCTGGAAATGCTTTTAGGAAACAAGAGAACACAAGCAGGCCATCACATAGGAATTGTCAGGAAGATGATTTGATAACTGCCATGGTTGGGTTGCCTAAGGAGCTGCCCTTGTCTGGCAGAGTTGACCAACAGAACAGAGCAATTGTCACAGCCCCCTTTGACACCAAGGGATTCCTAATATATGCTCTGCAGGTCTGGAGAAGAAGCAAGGCAAAATATTACAGTGGCCAAATTTTGCTTCCACTTGAACGCTACTCGAAGCCAGATGTTACTGCAAATGGGAAAGTCCCAGAGGCCAGCCCAATAGATCAGGGGATCAAAGCACCTGCTTAGGCAGATGCAGGGGCTGGGGTTTCATCCCCGATCCCAGGCCTACCATGCTGGCCCCCACCCCTGGGGCATGCTGAGATGGTGATCGAGACTGGACATGGTGGTGTACGCCTGCAATCTCAGCACTTGGTAGGCTGTAAACAGGAGGATCCCTACGAGTCCAATCTAGTAGTGAGATCCTATAGACCCTGTAGTAAATAAATATATAAAATAATAATAATAGACCCAGTCCTAGCCCAGGTCCGGTGAGTGTGTGGAGAGCTTCCTGCTAC
>NW_004524598.1:7210039-7212640 GCF_000260255.1 Octodon degus
GAAGAAGAAGAAGAAGAAGAAGAAGAAGAAGAAGAAGAAGAAGAAGAAGAAGAAGAAGAAGAAGAAGAAGAAGAAGAAGAAGAGAGAAAGAAAGAAAGAAGAAGAAGAAAGATGAGGAAGAGGAAAAAGAACAACAACAAGAATAAGAACAAGAAAGAGGACAAGGAAGGAAGAGAGGAAGGAAGGAAGGAAAGAAGGAAGGAAGGGAGGGAGGGAGGGAGAAGGAGACAGAGAGAGAAAGAGAGACAGAGAGAGAAGAGACAGAGGGAGGGAGGAAGCAATCAAGCAAGTAATTTTTATGGAGCCAAATCTAAAAAAGAGAAGACTTCTGTGATGCTGATCCATACAATGTGGTAAGAATGCTTTCATTTGAACTTGTACCCCAGTGTGAAAACTTAAGAATGTGTCCCCAAGTGTCACCTCATTTAACCCCCATCATAATGTCCAAAGACTTTATATCTAATTTGAGGATGACAGGGTCCATTTATGAAGCCTAAACAGTGATGCTAGGATCATGGGTGTGACTTGTCCGAGATTATCCAGCTGCTGCTGACAATAATGGCATTACAGCTTAGATGAAAAGTCCTACTCTCAGCCTTTGTCCCTCAGCACACTGTCAACCCACCAGAGAAATTTCCAGAACTTTTCGAAGCAATAGGAATAAGAGAATAAGTGAAAAACTAACTTACTCTTTGTTGTGATGTTTATGCTGTTTTCTTTCCTAATAAAAGAAAGTTAACTAAATGGCTGGAGATGGTTCTATGACAGATTTCATTTTAATGAGACTTTGGTGCAAAGACAGTGTATGCAAAGGTGCCCACAAAGAGTTTTGAGGCATAAAAGAGATGGCCTTAGGAAAAGCCCCAGCATGACAGTGCCAATATAGGGTGTGGTACTTCCCAACTATTAACTAGTGTACTGAATTTGCTTATTTGCCCTGCCTTGCCTCAGACCCTCGCAATTTTCTCCCTTTCATTGCTCACACATCAAGGTCTTGCTGCCATGTCCCACAATGGTGGTCCCCCGAGTCTCTTTCCTCACACATGTCTCTAGGCTTTTCTAGAAGAATAGGAGCGTAGACAGTAAGGAGCCTCAAAATCTCTTCCCATTCATTAAGTTTTCAAAGTGTAGGCTCTTCAGAAACATGGAAAGATAGATAATCTCACCTCTCCCTGACATCTGAAAGAGTCCCTCATGTCTGGCTCAGATAGGAGAAGGGAAGAAAAGAATCTGTAAAGTCCCGTCTTCGATAAAGCCTATGATAGCCTGAAGTCTGGCTCCCTCCTCAAATATATGTTAAGATCCTAACCTCCTATACCTAAGAATGTGACTATTTTTGGAGATATGATCTTTAAAAAAAGCAACTGAGTGATTAAGATGAGCCTTGATCCAACAGGACTAGAGGATTCATAAGAAAGAAAACTTGAGTAGTTTCAAAAACACCCCATGATGACACGGGAAAAGGCAGACATCTTGGCAAGCAAAGAGAGGCTTCAGAAACTTAACCCTGCTGACACCTATATCTCAGACTTCCAGCCTCAAGAAAAGTACGCTTTGGTTGACTAAACTAAAGTACACTTTGGTTGACTAAACTTCCAGCCTCAAGAAAAGTACACTTTGATTTGCCCCTCTCAGACTTCCAGCCTCAAGAAAGGTATACTTTCATTGACTAAACTATTCTATCTGTGGCACTATTCTATCTTCTATTTGTTTTTAGAAGTCCTAGCCAACTAATGCAAACTTCAACTAAAGGAAGTCTGACTATTCCTCCTCCACAGGTTGTGAACCTAGTCCCTAGGGCTAGAGATTCTTCATCATGTGGCTTAGTTCTGCTGTGCCCCTACTCCTTTATCCATAAAATATGGATAATAGTTAATATCTGAGCCAGAGAAATTGTTATGAGAATCTTGACTAGATAATAACTATGAAGAACTATCCATAGAGCAAATTGTCTTTTAAAATGCTAAGTTAAAATATAACAATCAAGACCCAGTAATAGCCCAGGCCCAGTGAATGTGTGGGAGAGCTTTGACTACCTGCACCTGCAGGACATACAGTCCCAGCCCAGGCACAGTGTGGGAGAGACCTTCTTCCACCCCCTTGGGACGCCCCCGATGACTCCGTAGTATCCCCGCACCGCACCCACCTAGTAAGAATTTCTGCCACATTCCAGGAACCCCCAGATCCAGTCCTAGCCCAGGCCCAGTGAGTGTGCAGGAGAGCTGCCTCTCCCCCCAACTCCATCTTGTCCCCTCCAGATTCAGCTCAGGCCTGGCATACAGGCCAGGGTGAAAACCTGCAGCTGCAATCCCTGCAGAGAGTGTAGGGGACAGAATCACCCAGCTAGTCCAGGAGCGAAACATCTTGCCAGAGGGGCACAACAGGTTCACCCCCAAGGGCAGCAACAGGAAAGAGCTGAGCACATCAGACAGACCCAAGACAGGCACAGCTGGATAAATCCAAACTTTGTAGATCTGGACCTGAACTTCAGTAGGTGCTAAGGTTATAACTGCAACAAAGATCTACAACAAAGTTCAGAAGACAGTGCTACACAAAATGTTGAGAAGGAACAAAATACAATCTCAGACCCCAAGCCCACCC
>NW_004524598.1:7213196-7216817 GCF_000260255.1 Octodon degus
TTTAAGTGAAAGTGAAGACAGAGTTTCAGATCTTGAAGACGCTGGTGCAGCTAGTGAAAAGGTAAGAAAGGATCTCTTAAAAACAACTAGGATGCAGGAAAGAATAATCCATCACCTGCAAGATGATGCAAAGATGAACAATGTGAGACTAATAGGTATCAATGAAAAAGAAGGAGCCAATACAAAGGGCATTAAAAAAATATAGGAAGGGAGGAATGTATGCAATGTTTAATTATTGAAACTGTCCTACCAATTTGATTTGAAACTGTCTCTTTGCTATTTGTTTATCAATAAAATTATGAAAAAAAAGAAATGAATCCAAAAAAAGAGCCTTTGGGAATGGCTCACGGGAAGAGACTGGAAAGGTTCGGAGATGTGCTCTGAAAGGGAAGCACTGGAACACCTACAGCTGTTGTATACTGAAGATTCTGATCAGAGCTCAGGAGAACAGAAGGCTGATAAACACCTGCTAGGAAAGACTAGGCTTGGAAGGTTTCTTCTATGAAAAAAGATTGCATCAGCTATTGGACTCCAGATGCTATACTATGGCTGGTCACAAAGTTTGTCTGCATTTTGCTTATGTCTAGAGACTTTCCTTGAGACTGAGCTTAAGTGTGTTGGATTGATTAATCTGGCAAAAGAAATTTCAAGGCAGTTGAATGTTGAGATAGTGGTATGGCTATTATTGGCGGCTTTTAGTCAGATTTATGTTGAGAATCAAGAACAAAGAGCCCAGTAGGATGATTTAAAATGTGAATTGGAAAAGAAGTTTCAATAAAGCTGTGGACTGCAAAGATAGACCTGAGAGGCTCTCTATTGCAGAGAAGGCACAGGAGAACAGGAAAGACAGCCTGAGGGCATCACAAGAAGCAGCATATCTCCACCCTTTGCAGCCTCAAAACTGAAAAAGTGAAAGACTTTGCTTTGAGGAAAAAGCTGCAGGGCACCACGTTCCAGAATGGCGGTATTATAGTGAATTTGCTCCTCAGAATCAGGATCAGGCTGATCAACAATCCAGGCACTTAACCCCTACAGCCAAAAAAGAAAACCTGGATACTGCTTCAGCTGGCAGCAGACCACGGCATTATCCATGTAGCGCTGGTTTTGGGTGCATGAAGAATGCAAGAGTTCTGAGGTTCAGAAGGCTTCCACCTTGAATTTAGAAGGCCTGGGAGGCCAGGCATTGTGCCACTGGGGGGGGCAGTGCATGAAGCAGTGTGTGAGAAACCTAAACTGGAATGGAGACCCCATAAGTTTGGAAAAGCCAGGAACATGGGTAATCTAAGGAAAGTCTCAAGAAGGGAGCAAATCCGGCCTAACAGAGAAGCCACAGGGGCTACCACCAAAAGTGCCATAAAGGTGGAATGGCATGGAGCTCACAATTTATCACAGATTGTTTCCAATGTTCACTTACTGTTTGCCCTGCTATATTTTGGACTTCTGTTGGTCCCGGTGCTTTGTATCCCCTTGTTTGGACCTTTTGGAATGGTAATGCTTTCCTTGGGCCACTGAATGTTGGAAGTACTGAACTTTTCATTTACACAGGGGCTCACAGCTAAGAGTTTGCCTTAGATCTTGGAAAAGACTTGGGACTTAGAGCTTTGAGCAATTCAGAAACTGCTAGGGCTTTGATAACTCTTATAGATGGATTAAAATTCCTTTTGCATAAAGGGATGAACATGAGTCTCTGAGGAGCCAGGGGTTAAAGGTCATGTTTTAGGTCTCAGTGTCCCCCAAAGCCTCATGCAGCAATGGGCAGACTTCTAGAGTTTGTTACTAATTCAGGATAGCCTGAAAGCAACATAAGAAAGGGTGAGAGGCTTGCTCTCTGCCACTGCTCCTCCCTTTTGCTTTTGCTGCTTTTTCTCTTTTCTGCTGTTGTGAACTGCTGCCCCCTGCCACGTGCCACTCTGTCTCCAAGCCAGCCAAGTATGGACTGAAATTTCCACAAACTATGACTTAAATTAACCTTTTGTTCCTTAAAAAAAAATATGAGCAGAAGTAATAGCAGAAAACTTCCCAAATATGAGGAAACAATCTGACATTCAGGTAACTGAAGCATACAGAACGCCAAGTAACCTTAACCCAATGAAAAACACACCGAGACATATAATAGTCAAGATCACAGAAATTCAGCACAAGAATAATATGCTGACAACTGCTAGAGAAAAGAAGGAGATCACATGCAAAGTAAAAAAAACCATCAGAATTACAGCCAACTTCTCTTCACAAACCACGAAGGCAAGAAGAGCATGGAGCAGAGTACTTCAAGTCCTCTACGAAAACAAATTCCACCCCAGACTGCTTTACCCTGCAAAATTCTCTTTCAAGTTTGATGGAGAAGTGAAATACTTTCATGACAAAGAAGAGCTAAAGAATTTCACGATTACAAAGCCAACCTTACACAGGCTACTGAAAGATGTTCAAGAGAGGGACCAAAATGATCAGAACTCCATGAATGAGATCAGAGCAACCAACTAAATAAGGCAAGCAATTAAACACAGGAGAAAAAGGAGTAAATGACAACAGGTAAATAACATGTTAATCATAAGTTAATACATCTCAATTCTAACCATCAATGTAAATGGACTCAATTCATCAATTAAGAGAAATAGACTGGCGCAGTGGATTAGGAAACAAAATCCAACCATATGCTGTATACAAGAAACACATTTAACTCATAAAGACACTGATAGGCTGAAAGTCAAAGGATGGAACACAATACTATATGCCCCAGCACCTCAGAAAAAAGCAAGGGTAGCAATCCTATACTCAGAGAGTCTCAACTTCAAACCAACAATGATCAAGGGAAATAAAGAAGACCATTATATACTGGTTAGGGGAAAAATACAAGAGGAAGAGGTAACATTCATAAATATGTATGCACCAAACACGGGAGCATGCGACTATGTAAAGCAAATCTTAATGGACATGAAAAATCTAATATCCAATACCACAATTTTAAAAGGAGACCTTAACACACCCTTATCACCAAAAGATAGATCAACCAGACAAAAACTTAGCAAAGAAATAACAGAACTAAATCAGAGCTTGAAACAAATGGACGTGGTGGACATATACAGAGTGTTAGACCCAAACACAGATGAATACACATTTTTCGCAGCTGCACATGGGTCATTTTCTAAAATAGACCACATACATACATAAGCATACCATAGGTCATGCTTAAGTATAAGTAAGAAAACAGAAATTATACCATGCACATTATCTGACCACAGTGCAATGAAACTGGAAATAAATGACAAAAGAAACCAGAAAAAACTTTAAATACATGGAAATTAAATGACATCCTACTCAGTGACCAATGGGTCACAGATGGAATTAAACAAGAAATTCAACAATATCTACAATTCAATGAAAATTCAAGCACAACTTATCGGAATTCATGAGATACGATGAAAGCAGTTCTCAGAGGGAAATTCATAGCTGTGAACTCACACATTAGCAAAACAGAACGAGAACAAATAAATACCCTAATGCTGCACCTTCAACAACTAGAAAAGGAAGGGCAAACCAAACCCAGAGCCCAAAGACGGGAAGAAATCATAAAGATTAGAGCAGAAATTAATTCAATTGAGAAGAAGATAACACTTCAAAGAA
>NW_004524598.1:7242408-7259041 GCF_000260255.1 Octodon degus
GGGATACAGATGAATGTCCATTTTGTATCTGTGTATTCAAAGTGGTTAGGATAGATATATAGTTATATTCTCTTAATTAATAGAGAGATTTGTTCTAATGGTGTTTGTAAATAGAATATAATGTCCGCATTTTGTACAGCAATTAACCACTAGGAAGAATGTATGCAATGTGTTCATTATTGAAAGTGTCCTACCAATTTGATTTGAAATTGTCTCATTGCCATTTGTTTCTCAATAAAATTATGAAAAAAACAACTTATAAAGAACTGAAAAATACCAGCCCCTCAATGTAAAGACCCAATCTGAAAATAGGCCTCTGAAATGAATAAAAACACCTCAGATGATGAAGTACACACAACAAATAAACATATGGAAAAATATTCAACATTGCTGGTCATTTGAGAGATGCAAATAAAAACAACACAGATTTCATGTCACCCCAGAAAGAATAACTATCATCAAGAAACCAATAACAAATACTGGAGGGGCTATTAAGAAAGACGAACACTTCTCTGCTTTTAGTCGGAATGCTGATTGGTGGAACCACACTGGAAATCAGTGTGGAGATTTCTCAAAAAGTAAAACTATAGGCTTCATTTGACCCAGCTATTCCCCTTCTTGCTATCTTTCTGAAAGAATTAAAAGCATCATACCTCAATGATAAATGCACACCCACATTTATAACAGCACAATTTGTAATACCTAAATCTTGGAAATAGCTCAAATGCCTAAAAACAGTAAATGGCTAAAGAAAAAGTAGGTTTTTTTTCTGTAAGGAAGTACTACTCTGCCATAAAGAAGGATAAATTTGAGACACTTCTAGGTAAATGCATATACTCTGAAACCATACTCTTAAATAAATTAGACACACATGTTTAAATATTGCATATTTATTTCATATGAGAACACAAAAGGGTAAATAATGGCCAAAATGATTAAGATGATGGAAAATAGAAAATATTCAGATGGGAATGGGCAAAATGGAGAGAGAGGGCAAACGAAGGAAAAACTGAAAAGAACAACATAAGGAAAGAGTGAAAACAAAGCTTTTGTAAGTAAGGATGCAAAGAAGGTTTGAAGGAAGGGGAGGGGATTGTGGGAAAAGATGAATCAAGATAAGTTATATAAAGGTACAAATTCCCTATGATAAATGTGATCATTATGTATATCCAAAGTATACCAATAAAATTAACTTAAAATGTAAATATATATATATGTATATATGAATCAAGAAAACCTGAAAGTCCACATAGTGGCCTGAAAGGCAGATAGTTTGAGTCACAGATTGTTTATCTGTTAAAAAGGTACAAATAAAATACAAAGTGTTAAACTAAGACAAATAAGGGTCATACATTTAAATTCAGTTTTAAAAAGGGCTCCAATGATGACCACATATACCACTTTTTAGCTTCTGATATGTCCTCAAAATATCATACCTTATAAAGCACATTTGAACTCATGAATAATAAAATCATTGTCTATCAAATGCTAGCACTTCCGAGAGGAAAATAAGAAGCAAGGGACTGCATTTTTTTTTGCATTAATATATGACATCTTCTGCCCCAGGAAAGTTCAGAGCTATAGTATTCTTGTATCACTTATGTTGTGTGTGTACGTATTGCCTAGTTTCCACATATACATTATGATTGGATGTTATGATTGTGAGTAAAGTTAATTCTTAGAAAGGAACAGTCTTACCTTATACATATTAATAAGTGCTTTCTTTGAGAAGCAATGACAGCCCTTGATACATTTTGATGGAAATGAAAGGGAAAAAACTGCACCACTATTAAGAACACCCCTGAGGTGATAGAGAGCCACATCTTTGATACATCAGCTCCTGGTCTCAATGCACACACTTATTAACTCACCTGTGCACTAAGAATTAGAATGAGCTCCTTCTTTAGATGTGTGTTCCTAATAGCAGTCCCAACAGACATCCTGGAACCAAAAGCAGGGATTCCATGTGGGCTGTGGTATCATTTTCTCACACTCTCACAGTACAGTTTGTACCGACAGCATCTCTCAGCAGATTAGAGACAAACAGCATGGAAGCGATCGTTAAAAAGCAAGCAAGGCCAAAAGGGTGGGAAAAAAATATCTTGGCTCCAAGCAAAACACTGTCCTTTGCTAAGAGAAGGGCATAAGGTTGTGCCTTCCGAATTATTGCCTCAAAGATACCAAAGTATCTGAAACAGATACGCAGAGATAAATGAGTGCCACTCCAGATAGCCACATTTATGACTCCCATGCCTTTTCTTTACAGAGCCTTCAGAGAGTTTGTCAAACACTGTCTCGGGTGATGGCAAGTATTATTAGGCCATGGGAGGAAGGGAAGGAACAGGGCAAAGAAGCTCAGCTATGCCCTGAAAGGGTCTCAAGAAGATCATGCTTGAATCTCAAACCAAAATCACAACAAGATTGTCATTTAGAAAAATTTCAAAAACAGCGGATATACATTAACCTGTAATGTATGTTTCTTTGCCTTTGCTATTTTCCATGACTGTGTTAGTCTAGATCCTTGGGATTGAAAGAAAGCTGTACCCACAGACAAGAGAGTTAATTGCAAGAACCTTGGAAAGAAGGGAGTAACTTAAGGAACTGTTTTGTCAGCTGCTGGTGCATCAAAAGTCCCACAGCTTCTGACTACAAGGGAACTGTGGGTGGGGACTGAGCAACTGGTTGTGCACCATTGGCTGGCTCAGGGAGCCAAATTAAGAGCTCTTTGTTCACATAGTAGCACTTGAGTTTGCTAAAATAATGATGATGATGATGATGATGATGATGATGAGGAGGAGGAGGAGGAGGAGGAGGAGGAGGAGGATGGGGCAATAACTTGGTGGTCTAAGCACCTACCTGGCAAGTACAAGAACCCAAGTTCGATCCCCAGTACAGCATGTCATGCCAGCCACCAAAACCAGGTGTGGTGGCTCATACCTATAATCTCAGCACTGGGAAGCCTTAGACAGAAAGATCACTACAAGTCCAAACTGCATATCAAGACCCTGTATCAAATAAATAAATAAATAAATAAAGTTTTTTGTGTGTGTGCATTTTTAAAGGAAGTATCTACAAGGTATTCAGGGGCTCACTAGTAGATTGGACTTGTAGTGATTCTCCTGTTTACAGCCACCCAAGTGGTGGGATTACAGGCATGTGCCACCAAGTCCAGTATTAATTGCTGTCTCAGCATGCCCCAGGGGCAGGGACAGCAAACCACGCCCAGGGATCAAACCCCCAGCACCTACACCTGCTTGCAGGTGCTTTAATCCACTGAACTACTTGACTGGTCCATAATAAATAAATAATTTTCAGAAATTAAAAAAGTAATAACTAGCTCTACTGGTCAGTTCCTGCCTCATAACCAATCATAGAAATCTCAGTGACTTTCACAATAAGACTAGAAATGCCAGAACACTTGGCACAAGCCATAGAAATTACTTGAAGGAACTTCCAGAACTGCTCTTCTCAGATGAGAGCTATGTGATGGGAAGGTATCTGCAGCCTTTCTACCTTTCCAAGGCTCTGAAATTCTTTAATGGTTACCAGGAACACGCTCAGGCCAAGTGTACAAATTAAACACAATGAACACCCAGGGATAGGTTAGGAGGCTTTGATACCATGCTGCTCTTAGGGACCCTTTGGGGAAAGAGGTTGCTACATAAGAAATAAGACAGTCACTCAATAACACATAATCAAGTGTTTATAGATAGCAAAAATTTGAATTAAACCACTTAAATGAGCACTACTCTTGTCTACCTTCATAATAACTTTACTCTCTCTGTATTCAGCACACACATGAATAACAGGTGCACAAATCCATGCACACTCCAAGAAAGAAGTCTTAACTTCTGCTGAGGTTAAAGAAAAGAGCCTGCTATCTGAACTTTGAAAAGCTATCAGGACACACGTGTCTCCTGGCCCCTATGCACCAGACAGCTTATCTAAGTCACCCTGTCTTGTCCTGTCAGCTGTGTGAAGAGATGACACTGTCACTGTCTCCTCGCTGTGACACAGTGTTCAGTATTGGCAACTTAAAGAAGAGAGGTTGCTTCTGGCTCATAGTATGAGAAGGTTTAGTGTGAATGTACAGTGGGCTTAAACACACAAAAGCCATGGCGGCAGGTCCTAGGTGCAGGAAAGCTGTTCACTTCATGGTGGTCAGAAAGCAAAGGGAGGACGTGGGGAAGGAGCTGCGCCCATCCCATTTGTGCCTTCCAGTGTCCTGCCTCTCTGGCCAAGCCCCATCTCCTAAATCAAGTCCATTAGAGCCCCACACTTCAGGCATCTTCCAAGAGCCCCACCTATGAGTACATGAGGACACTGGGGGCATGTTCTTGATCTAAACCATAGCAAGACGGTAGAAGAAAACCTTACCTAAAATCAAAAAGCCAATGGAATAGGGCACAGAGAGGCTTACAGACCAGCCCAATTTATTCTCTTTTCTCCAAGCTTTCAGTAGTTCAACTCCAGCCTTCCACAGAAAGATGAGTACTGCATGGTTTCACTCATATATATAGGGAGAGATGGATCAGTGGGTCGTGAGTTACAGTTAGACTGGAGCAAAATGTTTTGGGGTGCTATTCCACAGTCAGGTGAGTGCAGATAACAAAAATGTCCAGTACATTTCAAAAACTTGGAATGTTTTCATTATAAAGAGATTATTGTAGTTTAAAGAGATAACATGCACAATCTCCTTTAAACATTACAGAATGTGTACATATATTAAAACATCCCCTGGAGCTCAATAAATATGTACAACTTAAGGGGGTTAATGGACCAAGTAAAAAGTAAAATTAATTGTAAAATTCATCAGCCTCGTAGCCTATTATATAAAGGAATTGAAAATGGTCAGGGTTGCTGTTAAGTGGAACTATATGAAGCACAAGCCATAGCGATAGTAGCAGAAAATTCATGAGAAAGGTTGAGATCTGAAGCTAGAAACGGAGAACAGAATGAGAAAAGACACCACAGAAAGGAGTCCAGGCTTGTCCAACCCCCGTAGAGTTTCCATCCCCCATATCACTGAAAGTACCAATTACTGCATTTCTTGCCGCTTTATGTGATAGGACATTATTGTAATAGGACATTCAGTTTAGACCTTATGATGACTGGATGACTTGAGTATTTTTGGAATTCCTTGAAAATAACTCCTCAAAATGCTTCAAGAAATCTAAAATTTCTATAATAATCTGAGAAGTCGAAAGAAAGCAAACTATGTCTGACCAAATGAAGAAAGAAGATTATTTAATCTCAGACTAACCAGAGAGTTCCACTATTTTCATTCAGCACTAAGGATTTGAGGGTATATTATTGTAAAAATTAGAGTCTATATTAATAACTAGATAGGTCAAATTAAAAAAGACCCTTTACTTTAGCATTTTTAATTTTTTTAATCTTTTATTTATTTGGTACAGGGTCTTGCTATGCAGTTCGCAGCTCAGACTCATAGTGATCCTCCTGTCTCAGCCTCCCCAGCACTGGGATTACTGGCATGCACCACTATGCCTGGTTTCAGTAGCCAACTTTGTGCGGGGCCAGCATGGCACGTGGTACCAAGAATCAAACCTGGGTCCATGCTCTTGCCAGGCAGGTGCTTAGACCACCAAGCTATTTCCCCAACCCTGTAACAATTTTAATACTTTAAGTCAGGTATAATGTAGTCAGTAAAGACATCAGAGTCAAATACTAGGCTTCATAAACCTTGAAGTCAGTTGATGGTTCATTATAGACTCATCACACGGGACCAAACAGCTAAAGAAATATATCCTAGAAACAAGAACTTTGTCTTCATTCACTCATTCTTCATCCACATATTCTTCACCCCGTCATGGTATCACACCAAGGTTTGCCGAAACTAAAAGCAACTACTTGAAATAGGAAGTTATCTCACCTGAAGAACCTTCCAATCAAGTAGGTTGATTTCACAGCACAAGCCCATTTATATATGAAATGTTACTTTCCTCCACAGTTTCTGAGGGTGAGAAGTTTCAAAGCTTCAGGGCTGTAGGTCTGAGTGTCTCTAAGTCTCCCATTATTTTTCAGACTCACTATTCTCCAGATCTATGATAAATTGATTTAAAAAGTATTGAAGCATGGATGTGAGGGCAGAGCAAGTTTCCAAAATGGCAAAAAGTCCTGGGAAAGATGAGCACTGACAAAGGATGTGAAGCAGGAGGAAGTCAGAACATCTATATGCACAGCTTGTAAAACTCAAAAGTATCCCCAAAATACTCACTATAAGAAGCCTGAGGCAGATATGAACTTTCAACCTCTGGTTTTCTAAATCATTTTAAAAATTTAATTGGAAGTTCTAACACATCTGGAGTTAAAAGTAGTCTTAGGAAGTCTTATTAAAGTCACAGATCTATTCTAAAGCATGCTGCCCACTTATGGCTATGTGACCACCATGAAATATGACTTGCTGAGCCAGATGCTCCAACTGTTATGAGGGCTGTCTGCATCTCCTCTCTGAATATGCTTCGCTACCACCAGTCACATTTTATTTCATTGCTGTTCACTCTATTTAATTAAAGCCTGAGGCACCAAATAATCTATTTTAAAACCAATTCTATAACTAATTTATTTTAAGTAGGTATTGAAGAATTCAATTCTTACTTATAGTAGTTATTACTTTTTAGTATAATAAACTTTCACACAAATTGTGTAGTGCCTGGAACTCATCCCTTGGTATTTATGAGAAAGATTCCCAAATTTATCAGCCTCCTAAAAAGCCATTCCTGGTCACCATTTCAAGAGAATGAAACAAGTGGAATGAACCTGCATAGGCAGATACCTTTTCAAACTTGTTAGACTGGTCCAAATGAGAAGTATAAAATAATTAGAAATTGTTACCCCTGATCACATTCATCTTACAATGAGGGAGACAGCGTGGGATGATTAAATAGATTTTATATACATCAATGAAAGTAGGGGGAAAAAAGAATCTTGAAATGAACTACAACTTTTAAGACAAAGTAGCCTTGGAGGATGACATTAGGAAAGAGTCCTCACATGTAGGATATGAGAACATTTATTTTGCCTAAAATTTGATATTCTATGTATTCATGGATCAGACCAACAGCTAGATGTTTCATCACACACTATTAATTTGCATACTGATAAACCAACTATAAATTTAAAATATGACTACTGCCCCAGCAAGCATCATTGCTTAGCAACGAAGTCCACTCAGAGTGCAGGTTACTCATGTGGGTTATCATATGGCTGATGGGGAACTGCAACTCGCCTCTGCTGCATTTCGAAGCACTCTCTTACTGCATGCTGCTAGTTCAGACCAAGATCAAACATTTCAAGCAGACGTCTACTGAATACAAATTAACTTTCCATTATTGTAAAGTTGAAAAGTTCTAAGTTCAATCACCATCAGACAGGGACTCTGTACATTGTACTTATTGAATGAGATGTATCATATAAATATATTTAGATTTTTTTTCTATTTAAAAATGATATCAGGTGATTGTACCTTTTAAAGGGAAGCAATACTCTCTAACTCATTCCTGGAGGCAAGTACTACACTGATCTAAAACCAGAGAAAGTCTCAACCAAAAAAGAGAACTATAGGTTAATCTCCCTAATGAACATAGATACAAATATTCTCAATAAGTTATTAGCAAACAGCATGCATAAAATCATCAAGAAGATTTTTCACAATGACCAAGTGGGATTCACTCCAAGAATGCAGGGATGGTTCAATATACACAAATCAATAAATTAATACACAATATTGATAGAGCCAAAGACAAAAATCACATGGTCATCTCAATAGATGCAGAAAAATCTTTTGAAAAGGTCCAGCACTCATTCATGATAAAAAAAAAACCTCTACAGAGAATCAGAATATATTGCCTACCACAATTTAATAAAAGTCATCTATCACAAACCATCAGCCAACATCATACTAAATGAAAAAAAAATTGAAAGCTTTCATTAAAATCAAAAAGAAGATAAGGATGTCCTTCTTCACCTGTCCTATTCAATATAACTCTGGAAACATTAGCTAGAGCAATTGGACAAGAAAGAAAAATAAAACAAGATGATAGGAAAGGAAGAAGTGAAAATATCATTATCACAGATGACATGATACTCTACATAGAAAACTCCAAAAATTCCACCAAAAGAATTGATGACTTAATGACCAAATTCAGTAGTGTAGCTAGAAACAAAGAGTACATTCAAAAATCAATAGCATTCCTGTACACAAAGAACAAACTTACTGAGAAGAAAATTAGGGAAACCATACCCTTCATAATAGCATATAAAAGTTAAAACACATAGGAATAAAACTAACAAAGAAAGTGAAAGATCTATATATTGAAAATTACTGTATTTTCAAGAAGATTGAAGCAGATTTCAGAAAATGGAAAGACATCCCCTGCTCATGCATAGAAGAACCAACATATTGAAAATAGCTATAAACCAAAATATACAGATTTAATGCAATATCCATCAAAATTCCATTAGCACACACCTCATGGAACTAGAGAAAACATTTTTAAAATTCATTTGGAAAAAGAAGAGACCTAAAATAGCAAAAGCAATCTTGACAACAGAGGCAAGACAGAAAGTATCACAATCCCTAGCACATACTGAAAAGCTACTATGATAAAATCAGCATGGTACTAACAAAAAAAAAATCTGAGGATCAGTGGAACATATTAAAAGATAAAGACTAAATTACAAATACTCAGCTATGTTATCTTTGATAAAGGGGCTAAACATGTTCTCCGGAAGAAGGATAGTCTCTTTAACAAATGGTGCTAGAAAAACTGGCTCTCCACATGCCAAATACTAAAATTAAACCTATGTCTATCATCATGCACTAAACTAAAATCAAAATAGACCAAAGATCTAAATAATAAAATAGAAACACTAAATCTACTAGAAGAGAAATCATGTAGAAATCTTGACATAGGGGTAGGCAGAGACTCAATGAAGAAAACTTAATGAAAAAATCTGCATGGGAAATACTTCAAAGAATCAACAACTGGGATCTCATCATATTAAAACATTTTCCACCTTTAAAAAAAATCACCAATAGAGTACAAAGTTAATTCACAAAGTGGTAAAAAAAAAAAAAACCTTCCAGTTGTATCTCAGACAAAAGACTTCTACTTACAACATATAAATAATTGGAGGGCTGGCAAGATAACTCAGCAAACTAAAGCACCTGCTTAGGCAAGTTCAGGGACCACAGTTTGATCCCTGGTACCACATGCCATGCCAAACCTACCCCCAGGGCTGGCTGAGATGGCCAGAGTCTGGGTTTAGTGGTGTACTCCTGTAATCCCAGCACTGGGGAGGCTGAAAGCAGGAGGATCACCACAAGTCTGAGCAGTATAGTGAGACCCTGCAACAACCAAATACATACATACATACATACATACATACATACATATATACATCATATATACATAATTGAAAAAACTCAGACCTCTCTCCAAATTCAAAGGACCAATCTAAAAATGGACATCTGAGATAAATACACACTTTCAAATGAAAAAATACTAATAGCAGGGGCTGGGGAGATGGTTCAATAGAATGAGCGCTTCCCTGGCAAGCACAATGGCCTGAGTTCAATCCCAGGTTCCACAAAAAAAGAAAAAGCTAATGGCAAATAAATATAAGAAAAAAATGTTCAACATCCTTGGTCATTTGAGAAGTGCAAGTTAAAACAACACTGAGATTCCATCTCACCACAGAACAATGGCTATAATCAAGAAATCAACCAACAACAAATGCTAGAGGGAATGCAGGGGAAAAGAAACCTTTCTCCACTGCTGGTGGGAGTACAGACTGGTACGAGCACTGTGGAGATGCTGTATGCAGCCAGAACAGAGCTTCCTCAAAAAACTAGGATTAGAGGTCCTACTTGGCCCAAAAATTTCCCTTCTGGATATCTTTCCAGAAGAATTAAAAACTTCATACTACAGTTCATCCATGTTTATAGCAGTACAATTTGTCAGAGTTAGATTTTAGAAACAACCCAATTCTCAACAACTGAGGAACAGATAAAGATGTGATATTTTTATACAATGGATTACTACTCAGCCATAAAAAGGATAAACTTGAGACTTTTACAGGCAAATGGACTCAACTTGAGGCCATACTCGTAAGTGAAATAAATCACTCACTTGTGTAAACAGCATCTCATTCACCTGCTATGAGAAATTGAAAGTGTAAATAAGGTCTAAAAGGTGCAATAAAGATTGTGAAATGGGAAGAAATTATTTCAAAAGAAAAAGGAACTAGCATGGGGGAAAGAGAGAAAAGAAGGGCAAAGGGCAAAAAATGAATGTTAGATATAGTATTAGTGTCTTTTAGTTCATTGAAAAGGAAGTTTCGTGTAATATCGATCGGAGGTTTTATGTTCATGTCTTGTAGTCTGAATAACTACTTTAAAACGGTAATATGCAGTGTATTAACTCTTGTTATTTTCCTATTATTGTGCTATGAAACTGTTTTACCTTTTCCTTAAATATAAAAGCACAGCTTGTCAACTAATCTAGAAGAAAATAAAATGATGAGCTCCACAAAATATTTCAGTTACAGGGATGAATTTGATCTAAGCAGTAGATGAAAGGTCACTGTGAAGATGGGGAGAGGGGTTACATGCTGAAGATCTAAAAAATATCTGCATCCTTTCTATCTGAAGTTAAACTACCATAGCATTATGCATGAAAGCTCAAAAAAATCAATATTATTGCAAAATTCTGCATTTCCTGTAGGATCAGCTCAGTGGAATTGCTTTTGACTCTATTCTTACTTTCTACATTTGGATGAAATGTGGTTAAGAAAAACTAAGTCTAAAATACTTAAAAGATGTTTCATCAAAAAATAATAATTCTTTTCTCCCTTACCTAGCAGTGGTAGGCAGCAATAAGGTTGTAGCTGGATTTTTCACTGTGCTGGCTTTGCCTGTGCTGTGACTCTATGAAGTACTACGATTCCAGGTTATGTTCTCTGCCTTTGGAAAGCCACTGCCAGTGTAACCTTTTCTGTAAAGAAATTTTTCTGTTTATAGATTAAAACAAAAATCTTTTATACATGTTTACAGGGCAACTTTTGTGGTAATTGTTTTATTATATGATTAAAAATGAGTCCTTTTTAAAAGCAACGACAGCATAAATGGTGTAGTTCATCATAAACTGCTCAGCCTCATGAACAAAGAAATGACTTCCACCTTATAGCATATTCAAGTCTCCCAGGGGAGAATTAGTTGAAGACTCATTGGGGATGGGTCTCAAAATGCTGGTGTTAAAGGCATTATGGTTCTTATGGTTCCACCACCCATGAGCTATAACTCTCCATTCAAACCACCAGGACAATTCAAGTGAAACTTGAGTGTCTGAATGGTTAAAATAAAGAGGAAAGGAAATCTATAAGCTACTTGACCCTGTCAGACAAAAGAAGATTCATAAGCCTATTACTTTGTAAATGCAAGGAAGTGTCTAAGAACATAACTCATTTCCCAAATCCCATTTATTAAAGTTAAGTGAAATCTTTTCCTTACAAATCCTTTGCTCAAAATATTTTCTTTTCAATTTTTATGAATAGTCATTACTTTTCATATTTTAACATATTGAGATGTATTTGGTGGTAGGTTACTAAATACCATGATTTATTTCATAGGTAAGGAATTCACATTTGCTAAATATATTCATGGGTTTTTCTCTCCTAAGCAACTATATGTTTTTCTCTCTGTAGAAAATACACAAAAAATCCCAACACATAGAAAATCTGTCTCTTGCCCATCATCCACCTTGAAAGTGACTAGCAAACACCAGAGTTTCTCAGACACACAAATCTCTGAGGTTCAAATGCCTAGCTTTTCAAAATTACATCTGTTTAGTCTGTGAGTAAAAAATCACTTTCAAAATTGTAAGATAAATTTTATACACTAGAATGTAATATGAGAGAAGATTAACTCTTCATTTGTATTACCTAACTGTAAAGTTAAATGGAAACATGGCAGAAATATCTGCAAATGAAAGTGATCTTCATTGTTCTATATTCAAGAATGTTCATGAATATCTCTTAGTGAAATGCAGACATATGTACAGTCAATCTAAAACATAATTTATGCCAAGGATAAATACCTTGACTCTACACTATTAAATGTAGCTGCTTACAAATTCTGATGCACATTTATATGAGAAAGATATTCAAAACTTTGGAAGATAGAATGATATCGTTGAATGTCATTCAACTCTATATCAAGTACCTCAGAAGAGGGATACGGTTAAAAACAAATCCTCAGGGCTTGGTTTCCAGAAGGCTCAATATTGAGATTATAGCAAGTATGAAAACTAGGAAAGTATTCCAGTGGAGTTAGAGGGAAAAAAAGGAGAAAAAAGTAAAGTGAAGTGAAGTGAAGTGAAGTGAAGAGAAGAGAAGAGAAGAGAAGAGAAGAGAAGAGAAGAGAAGAGAAGAGAAGAGAAGAGAAGAGAAGAGAAGAATAGAGCAAAGCAAACCAAGGTTTGAGGTTCTGGGAGAAAAGAAAAGACCTGCGGAGCTGTGCAGGCAAAGCGAAGGACATCTTAAAGCCTTTCAGGAGGTGGTAGAGCATCCAAGAGTGGGGAGGGGGGAAGAGGAATAGGCATGGACAGACTCCCTCCATGGTTCCCTGGAGGGAGTGCCAGCTGACACATCAGTCAGGACCAGCTGGTTTGCTGAGCCTTCACTCGGAACCTGTCAAGATGAACTCTATTGAGCAGCTTGGCCTGGTGACACCCACTGTGAGCCAAGGACCACCAGCTCTTAGCTTCCCTTATCCCTAAGTGGCTCAGTTACTTTTCTCTTGTTGCTGGGACAAAATACCCAGCACCCAAAATGAAGGAAGAAAAGGTTTGCCTAGCTCATAGTTAGTGGAGGTTTCAGTTCATATTTGGCTGGCTCCAAGGCAGAGCAGCACATGGCAGAGGGCAGACAAGCAGCAAAGAGCAAAGGGAGGAACAGTACTAAGGCAGTGAGCAAACCTCTCTCCCTTCCTTATATTGTATACAGATTACCTACCCAAGGGCGGGTATAGCACTCACATCAATAATCCCAGCATTAGATCCTAAATTAATCCCAAACTCTAGTACCTTCCCCATGGCTGCATAAGGCTTTGGTGCAACACCTACACCCAAACCATAACACCCCTTCTACATGTGTTCCACTAAGCCTATGTCCAAATTAGCTTACAGCAGATATCCTAAATTCTGGAGACCACTCCTTGCTATCACTCTCATATCGGGAGCACAATGTGTTAAGAAGGTTATTGACTGAATAAAGACTTAATTTCCCAGGTAATTCCAGTGCCACATGAGGAAGTGAGAGCAGGAAGTTTCACCTGGTGGACATTCTTGTAAACAAACCCCTGTAACTTATTCTAGAGGCATCAGCACTGAAATAAAGAGTCAGAGGAAGAGCACAAGGACCCAGCCACAGCTGCACACTGTGCTATTTTTCCTCATCAGAGATAAACTCTTTTCCTCCCTCCTACTACCACCTTTCTTGAAGTTTCCCTGCTCCATGATACATTTGATTTTGTGGGCAAAAATGCTAAGGTTTCACTAACTGAATATCTTAAGGGAGAAAAATAATTGTGAGATATATTCTTTGCATAAAAAATAAAAATCAATACCTTACCTTTAAAGCTCTGGTCTTTGGAGATTTTAACAGCCTATTCATGAGTACAGGTACTTAATTACCTAGATAGATGACATCCACACAACCAAACATATTGCACACAGTCCATTTGTCTTCTGGTGCACTCTCTCCACGTTGAATTATTTAGTGCTCATCATTTTGATTTTGTAAAGGTTAGCTGTTAGACGCTGATGGTAGTATCACAGAAGATGAAGAAATCAATCTGAAAGTCATTCTGAAGCAGAATGAACAGAGCAGTTTGTCAAAGTTGGCCAAATACGTGTCATGTTTCTTCCACCCTTGAAGCAACTGACTCAAAAATTACAAGTTTATCATAATGTTTACCCAGGCTGCAATGTCTTTGGGGATTCTGAGGTATCTTTGTAAGCAAAGATTAGAAATAATCAGACCATTATTTATTTTCATTCATTTATTTGCTCCTCTACGTGTTCCTTCAGCAAATATATATCCAGCAGCTGCATGTGCCTAGAAGATACACAGAGGAAAAGATGCTAGAGCTGCGGATTAAAGATCAAAGAGGCTCTTTCCAGGTGCCACCAGGAACAGAGGGGCAGGAGTGCAGGCAGGGAGACTGGCATCTGCAAAGGGACAAAGCACTGCAGGGCATGCTGGGAAAACTCCAAATACGTCAGGATTGATGGAGCATCAAGTGCCAGGGCTGGAGACCGGAGGGAAATGGGGCTGGAAGTGACAGCAGGAGCCAGACAATGCAGGGCATTTTGTGTCATGCAAAGAAATTAGTAAGATTACTGTGTCCTCGGCAGGGTATGATTTGAGGCGGACTCAACTGTTTGAAGACTGTTTCTGGCAATGACAAGAGGGGTATTTAGAATGCGACTTTCCACAATATTGCAGTAAATGGAATAAGTACTGATTCTTCAGTTCACACCAGGCCATGGGATCATAATTCCAGGCCTAATTTGGCTTCCGTCTGTGCGGGGTATGACTTACCTGGCCCACTTGATGCACTTTTTAAAACTTGAATGTCCGCACAGGGTCCAACTGGTGCAGACGCTTCTTCTTAACTACATCGTTAACTTGGAATCTTTTAAAGGCAAACACAAAAATTAATGAAGACGACTCCGGGATGCAGCGTATAGAATTGATTATATTTACTGAAGTGGCTGCAGGCATCTAGCAAATCTTAACTCTCGGGTAATTCCAAAACCACCTCCATTCCTTCTTCAGTGGAGCGCTGATGAATTCTCTAGTAAAGAGTGATAGGAAGGAGGGAGTTGTTCACTAATCTTGGATTCAGGCTTCTACTGTCCAGGTGAGTGTCTCTCGTTCCTTTCTCTAAAGCAAGCTGCATCACTGCCTCAAGTCCCATTCTATGGCCTTGTACTGAGGCTCGTGGCAGAAAAGGATTTTTTTTTTCTGTATTTAGGGTAGAGTCTACAGGGTGTTTAGGGTCTCAGTACATAGATCAGACTCCTAGTGATTCTCCTGTTTACAACCTCCCAAGTGCTGGGATTACAAGTGCACACCACCACACCCAGTCTCAATCGCCATCTAAGCGCACCCTGGGGGCGGGGCCAACACAGCACGCTGGGGATTGAACCCCCCAGTCCCTGCGCTCTGCCTACCCAGGCTCTTAAGTCCACTATCAGGCCGGCCAAGCAAAGGATTCTTAATTAATTCTCTCTCTTTCTCTCTCTCTCTCTCTCTCTCTCTCTCTCTCTCTCTCTGTCCTCCATCTGACATTAAAATACAAAATTTTAACCACCATCAATTTTAAAAACTAAAGGTGTTCATGCCACATTAATGAAGAGATCACGTGCGTGTAGGAAGTCAGGGCAAATGACTCTCAGCCTAAAAGTTCAATAGGATATACGTCCGCTGCGACTGCCAGCTCCACTGTGGTGATCAGCACTATGGAGAGGTCTTAAATGAGCCTTTTTGGGTTTTGAACAGCAAAGAGTAAATTCTACTCTGGGCACAGACTAAGTCTGAAAGCCTTGGGTTTTACAATTCCCAAAGGCACGCTGTCAACATCCACCACCAGCAACAACTTTCCACTGTTCTGTGTCCTCTTACCTTTGAATTTCAGAATAATGCCTCCACACTCTCCATCTGCGGAATCAAGATAAGAAGGCTTAGACATAGCCTCAGGTACAAAGAGGTCTACCTCATAGTGAATAGCATCTGAAGTCAAAACCTCTTATTCCATGATTAACCTAAATAGATGATTTGTAACCAGTAGCAGCCACAGCAGCCTTTTCTATTCAGCTCCTAGATCTAAGAATGTCCTCTAAAGGGTTCACTGTCATAAAAGAACAATTAAAAGATAAATAAAATTAGGACACTGACCCAACTAATGAATAGGTTATAAACTGCTAATAACTAGTGCTCCACTTCCCACTATCGAAGCAAAATGGGTAACTTCTGGAAATTGTTTAAACCTCCTGGAGGAGAGATGCAGGGCAAGCAGAAAGCCTTAATCACAGATGCCAACCCTGAAGATGCATTTGATAGCAAAGTTTTTCCTCTTCATGCATGTATTAGTATGGCAGCCAGAAGAGAAGCAGATTTTTCCTGTGGGCGGAAACCATATGCTTCTGTGTAACTGCAGAGATAAAATTCATCTCCTCTGTCACAGCCTACTCTGTTCAACTCTTTTTCCAGCATCCTCTTTTCAGGGAATTTCCCAGGTAAGAGCTGACTGCAGACGCGACTCCCTGCTCTCCAGCCAAGAGCGCTGGTTTTTAAGGAAGGGAGGTTGTTCCCACATTTATCAGTTTAGCTTGATGGATCCAGGGGGCCATTATTTAGATGGGCTGTTGTTCCAGGCTTCTGTAGAAAGCCTATAAAACAGATGACAGCATCTGTATCTGTTTTGAATCCCCCCCTTTTTGGTCAGTTAGAAGACAAGCATTTTTTGAAGGAAAGAAAATATATAGATATAGATATAGATATAGATATAGATATAGATATAGATATAGATATAGATATAGATATA
>NW_004524598.1:7259146-7259682 GCF_000260255.1 Octodon degus
ACAAGTAAGTAGGAAAGCCAGCCAGGCAGGGAAGGCTGTCTTTCTGACAAGCAGTCATTATTTGAAAGTGCATTCATGTCACCAGACAGGAGTTATATGCTTATGACTGAGAAGTGATGTTCCCCATACAGTTTACTTTCCTAGAAAAAGTGTGCTAATTAACTTGGAGGGAAATTCATTCTGTATCTTTGATCCTAAATTCAATCCTCCCCCAATTTATTTTGCTGCCGATTAATTCGCCTGAGGACAACCTCCTTAACAGGTTACCCTCCCCGAGTTTGAAAGAGGAATTGGGTATTAGCAGGCAGCCCTTTTTTATGGAAAGTCTGATCTCACTTCTTCCTCCTCCTGAGGCAAGAGTGATTCCTTCCAGCTTCACAAAGATTTGACAGAGGGTTCTTCTTCAGATGCCAAGGTTTGAGACGAAGATGTGCTGTGAAATACTTTTTAGGCAAAACAGCCTATCTCAGCAGTGCTATGCAAGAAACCAGTTTGAGCATCACTGCTTTGGATATTATTTCTCTCTCTCTCTCTCT
>NW_004524598.1:7260117-7280084 GCF_000260255.1 Octodon degus
GCTTATTCCACTGAGCCATCTCCCCGGCAACTTGTCCCCATCTTTTACACCAAATTCCTTAACAGAAAACTTCTGAAAAGTTGACTCTCAGTAGTTTTAGTTGCCTTGCTAATCTTAAGATCCACAACGTATGAACATAGCTGATTTTTATTTATTCATGTGCTCATAAAGAAGTTTAGCTATTTTGGTAATTCAGGAAAAATTGCCTTTTCCCCAAATTAACAAGCAAATGGAATAAAAATGTATTCTTTGCCTCTCCAAAACCCTCCCCATCAAAAATAACCTGAAGTGTGTAATAGGACAGCAATGTCCCCACTCCCCTAGCAAATGTAGCCACGACCTCAAAGGAGTTGGCATTAAGAACTAGGTGCAATTGCTTAATGCAGAAAGCAAACAAATTTGCAAAACATAAGGCCGAGGATGTGCCTTAGTGGTGGAGCATTTGCCTACTATTTGCCTTCCCTGGATTTGATTTGCTAGTACCAAAACAATAATAAAAATAAAATGTTTTCACTGGCGCAAGCTGACAACTCCATGTAACTATGCCATGAGGGACAGGAGTCCTCCAACTTCCCAAGCCCTCTCCTCTGTGCTTCCATGAGTGTCCAAACATACCGCTGTCAACTAGTGTGTGACTTTAAATCAGCAGATTCTTCTAGCGGGAAGAATTTTTGCTAAAGTTTTTGACTTATCTGAGATTCTAGAATTATTGGGAATCACATGAAAGTTGTTTTCTTTTCTGTCAGATGAGAGCATATAGGTCCTCAGATGTAGAATTTTGCCTACAATATTAAGGGTTTATATATCCCAGGTTAAGAAATGCAACTCCAGAGTCAGTTGCTTTAATTCAGCATTTGCTCCCAGTATTAACCATAAGCATACTGGTAGGAGAAGTATAGTACACTGCAGGGACAAAAGAGAGGTGCTACAAAGAAGTTATAGGGATGCAGTCCTCTTACACTTCTTAGAACCAACTGGGCATATATGGATACATGTTTTAAAAGTTTCTGTTGTTAAATATGATTATGATATTACATACCTTATGACAATAATAAGTGAGAAAAAATGACCGCAAAGCCACACTGTGAAACTTTAGTAAAAGAGCATTTTTTTTTTTAATTTTCTGGTTTTTGAGCTAAACCACAAGCAGGCAGAACATGATCTACCATCGTGACTAGACAAGGAGAACGTGTGAAGTAATTGCTCCATGTGCTGCCGGTCTGCACACCTTAAAAGGCACAGATTAACTGAAAGGAAGATACTGAGCACCTTTCCTGTACTTCATTTTTCTCAGTAGCTGTTCTGATTGGAAAGGTAGTGCTAATAGCAGTGCAGGTTGCTGGGTTTTATCTCTGCAGAGAGGTTTCTGGGAGCACAACAAAATACCATGTGTGTATGATTTCGGATAAATTACTGAGAGGCTCACAACCCTGTGCCTTCTTTTTTTTTTATTTTATTTCCTGACACAAAGAGATTACACTGAAAGATATTCTAAAATCAGAGAGCTTTGGCGGAGCTAAAGTTTCCTGGGTAGTTATGCCAAAGAACTGACATCACAGTATTAACCCTTAGCTTTAAACTCAGGTCAGTCCTGTTCTCACATTGTCTAAATGTACCGGCATCTTTTTCTTCTTCTCCTTCTTTTTATTTTTTTTCCTTTAAAGATTTAGACTTTTGAAAAGAATTTTATACACTCAAAGCACAGTGCCCTGCAACTACACCAGCCTGTGATATGTTCCACCTTCCCCTGGCCAGTGGAGACTGAGGGCTTTTCAAGACAGAATGAGTTCGATATGTGGAGAGAGAATGAAAGAAAAATCCAGAGGCTCGGAGCAGCAGCTGCCCTCACTGAGAACTGTGGCTGAGAATTCCATGGAGAAGGAAGTGATGCCCCACAAACGGAAATTCTACAAAGGAGAAAACCCAAGACTTCTTCTGCCTGGTGAAATTCCAACCTGTGCTGGTGGGGAGTAAGGTCCATGGTGATAGATACAAAAGGATGAACACGGAAAGACAGAAAATTATGATGAATCTAAGCAAAATGGGGAGCAATTTTCATGAACTGACAAGATCTATTTGACTTTGGTAGCCATTGGGAAATGGAGATAGTCAAAAGGAAAGGATATGCAAAAAGAAAAGGCGAACAAGACACACATGTCACTGAGGTGTCACATTGACTTAGAGAGACTATAATCTTTTTCCCTTTAAAAAAAACATTGATAGAGTGGATAGTTTGATATCCACTCTGAAACTATCAATTTAACAGCCACTGAAGCACAGAGTAATGAGATGTCATAGTTTTCCAGTCAGCTTTTAGGCTGAAAGTTCCCACCCATGAAAGAACTGGAGATTGGAGGATGAAGGGATGGACAGATGGTTTTCAAAAAGAATACAAACACATATGAGACTGACCTTTGCAATCAAGGGAATTCTATGAAAAGAAATAAAATTCACCATGTTCCATGGCATAATTAAGGGAGATGCTAATCTAGACTACATTTAGAGGGATAGAATTTGTATCTCTTTTTTTTAAATTTTTATTTTAAAGAAAAAAGAATTAAAAAACAAAATTCCAAGCAATATGATAGGAGGATAACAATGCTTAATACACTGTGTATTGTTATCTTTAAATTACTCAAGTAAGAGATACCAGTATTTCTCCCTCTCTGAGCTGAAATTGCTTTTGTCTATGTGTAACTGTACATCTTAGATTTTATTTGAGATTTAGAATGATAAAATGCTATAGAATCTGTTCTTTAGATCAGAAAGCCATAGGCAGGTGGTACAAAGTAGGTTAAATAGCCCCTGGAAATACAAGAAAAAGCTCTAAAATGAACCTTACTATCTCTGCAGATGGGCTACCCTTGGTCATCAGGTGGCTGATCTCAAGTAGGGATGGCTGGCACAGTGATCCGGCTGGGCAGTGACAGAGCCTCTGACCTCCTAGTTGCATAATTATAACCATAATGCAATGCTCTCAAAGACTAAGTAAGTAACAAAGAGAAAGAAATGAGAGACCTAGAGGAATAGTTTGCAGGCTTGGTTCACAAAATGCCCACAAGGAGTAGGTATCTGGGTGAAAGAATATTCCAGGCAAAAGGGGCAAGCAGCTCAACGACCTTCAAGAGACAGAACCCTTGCCATGATTGCAGGGGGAGGAGGGAGACAGCGTTTAACTGGAGCAGAGGAAAGAGCAGCCAGAATCAAAGGAAGTGGAATCACAGAAAAAATCAAACTGGGGGGAGGTAGATCATGACAAGGATTTGTAAATCCTTGTCAGAACCTTAGCTTTTACACTGGGTGAAATGGAAAAAGTTATCTCAAGGTTTTATGCAGAAGCAAGCTAAGATTTGACATACAGTTTAAAGCATATTATTCTGGCTTGCTCTATTAAAAACTTACTTTAGAGGATAAGGGTAGAAGCTGGAAATCCAATTAAGAAGCTATTAAGCAATCCCAGGCCAGGAATGATGGCGGCTCAGACTGGCGGTGGAGGTGGCCCCATCTTAGGACAATTCTTGGCAAAGAAGCAAAGTCAATTTGCAAAGCCACTGCAGAATATTCCTGTGTAGGATTTAGCATACACAGTTCCAGTGTTTTTCACTTAAAGATCTTTACAGCCCAAGGTGCAGCTTTCTTTTCTGCCTCTTTTAGAATTGTGGAAATGTCTCGAGTCTTTACGACCCCAAGTGCCTGGCTCTTTGGACCTCACCGGGTAACACCAAGGTCCTCATTTTCCATCTGTCTTGGCCACTGCTTACCTCTGCCCCAGTAAGCTAAGCTTCACATTTTATTTCAAATGACCCCTCCACCTCCTGACTCCCTAACTTTTCTTCTCACCACAGCGTTGCTCACAGTGCATCCTGTGGACTCACCTTTCACTTTCTCCTCGTTTTCCCAGGTCTGGGGTTAGCAGCGGCTGCATCTTAATCACACTGTGCATCTCTCCGTGGACTTCCCTGGAGCTGGCCCTTAAATTTTGTGTCTTTGCTCAGTGATCAGTCTTAGTTGGGGGATACTTGCCTAGACCTCCTGCTCCTGCTGCAGTGGAGGGTCAGGATGCCAGCGTTCATTAATTCTTCCTCTGCTTCCTCCCCCATAGGTTCTTTTGTCTGCTTTCTTTCTCTTCTCTTGTCTGAAAAATGATCTTGAATTCTTTTTTCCCTTTCTTTTTCTTTTCAACTCCTGACAGTTTCTTCTCATTCATGTCTCCAATCTCAAAAATACATTTGTTAACCTTCATCCCGACCTTTCTTTACAAGAACTTGACTTGCCTATTCACCCACAAGCAATTGCCAGTGCAGCCGGATAAGTTGGTGCCTACATCCCACACTTCTCAATGCCTCTTATCAACACCAGGAGCCCTTGAAAATGAGGCAGCCCATCACGCTGCCTCTCTCCACTTCAAAGCAGGTGTCCCGTCCATCAATAGCGTCATTCTTATATTCTCAGAAAAGGATTAAGGACAATACAATAATATTCTATCTAGAACTTTACAATAGGCAATGTCACCTTTCCAAAATAAAATGGTTTCTGACTAGGCACAATAGAGGGAGATTCCCTAGACAGCCCAAATATGTCACAAACACTCAGCACTAAAGCTGAGCACTTGACTCATAAGAAAAGCCACATGGACTTTCATCTTTAGCCATTTCTGTTTGTTTTCCACATAATTCTAAAGAGCATAATCTGATTGCCAATTTCATAGTTAATTGTAAATATTATATTTGAAGGAGAGACATACAGTACCAAAAACTTATAGCAGTGAAAAGATAGAGTATACAGCGCAGAAGGAAAAGCAGCAATAAAACTTACAACTATAACTGTACAGAAGTGTGAAGGTTATTAGATTCCTGTAACAGTGAGTCATGGCTCAGATGTAAGACACAATGTTTTGTTAATATGAACCCATCAAGAAGAGGAGACTGAGATCCTGGAGTATCAGGACGTCTGGGAATCTAAGCTCTTACATGAGAGGCCTTAACAGCTGAGAAATAATACAAAAATCGCATGAGCTTCACCTACCTTGCAGCTGTGTGTTTGGTGCACCTTTCTAGTTCCAACGAGTTCACATGTGACTTCAGGGTCACAGGTAAGAAAAGAAATGAAAGGGGCAGGCTGGCAAGATAGCTCAGTGGACTAATTACCTGCTTAGGCAGCGACCAGGGTTTGATCCCTGGCACCATATGCCGTGCCACCTCCAACCCCAGACGCGCTGAGCCGGCCACCAAGTCCAGGCATGGTGGTGCACACCTGTAATGCCAGGGCAGGGGACACTGAAAGCAGGAGGATCACTATGAGTCCAAGCTGTGTAGTGATGAAGGAAAGAAGGAAGGAAGGGAAGAAGGAAGGAAGGGGCCTCCTCTTGTAGTGGACACAGTTTGTCAGTCACTTTGTTAAGCCAGGCAGGAATTAGGGCACCAATGACTGCCACTCGCACAGTACACTGTGACCTCTGCTACTAAAGGTGGCACTTAGCTCTTCTGACACAGTCAGTACTGACTAAGGATCAACTGAGGCCTGTCCACCAGCCTCATCAAGGTAACAGCACTTGATCTCCCCAGAACCTTAGGGTAGATAGTGCTATCTCCACTCTATAGCTGGAGGAACTAAGGTTTACTATAGCAAAAAAAAAAGCTGAAAACATGTTACCCCAAATTACAGATAAACACAATGTGACTCATTTCAAAAGCTCCCAAATTCCTTGATTATTCCAATTCAAAACATATTTTTTATCATTTTATAAAGCCCAAACTACATACTTGTTAAAGTTTCTCAGTGATTTGTTGGTTATAAAAATGATCCAAGCCCAAATGCCGTAATGTGGAAGTTCAGGGTTCAATTACAGAATTAGAAAAAGTTGCTCAATGTTGCTGAATTACCATTTACCTATCTCTAAGTTGTTCATAGTTAGCCACACAGGAGTTAAACATTTTTAGGTGGAGCATTTTTGTGGCATGAATCTATAATGCACTCTAAAGGTGGGGAAAAGGTATGTCCCAGCCTGTGGCACAGTTAGAAAATTTGAACCCTTTCCCAGGTGAGACGTAGCGGAAAGTCACGGGCTGTGTAGTCATCGGGGCTATCAGGACTCTGGCCCCGTCCTTCTTTCTTTTTGCTACCCGGCCATCAGGAGATGAGCATATCTCTCTGCTAAACGGTTCTTCCAAGACATGCTGTCTTAGCAGGGCCCAAAGGAACAGGGCTAACTGACAACAAACAGAAAGCTCAAGAACTGTGGACTGAAATAGACATTGCCTCTGCTTAATTTTCAAGTACTTTGTTGCAGTAACAGAAAGCTAACATAGGAATGACTTTCAGATGATTTTCAAATGACCTAGCCTGGATGAAAAAAGAGCACAAAGCATGGCTTATTTTCCAGAATGGCTTAATGATGCTTCCTGTGCCCACTTGAGTCGGGCTTTGTTGCTATGCTAGCAATAGCCAAAGTTGTGGCCATTAAGGCAGAGTTCCACTTAACTGTTTGGATCCACCCTGCAGATAATAGAACACAGTGATAGGTATGTTGGGTGGGGCTGTGGTGGTGTGGCCACAGGATTTCTGTCTGGCCCTTGCCCTTTTCACTGTGGTATTCTGTTTCACAGTCACCAGGAACTAAGCACCTTTCTCTGCCAGCCCCTATCACAATAAGGTCTCTACTTCAGCAACAGCCAATACTGGACTGAAACTGTGATGCACCATCTCCTCTTCCAAATTGTGTTTCCTCTTGTGTCACAGCTCTGAGAAACCTAAGACGATGAAGTGAAAGCATTCACTCTGGGGCTGTTATGTTAACTGCCAATTTCCCACCAAAGATTTTTCTCAATGGCACTTTAATGACTCTGGCTGATTGGCTGATGTAAGTACTAAGAGGGACACAGGGAAAATTCTGGGTGTATATGAATTTGTGCCCATAGGTCAGCATTTCACATATCCTAGTTTGGAAATTACATTGTGAGTGATTGCCCAGTTGGTCAGTGTCTACATTGCTCTTAGCAGTCTTTTTATCTTCTTCTCCTGTAATGGACACTGCATCCAGTCTTCTGGGAAGTTTTCTCTGGTTAAAGCAGCAATTATACACATTTGTGCAGAGCAGATGTCCTCTTCACAATCTGATCTTAAGTCATAGCCACAAAAAATATTGCTACCAAGTTTTTGGAAGGAGCAGAAAAGTGACTAACAGAGTCACCTTGTTGACATCATAAATCTTGCCCATTCTGTTACACACGAGAGAAGTATGGAAAACTTCCCCACAGTCTGTTGTAAAGGAGTGCCCAGCACAAAAGGGTAATACATAATGCACATGCCATTTTCCTCTGCCCATAAAATACAGTGAAAAGTCATACATTTAACCAATCTCTTAAGTCCCAAAGAAATGCTTCCTGACCCATCAAAATTGCCCATGAATGATAAATGAAGCTCTTCATTTGAACATTGCAATCATGAACATGGGGGGAAAAAATAAAGCAATACATCATGTCTTTTATCTTAATAAATACTGAGTCACTCACTCATTCAACAAATATTCATTAAGGAATTATTATGCAATTATGAATTAGATTAAAGGCCTGGGCAAAAGAGGAAAGAAAGATCAATAACTGGGTATCAGCCAGGTCCCATCAGGAATGCAGCAAACCTACCAGATAGTGCCACAGCATTTTTAGTGTAGGGAGTTGAAAATATGGTGGGGGAAGACTGTAAATTCCATTTAAATGGGAGACTGAAGTAACATCAGGTTACAAATGAAGGACCAATTTGTATCTGTATATACAAAATAGTTAGGATAGATATACAGCTACTTTCTCTTAATTCAATGAGAAGAAAATTTGTACTAATAGTGTTTGTGGACAGGATATCATGTCTGCATCTTTTACTACGAATAACCACTACGAAGACAACAATATGCAATGTATTAATTATTGAAACTGTCCTACTAATCAGTTTTGAAACTGTCTCATTGCTATTTGTTTCTCAAAAAATTAATAAAAGAAAAAAAAGAATAACTAAAAGCCTGAATAACTACTATGAAGACAACAACATTGTAATTAATTATTAATTATTGTGTATAACTATTGTAACTGTCCTACAAACCTGTTTTGAAACTGTTTCATTGTTATTTTATTTTTTCTCATTAAAATGAATAAAAAATAATAAACTGGTGACAATATTGCCTGTCTAGTAAAGCTGCTCACATAATAAATATTCCATTCTGCAAAACGATAAAAATAAATAAAAGAATAACAGCAATGCAAACGGGCAGAGGAAACCTGGAGAACATGAGCCTCAGAGCTAGATTCTAGAATCTGAGAAGGGGCTGCACTCCAGAAAGTTCTAGGGGCGTCTAGGAGCTGGGGCCAGATGTCTGAGCAGAGCCTGCACTGCTGCTGCGCATGCCTGTAAGAAACACCACGCTGCGTGCACCGAAGGTTTAAAATCTGCGGGCTCGAACCAACCGCTATGTGATTGGTTGATGCACCAGGACTATCACTTTCAGGAACGTGAAGAAAAACAAAAAACAAACAAATAAAAAAAACTTCCTTTTTGTTCTTCTGCACTGCAGTCTCTCCTCATGGTGTCCCTGACATAACCTAACAGGTTACATCTGGCAAAACAGATGAACCCTTTGCAGAGCCAGTCCTCGCTACCGCGAGCAAAGTGGGGAAGGGGAATCGAGTGAGAGTCACCAGCTTCTAACTGGTACCTGGTGGCTTTTTTTTTTTTTTTCTTTTCTTTTCTATTTATTACAGGGTCTCCAAGGTCTCACTATGCAGCTTAGACTCATAGCAATCTTCCTGTTTTCAGCCTCCCAAGCGCTGGGATTACAAGTGTGTGCCACCACGCCCAGTCTCAATCACCATCTCAGCACACCCTAGAGGTGGGGCTGGCAAAGCACATGTGGCTTCTATTTTCAAATCCAATAAAGAAGATAAGATGTACAAATATAAAGTTAAAATTTGTAAGTCACCTAACAGTTGTATAGAAAATGTTTAAGGTCCTAGGAAGAACAGTTTTTTTCCACATAGAGAAATCAGGAAAAAAAAAAGGGGGGGGGATGGATTTTCATATCATCCTTGAAACAGGATAAAGTCTAAGTAAAATGAGAGAAGACAAAGAAAATTTCAGATGGAGGAGGCAGTATAGTTTGGTCAGGTCAGGTAGCATGGTCAGAACCACACAGAGCCACAGATTGATCAGTAGGGGAAACATTACCTTATGGAGCATTGAATTTCAGGTTAAAGAATTTTCGCAATACTTTGAACACTTGACGTTGACCAAGTGTTTGAATTACAGTGACAACATTCAAATTTAGTGAGGAAAGCTATGCATCTCTTTTTGCAGAACGAAGCCTTCAGGACAAAGCAGATTGTAAGATCCCCTCAAAAATCAAATTTTTGACTTTGACATTTTCCATACTGCTCTGCAATACCAAATTTTCCAGGAGCATCCACTAAATTAAAGACAGTTCAGTAGACTCAATGTGTTGTTTAGACAATTTGGAGTTCACTTTTGGCATTGTCTATAGGTAGACACTTTCCACTTAAATCTCTGCCTAGCTGCTGTCTGGACAGTGTTTTAAATCACATAGCAGTTGTGTAACAGAGTCACCTGTCATTCCTCAGCTTGAGCAAAAATACCATCAGTTCCAGGAGTAAAAATATTTTTCCCAAGTTATGGAGGTAACAAACTGAAAATTAACTTTATATATATGATATGTCATCAACTATAAATTTGGAGGTATAAAATGAATCGACAGAGACTGGCTTGTAGGGAGGGAGAGAAGAGCCCTTATTGTTTTGTAGCATTGGCTGAGAGCTACGATGCAAATACTCCCATCACAACTAATGCAAGCCATCGATCTCAGGACACTGGCCGAGGGCTTGGGGGAAGGTTGAAAACTCAGCTCTCTGAAACCAATATGCTGTGCTAGTTCCAGCACAGTGCAGGTAGGCAGAGGAGAAAATGAGGACATGGAATGCACTGCAAGGAGCCTAAAAATAAAAACTAAAATTTAAGCTAAGTGATAGGAGACAGATGCAGGAACTAACAGGGTTTGCCGAAAGCATTATGATCCCATGGAAAGCAATGAGCAAGGGGAAGAGGGAAAAAAATGTGAGCACAAATGCCACGTCATGGTCAGCGGGCTACTGAGATTCAGCATGGTGGATTACCTGACCTACTCTATGAAGAATGAGCACCTTGCCCTCCCAGCATTGAGCCTAATATTTCTGTGTAGACTTGGGAAAATAAATTGTATCAGTTAAAACTTCCGAGGCTAAGACAAGTGAATTTTGTATGAGAAATGAGGCATATGCATAGCTACCATTCTTTATTTCAGAGTTCAAATGTTTTCCCCGTGACTTTGAGCAATGTCCCCGTTCTTTGTATTGAGTAGGTTAATAGTGCAAATAAATTTATTCTGCAACGTTCCTGACACACTGTGTGACAGTCCTATGTAGTCTGTTGCTAATGGCCTTGTTCACAAGCCTGAGCCTGGTAAAATATTTAATTCAGCCATAAAAATGACTACATTAAAAATTGAGTTAATAATGATTAAAATTAAGTATTAACCATTCAATTAAATTTAAAAATAAATCCGGGGACTTTTAATTTTCCTTATGGAGAAAAACAAACAGTGTTAATAAGCTTGACAAATATTTAATAAATATTTAACTTCCTTTTCACATCCTATACGGAAAGAAAAAAGTTAAAATTTCATATCAGATGTTATGAAATCGTCTGTAGCTGAGCTTTTACAACGTCCTTGAGTTGAACCAGAATGCTGATGGAAAATAAACGTGTGTTTTCAATCAAACAGTAGGCATAGAAACCAGAGTCAGGAGTCGGTGCACATTTTCATGAAATAGACGAGGTCTAATCATTTAACACGGTTTCGCATGGAAAGCAAAGAATTGAGGTGCTGGGAAGCTATTAACTATGTGGCATATTCCACTCAAACATAAACGTGTGAGCACACACAGGAAGGACTAGCAGCTTCGGCCGCAGTCACAAAGACGGGAGCTGGGGCCTGCGTCCTGCCTGTGAGCAGTGCAGTCTCCCAGCCTTGCACTGGGAGAATCGGCTCGTGCTTACTCTGCCACCTTGTGTGATGCACATATATTACAAGATAAAACAAGAATCTTTGGATTCTTGTTCCGTGAGCCCTTGACATGCTGGGGGCTTTTCTTTAAAAAATGCATCTCTATCTATCTATGTATCTATCTATCTATCTATCTATCTATCTATCTATCTATCTATCTATCTATGTAATTTCAAGGGCCACTTCCACCAAATCATTTGTGCAGCTGAAAGTGATTTGACTTCTGAGATATCTTTATCTCAGGAGTATTAGCTCTTTATGGAAGTAAGCACACAGAGTCTGGTGCAATAAATACACAGAAAAGGCCAGGCATGCTCCACCAGGCTCTGTGGACACTTAGGGCACCCTCCAGGTAGAGATGAGGTAGGGAAAGGAAGACCACCATACTTGCTTCTAGTCTCCAAGAAAGTGGTCTAGGATAACTGTCCCTGTTGTCCTACCTGCCTTATCAATTGTGTTGGTACCCAGGCCAGTTTCCATATGGCTTCAATATTTCAGTATCTATGCTTAGTAATCAAAGCAGGCATTTGGAACAAGAATTTCAAGAAACTTCATGACCCCCAGGACTCAGCAGCAGAGAGTAAACCTAGGGCAGTTAGAGGAACCATGGACATCATTGGATCTCCAAGACCATGCACGCCAGATAAATCTTTAGTGATAGCAGGACTACACTTAGGCAGGACATGAATAATCATCATGCTGCCCTATTTTGGTAAGGGAATCATACCATATATACTCCGGTTCAGAAGTTCATGTCAAATTTATTTCTTGGCATTTCTGACTTTTATCATCACTTCTAAATACTACCACACCAGAGTAATGGTTCTATAAATCACAATACTTAGAAAATACAATTATTTCTAATGATATCACTTTCCCCTATAAGGGTTGTATATGCTGATAAAGTTGCTCTTTTGATTCTATGTCTGAAATCTCATTATTAAAGAAAGCATAAAATGACCCTGATTAGGTTACTGGGTTGTTGATGTAGGGAAAGCCCTTCATGTGGGGAGGCTTGGCCCTGCACAGGAAAGGCCCCAACTCTGGCAATCTTACATCCCAGGTCTGAATCTTGGGTCTCTCTTTAAAACAAATCTTTCCAACTGGTCCCACTATTCAGCGTGTAAGGGAGAGATAACAGTAGGCATAGTGGCACAGGCCCGTCACTCAAGCCCTATCTGAGGCTCAAGCAGAAAGACTAGGGATATAGCTCAGTGTTTACTCCAACGGTAATGGCCAAGTTCATATCACCAGCGTGGCAAGCTTCTCCACGTGAACCAACAGCACAGCATCTTCCTCTCCTGTTCTCCTTTTATGCTGTTAGCAACAATCCTCGGGTGGGCCCTCCACACCCAACACAGTGGTGATTCACTTTGGCTGGGTATTACAAATTGACTATTAGTTAATCCACCACAAGAAGAGAAAGGAAGGGAAGGGGAAGGAAAGGGAGGAGAGGAAAGGAGAGGGGGAGGAGGAAAGGAGAGAGACAGAAACAGAGACAGAGACAGAGAGAATAATGCCTTAGAAGATTCTCCAAGAATGGCAGTAACACAGGCAAATTATCCAGCACCTAAGAGGCACATAATTAGGTAACCACTCCTAATATTATAAGAGACATTTGTCCAAATGTGATTAGTAAAAGAATTATAAAGAAAAACAGAGAGAGAAATCTAGTATTTCTGAGACTAAATTACATGTTTAAATATTATACACTCTGATATGACTGATAATATAACTTTTCTACCAATCAAATTAGCATTAGTTATTGGCAAGAATTTAAAGGCTATTATGCTATCCCATATTGTGTCATGTTTCATAGTGCAATGAAGTTCACTTTATAGAATTTCTAACTCAGCACTTGCCAGTATCATCACTGGTAATTTACTGTATTTTTCATAATTCTCATTACCAGAGTTACCCAAAGCAGAAGAAGTTGAGTTGCTTAACCTCAGAGAGGATGGGGCTTCCATCCTACATGACAAATTCCTCTCTTCATATCAGTCCCACAGACACACAAGGGGGCAGAAAGATGTTTTAATAAGTGAAAGCAGCAGTGAGCCTTGAGCTTTGTTTGCATCTAGAGTGATCATGACAGTCTCAGCCTAGGATGAGTATTTACCTCATCTACTTCAGACACCAGATACTCTGTAGCCTCAGGAACAATGACCACCTGGGACCAGATTCTGGACCCTCCCTTAGGATTTGGGCACCTCCTTCTCCAAATGTAGACTAGTCTGGCTTATAGAGGACCTTGCTAAGTCACTACGGTAACTTTCTTAGTGTCCCAGATCACATCAGTTGTCACTCCTTCCTAGGACCACATAGATTCTGCATGCTTGCTGTTGGCATGGACTCTATAGGAAACATATCTCCTTCATGGAGTTTTCTTCACTGCAGAATCCCAAGAGAAAGTGACTTTCACCATCATTTTTAGTGTTGGAGAGTTGTCATTCTTCTTAGAACTTACAAACTAAGGATGGGATGATGTGTGTGCTGTTGACTCACTTCTGCCCCATGGGAGTTTGTCCCTCATGGACAAGAATGATGTCTCTTGTCCTGAGCCTCAGCCACTCTACCACATCTCTTTACCGACAGTGTCCAAGCCACATGTCCATCTGTTGACTGAACAGCCAAGTGAATGAACAAACCCCTGTCTCAGGCACATCATTTCCCAATAATTATCAAGGGTTAAACTTTTAGGCTCAGGAGAATGTTCTTATTTTGCTTAATCTTCTAGAGTGACATCTAGTGATCTTTTAAATAGTTTCTGTTGCCTGCTTCTATATTTATTATCTTCCCTTTCTTTCCTGTCAAAAATCCTTGTTATATTTAACTGGGATCGTAAGAGAAATTTAACATCTCCTGATCAGCATCTTTTAATTAGCATATTGAGCTTCTTTGGATGTTGGGGTAAATTGCAGTATTCACTGAAGCTACTAATACTGACAGAATTGGAAAACACTAGAATATTAAAACAACTGGTGCAAATCAAAAATCAATTTCTAGAGAATCCTTACAAGATAGGAAAACAAGAAATAATGACCAGGAAAAATTATTTCTGTTCACTTGAGAGGCATACGTGAATTCTTATGCAAAATGATTAATTTTTGTAGAAACTCATGAGGCTTCAAGACTGTGTGCCTACTAACTTAGCAAAGCACTTAATGACATGTGACAAGCTGGAAACACTGCCTACCACAGAGCAAGTAAGTAGCCAAACGTGTTATTAAAGGAGAATTCTTTTAAACATACAAATTTTTAGGAAGATTACAGCAACAATAAAATGTTTTAAAAGGAAGAGCTGCTAGACCCATTTTAAAATTCACAAGTTGTGATTCGGTTGGTGTGTCCTGACTTACTTGGTGCTTATATTCCTATGAGGAGACACCTAACTTAGCCTCCCTTTCCACAGGAAAGACAATGGAACCAGAAGCAAAAAAGTGCTTAATTTTTAAGGATTTGTACAAATTAAAGTGAAGAATTTCACCAATGTACACATGAACCAATACTGTTACAGCCTATCTAGGATTACTGCATGATCTATTTCTAAATATGTTTGAAAAAGGATTAGTTTGTTAGCATGAAGGTTTCCTGGTAACCTTATTTATTGGTAACACAGAATTGACTAGGGTGGGGAATGCTTTGTAATGCTCAATGAAGTTGGAAATAAGTTGTGACTGGTATTTGCATGTAATGAAGCAAAAAGACCCCAAAAGAGTCCGAATTCTTCCAGTTTAAATAGAATGATAACTTTAAAAGTTCATAAACCTTGTTAAATTAAAGTTAAGCTTTGTCGGGCTGGCGAGATGGCTCAGTGGTCTAAAGCACCTACTTGGAACAAGCTTGGCAAAGCACAGGGACCATGGTTCGATCCCCCAGCACCACATGCCAGCCAGCCCCGCCCCCTGGTGGGCTGAGCTGGCCACACACACACACACACACACACACACACACAATAAATAAATAAATGTTTAAAAAAAATAAAAAAATAAAGTTAAGCTTTGTCCCAACATGAAATAGTTCTAAAAATGTTCAAAGATCTTTTATTGTACAGAGTGTTGTATTACCTTTATAATATCTTTGTATATGGCACTTTTCTTGGTAATATAATAAATGTAAAAAAATTTTGAGGGGCTGGCCAAATAGCTCAGCAGACTAAAGCGCCTGCTTAGGCAAACACAGCAGCTGGATTCAATCCCCAGGGTGCTGTGCCAGCCCCGACCCCGGAGCGCTTGAGACAGCGACTGAGATTGGGTGTGGTGGCGTGCACCTGCAATCCCAGCTCTTGGGAAGCTGAACACAGGAAGATCACACAACTCCGATCCACTTAGTGATTTAGTGATAACCCCATAGACCTTGTACTAAAATAGAAAAAAAATCTGAAACTTGCTAATTAATAAATGGAATGATAAAAAACAGAAAATAAAGTCACATAATGTGAATATCAAAACAATGTGTGTACCGAGAGGAAAGCAAGATTCAGAAGAATTCTATCAAACCAGAAGAGCCCCAGTTGTGCTTCACTTCTCCTCTCTGGCGTCTGTGAGCCTTTGTCTTTGCTGCACTAGCTCTGCATTTTTCTTGTCTATCTCACTCTTATAAGCAAGATACGACATCAGAGTCTTCGCAGAAAAGTTCCCTTGACAGCACAAGGTGGTGAATTTCGAATGCCACCTGACCCAAAGGCGCAAGGCCAACGCACCGGCGGTGCGCTGTCACGCTCCCAGCTATCCCAGAACACTCACCCTCCAGACTCAGACTAAGCCCGCCAGAAAGCTGGAAAGATGGATCTGAAGCAGCATTCATTACCAAAAAGGAATAGATCTTTCTTAGACTTACATTACACATCAGTGGACTGACTGAGATCATTTGGGACTTGTCAAACTTGACAACGCCGTTTTAATGTATGTGGAAGTAAATGTTAATTTATATAGAAGAAGAAATTCTAGCGCATTGGTTCTTAAGGTGTGGCACAAGGCTAGAAACACCCGAACCACCTCAAGCATGGTGGAAATGCTGATTCTCAGGGTCCACACAGATCTACTGAATCAGAAATGACAGGGAGAGGAAACATTTGCAAGATTTGCAGGTTATTTTATTGCCTGCGAGTGCTGAGAACCTCTATCTTAAGGTAATGATACTCAAGTGTTTCAGAAACTAGGGTTGTACTAATTCTTAGCCAGAAAAAATACAGCAAATAATTTTTCCACTTTATTCTTCCTCAATAAAATATTCCAGTTCAGAGATTAGGCATCACAAAGAACAAAAGGATAAAAGTGAAATGACTGAATGGTTGCAATGGCTGAATTGTTCTCTAGGATGTAAGAAGAGGCAGAAAATACTGGAAAGTTTAAAGAATTGTCACATGATTTACAATTAATGTATGATGCTTATATATTATTAAATATGTGCTTCTAATGTATCATAGATAATATGTAGTTAGACATCTCTGATGACAGGTAAATCTTAAAATTAAATAACCTGTTAAACATTGAAGCTATTTTTGGAAAAGAAAACACAGTATGCTCTTGCTTGATGGCTACATGCACCTTATCATTTTAGCAACTGACCCAGAATTTTATAAGCTAAATATGAGACAGCTAACATTCCATTTATGTTACACATTGTCACTGAGGATGGCTGATGTTGTTTTCACTGCCCCACTCAAAATGAAAAGCCACACATGGTTCCTAAATCAAACACTGGCCCTGACACCAGAAGGCACAGGTATTGAAACACAAACAGAACACAATCGTTCACAACACACTAAAACTAAAAATAATTGTTTATTATAAATAAAACTCCATTCACAGGAATCAAGTAGAACTGTCTTCTTAAAAATAATTGTGATAATGAGGAAATCAACCCACAAAACCAGTCAATTTTCTATGTGTTTATTACAGAACCTGAAGGCTAATTCAGCATGCTCTAAAGTAAACTACATAAGTTATACAGGTTAATTATCCCTTAACCAAGATGCTTGGACCCAGAAGTATTCAGATTTCAGCTTTGGGAATATTTGCATATGAATCTTAAGATGTCTTAGGAATTAAAGCCAAGTATAAGCCAAAACTCATATATCTTTCATACATAGCACTTGTGCATACATCGTATGTGAATGGCCTGAAGGAAATTTTATAGAGTATTTTTAGTGCCCCAGCATTTCACCATGACTTGTCTCATTAAATCCGGTGTAAAATATTTCACTTGTGGTGTCATATTGGTGCTCAAAAAGTTTCAAGTTTCAGATTTCTAGATTAGGAAGGCTAGCTGAAACTGAAGAACAACCAAGTCTGTGGGAGAGACATTCCTTTTGCCTTGTGTTGCCCTGATCAGAAAAAAACAAATAGTTGGTTACACAAACCCATCAAACTTCATGGATTATCACTGGAGCAGATGCTGTGAACCGCAGATATTGAGGCACATTTCTTGGGAAGTAATAGCTCATGGGGTCCTTCTACATGGAGAGGTCCAGGATCTAACAGGGCAGCAAGTTTAGTATTTCTCCATAGCTGCATAGATGTCTGCTGTTCTCAGACCTCCATCCTCAGACCCACCTCTTCCCCTGGCTCATACTTTGTCATGATTCTTTTATGATAGATTTGAGATTAAAATTACAGAATACCAAGGCATGAGGCTACGTCAGGGTTTTTCTTCTTTCAGTTTTGTACTTAATGTCTTGCCAAGGGTACTCGCTGCATCACCCATCCTGTTTATAGCCCTCTGTCTATGGTGGGGGAATCTTGATGATCTGAGTGTTTTGGATTCTGCAGCTGTCAAGGCTGGCTCGTCAGTAGGGCTGGACACAAATAGGTTTCACCCACAGACAGAGCTCACAGAGAAGTAGTTCCAATGAGAGTAGAACAAGAAAAGTATGTGTGGACCTTTTTTATGTATTTAGTACAGGGTCTAGAGAGTTTCACTACACAGATCAGACTCATAGTGATCCTCCTGTTTTCAGCCTTCCAACCAGTGGGATTATAGGTGCGCGCCACCACAACCAGGCTCATTTGCCATCTCAGTGTGCTCCAGGGGGATAGGACTGGCATGGCATGCTGGGAATCAAACCCTGGTCTCTGAGTCTGCCTATGCGAGCACTTTAATCTGCTGAGCTATCTGCCCGGCCTGGGCCTGCTTCTATTTCTTTTCTAAAACAGGTATCGAGTGCTTTAGTGATACACAGCTTTCCTCTTCCTAAAATCTTAACTTGGTTACAAAGTAAAAGAGTTTCCTCCAATGTATTTAAGGAGACATTTCTGTATGAGGAAAAAGCAAACAAAATTTCAAAATAAAAGCAGCATAATGTAATAGTGAGGCTGTACACGCTGGACCCAAGTGCACCAAGTTCAGTCTTTGGTTTTCTGGGCCGAGGTTTGCACAACTGTACAGGGAAAACCATATCTATATCACATGATTTTTCAAGATTTATTTTATTTATATTCACCAAATGCTTAATGGGATGCTTGGAAGATAGTAACTGCTTTGCTAATGTTTGTTAAATAAGTGTGCAATGGAATACACAGACATCATACAGGTCCTATCTTTCTGCCTTTCTGTAGACAGATGCATCACTTTGGAAAGGGCTCCGAGGTTTCAGTATATATTGCTGCTAAACAATTACCTAAACTATTAGATGTAGTAGTAAAATAAAAAAGGTAATGCATCACAGAGATGCAATTTTCAAGTTTATTTCAGATGATTTTCTTGTAATAATCAATATGGCAGGTAATAATAAATATATATGCATATATACATATATACATATGATATATATGTTAAAATATATTAAACTTTATTGAATTATGTGTCTGCTCAGGCCGATCTATGGTCATGTGTTCTTAATGGTTAGAAAAAAGGAAAATAATCAAATTAAAGCATTAGGAAATTAATATCTAAGAACACCAAGTGAGTGCCCCTTCAGTAATTAGAAGTGATGTAACAATAAAACTAGAAATTAAAAGATAATAGTTATTAAATTCAAACATTGAATATTATAAAAAGAGGCAAGAACAACCTTTAAGAACAAAATGAGAACATAAAAGACAATGCAGCAAATGTCTGAAAATCATGATTATATAGTATGAATAATGAAAAGAAAATAAATAATCTCAACATAATAGACGATTTTTTGAAAAACATTAATTACCAAGTTTGATAACAACAGAAATAAACCTAATAAGAGCAATACTAGGAAAGTTATTGATGGAGTTATTAATAGTCCTTGTAATAGTCTCCAGCACATTAACCAGTGAAATATTTCAAAAGAACAGGGAGAAAAAAATTCCATGTTGGATACACTTACTGTACTGAGCAAAAGATAAGAAAATATTCACATCAGTTTTTGAGAAATACATAGCCTTGAACCAAAATCTAACAAAGTCAATCCAAGAGTGAAAATTATATACTAATGTCACTTGCGAATAGAGATACCCAAACCCTGAGTACTGTAAAATGTTACTGTGAATTCATACTGTATTAAGAAATAGTGCACTGATTTAGGTGGTTTTTGTTTGTTTGTTTGTTTTTTGTGGAACCAGGGATTGAACTCAGGCCCTTGCGCTTGCCAGGGAAGCACTTATTCCATTGAGCCATCTCCCAGGACCCCAGTGTACTAATTTCAAGTAGGTTTTATCCTAGTATTTTTAAAAGTGTCAAATGTGGAGAAATGTTTTCACTATATCCATACTAGTGGGTTAAATAACAAAAACTAAATCATTTGATGTAGTTTTAAGAGACATTTAATATTTATTCCTCTTAACACCTTAAAAAGAGAAACAAATGTCCAGTTCCTTGACATTATCAATAAAGCCTTTACTAAACTATTCCCACTATATTTCATGGGGAAATTCATATAAACACATATTATATA
>NW_004524598.1:7281889-7290566 GCF_000260255.1 Octodon degus
TATAAGCCTAGATGTACGCTGTAGCAACTAGAGGGTAAACCCTACACGCTTAGGAAAAAGTCTAGTAGGCAGCATACCACTCTTTTGGAAGTCTGTTGTCAGAGTGGTAACTTAAGAAACAGTATGTTTTCTTTTGTTTCCTATTTATTAGAAATGTAGTTATTTTGTTTTATCAAAAAGAGACAAGCTCATAAATTGAAAAGGAAGTAAAGGCATTATAACCCTCAAGAGTAAATTGCAGAGAAGGGAAGTGCATGAGCTGAATTTAACACAGATTATATTTATTTCACTATTCCTTGTACGGACTTTTCACACCTATGAACTAAACATGTGGTGATTACATTAAGGTTTGTCCTTAGCTCTTTATGTTTAGCTCTTTGCTAACTGGATGCTCACCAAGCAACTTTGAAAGAGAAACAAAAAACCTTGTCTGATTGAAATTACAAGGGAGATAGGAAAAATGCAGCATCCATTTTTAAATTTGGCTTCAGTATTGTATGGTATTGATTTCATAATGTTCAGAGCAGCTAAATGCAGCAAGCACATAATATGCCACACAATATACTGTGTGAAGTTACTTTGGTCATCACCTAAATTTTAGAAAAGAGGTAGGGGACATAGACACTATCAAAGAAAATTGATTTTTTACAGCTAATAACCTGTGCTTGGTGGCAGAACACAGTATCAAAATCACCATTCTGCGTTCAGATAATTTCCCCAGCCTTCCCTGCTGTTCCTGCGACACTCCCACAGCTCTCGATCCGCTGCCAGCCACCTCCTGCTCCTAGACATCCTGATGACCACACAAGTCGGGTTCAAAACATGACCCAGTAATTTGTGTTGGATCTTTGATCCTCAGCTCCGTTTCCACTGTGATACAAAGATTAAAGTCTCAGGAAGAGAAAAGTGATGACATATCTTTCAGAGAAATTGAATTTTTCCTACTAGAGGTGAGAACACTTAAGAGGACACTTTATCCCCAGTACAACATTTCCCCTACTTTAGGAAAAGAGTTTGGCTAGGAATTCAACTCCCAGCTATCCTCTCTAGCAAAACTATTTATTACTATGTGAACCTCCTCTTGAGGGTAGATAAAAATGCTCGAGACCATTAAACTCTAGAGAACAGTCTTAACATCTGGATTAATCCTGTATAAAATGCTAAGCCACAGGAAGATGCTGGCATCCCCTTGGGTAGAAATACCCACAGTACAGTGAAACTGTCCTTAAGTTTTTATGTTGCTTCCACTCCTTATGTAACCTTTCAATCATTAACAGTCATTGAACAATGCGGGTCAGGAAGAGTCAGAGACATGGGACACTCAGAGGCAGTCCACACGAAAGGGTGGGGAGTGGAGCGCCATTTATCTAAAGCACTGAATTTCCAAGTCCTTGCAGAGGAAACACCAAGACAATGGGAGACCCTATTTCAATGAGCCCTTTTATTTTGTCTTTCAAAACCAAATGATTCAATAAACTTAATAATGAATCAATTTGATGTTCTAAACTGGACCAGACAGTGGGGAAAATAATAATGAGCTCAGGTAATGTAATCGCTTCACTAGTTTCACATTTGGCATATACATGAAATACAGTTTAGACCAGGAATCCGAGGAGAAACAAATAGAAACTATGGATTGGACTGGAGCCAAAAGATTTTTTAATTTACTTTTTGAAGATTCAGTATTATCATAAGGAAATTAGCCTGTGATTGTCAATAGGAGTAGAAGTATTCTGATAAACAGAGTAATAATCAAATTTATTAGTGGAAAGTAGCAATTATAAACTTCTAAATTCATTAATATTTATTCAAGTAACTTCTGAATAATCATTATTTTTAAATCTCCACTCAAATTGTATTTGCATCCTCTTTTTTCCTTCCCTTCCTTCCTCCTCTGATTGATATGCCTTCCCTGGGCCCATTCCCTCCACCTCTAGGCCCACACGCCCACCACTGAGGCTAATATCACCTCGCATTGTTCTGATATGAGCAACATGCACCGAGAATAAGTTAGAAATGATGAACACACTTAGTCCTCCCAGAAGGCATCTGTGCCTGCTAGGGTGAAGTGTCCACAGGACCGGCTTCTAATCCTCCTAGGGTTTTGGGGAAGAACCCTTGTGGGCGTGACTGGGTGGTCATGGAGCCCTAGCCTTAGCACCTCGGCCTGGGCCCTCTCCCCTTCCTCTCTGACCCTGCCTCCAGGACTCCACGAACTTAGTGGTTTTGCTCCATTACATCCTTCTGCCAGGGCTTGCCATCTGGGACCAAATCCCCTGAAACTGAGACACATTAAATCTCCTTCAAGTTGCGGCTGTCAGGTTTTGCATCTCAGGAAAGAGAACTCCAATTAATACAGTATTGACACCTCAAGTTTCTACCAGCTCAATACCGCTCTCAAGAACAGGGAGTTGCTTAGGCTGGCCAGGTAGCTCAGAGGATTGCAGCACCTGCTTAAGAAGATGCAGGGACCAGTGTTCAATCCCTGGCATGCCAGGCCAGCCCCACCCCCTAGGGCACACTGAGACTGCAATTGAGACTGGGCATGGTGGCACACACCTGCAATCCCAGTGCTTGGGAAGCTGAAAACAGGCGGATCACTATAAGTCTGATCTGTGTACTGAGAACCTGTACACCCTAAATTAATAAAAAATTTTTAAAAAAGAAAAAAAATTAGAAATAATATCTGCAAGTCTACTTGTTCTACCTCCATGGCCAATACACAAGCTTTGTGATTTTTTCACCACAATAAATTCTGGTAAAAATATAAACCCAAGGAACCAGGCATAGTGGGTGCATACCTGTAATCCCAGAACTTTGGAGGTTGAGACAGGAGGATTGCTTCAAGTTCAGTCCAGCCTGGGGGCTACAAAAGTGAGCACTAGCCTGGCCAGAAATGCATAGTGAGACCCTGTCTTTAAATATATATATAGTATTATATATATGAAATATATATACACAAACATATGCATAAAATGTCATTTAGCTAAGTATAAAATAGACATCAGAATCAGAATGTCCTCAATTTTTTTTTTTTTTTTTGGCAGAACCAGGGATTGAACTCAGGCCCTTGCACTTGCCAGGGAAGCGCTTATTCCACTGAGCCATCTCCCTGGCCCTCAATATTTTAAGTCTCTTTCATGTTGTTTATTTTATTTATTCATTAATGTTAATTTTATTTCTAAATTAATTTTAAAACTACTTGTTTCCAAACTAACTTCAAATTCAAATCCAGTATAAAGATTTCGAATTCTCATTTTCTGTAAGCTGTTTTGTTTTGTTGTCAGAACAACTAGCACTGATAATCAACTTGGCTTCTTTTTGTAAATTTAAAATTCCAACGTAACTCAAGCTACAGAAAAGAAATAATTAGGACTTGGATAACCTGAAGTCACATTTGCAATCAACAGAAGAAGCAAATTACTATCATTTGCCCTGACAAGTCTCGCTTAATAGGATCTTCCAATATATAAATTAAAGATCACGAAAAGCAAAGACTGAATGTGATAGAGATAGACGTGCTGCAAGATCTGTGATCTGGGTAACTCTGCTCCAGAGAACTAAGAAAATGCAAAGGAAGCACCAGGCATAGGGCTATAGTTACTTATAAAATATGCTGGGACGTTGCTCTAGCTATGTGATTTATACTCTGGATGAAAATTATAATCCAGGAACACTTCAACATTATCTGTAAAAGTAAACAGTAACTTTCATGCATATAAAGTAGCAGTGAAGAGAGTGAAACAGAAGCTCATTGCTAAACTAAGAAAGGACCAGCCCAGCAAGAACGGTCCCACATGCCTCTTAAGGGGCTCCAGGGTGATGATTTAGGATTATGTGTACCCAGGGAGGTGACACATAGTGGACAGCTCTGCCCTGCAAGCCTCAGTAATCAGAGATGCTCAGTTAGGGACTTCTGGGTAAATGATCTGAGGCTGAGATATTTACTCTCGGGCAGCAATAATATCAGCACAAGAGGTAAAGGAAGGTGGCCTTTATTCTAGTTCTTTGTTTAAAACTGCAATCAGCTGGAAATAAACTATAGCTTCCTTCCTTCATTTCCTGAAAGAGAAGAAAGGAATGAAAGTAGATGTTACCTTTTGGTCATTAAAAAAAATGCAACAGTCTGTAGGTTTTCTTCAGAAGGGTCATTTTCTCCTTTTCCTTTGGCCACACTGAGGCCTCCCTAATCCCAGAAGTCTGGGTAAGACAAAGGCAAGGGGAAGAAGTCATTTTCCATTCTTTGCTCTCTCCTGTTGCTTTTTCTGATTTCTTCCCAATATGAATTACTCTCCTCCATGAAGGTGCCCTGCCTAGGAATCAGCTGAGTATGGGCGGAAAGCTCTACACACTCTGAGCTAAATAAACCTTTCATCCTTTTAACAGGATGCCAGGTATTTTGTCCCAGCACCTGAGAAAAGTAACTCAGACATCCCTTATCACCAATAGCCTAAGTAGGATGGAAAGCCTGTTTGTTACTTAAATAGGAAAACGTAAGTCAGAAAGATGATTGTCACCAAGTTGATGTAAAGTTCTTGGAGAAGAAAGAGAAGAAGAGGAAGAGGAGGTGGAGGGAGGGAGGGAGGGAGGGAGAGAGAGACAGAGAGAGAGAGAGAGAGAGAGAGAGAGAGAGAGAGATATTCAGGACTCATCCTCTGAAGATGACTGCATAAGAAGCACACTACTCCATGCTTAACACATACTACATGTTAGAATAGTATGTCTCTAAAGTGTAGTTGCCAGAAAGAAAAACTACTCCCATTTTTCAAACTCAAACCAAATGTAGGGCTATGGCTATAGTTTTGAAAGACAAGTGAAAGTTGTAACAACCCAAATGGAGTCCCTTGTGTCAAACCTACTAAAATATGGACTAAATAATGCCTGTATGTTAGGAAGGTGGGTTATTACATGATTGCTGACTGCCAGAATCACAAGCTCGTGCAAAGGCCCCTGGAGCCTTATACAAAAAAATACTTCAAAAAGACATTTATTCAGTAGCTGTTCAACCTTCATTGGATATCACCCTTGTGACCAGGACTATTGTTTCAAAATACCTCATGTGATCCTCTTCTTTTTTCTTTACAGACTTCTTGCCTCAATCTTATCTTTTCTTTCTTCCTTTCTTTCTTTCTTTCATTCTTTCTTTCTTTGGTACAAGGTCTCACTGTGCAGCTTGGACTCGAAGTGATGCTCCTGTTTTCAGCCTCCCCAGCACTGGGATTACAGGCATGTGCCACCACACCCAGACATGGTGGCCAGCTCAGCAAGCCCCGGAGCAGGGCCAGCACAGCATGTGGTGCTTGGGATTGAACCAGGTCCCTGCACTTACCTAAGCAAGCACTTAGTCTGCTGAGCTATCTCGCCGGCCCTCAATTTTTTCTTAATATACTCACAGTTTATGGCGGCAGGTGAGTTCCCACTGCATCCTCTGTTATTCTCAAATAAATATCATCATCCTTTGAAGAACCAGGTTTTATTTTTTCTTGAGACTGATCAACTAAACTGTGAGTAATGACAACTACATTTCTTTTTTTTAATTTTAAAGAAATGTTCAAGGTAACTACTTAATCCAATACCTTAGTTACCACAAAGGTATGGATAGGAGAATAACGCCTCTGCGAATATTGCTCACCTCAAGTCGAAATGGAAAAGTATTGGCAAAAGCAGATTTTCACACTGCCTGAAAAGCAGGAAGCAAAGGGCAATGAGGAAGGTGTCACACAACAGCTGGTCACTGCCAAGCAGGGGAAAGAAGGAAAGATGTGTGGCACCATGAACATGGAAGGGGCCGACTGCAGCAGGAAGCCTATGACCTAAATCAAATCCTGGACTTCATAAGACTCTTCTGAGAATGTGTGTACATAGTGTGTGCAACAAATTCGAATAGGACAGACTGGAGTAGAACCTAGAAATATGCATTTTGCAAACACCACAGGAGTCCTGATGCAGATGGCTGGTACCATACCTCAAAAACATTCACCAGGTGTACAAGGTTGACATAATCTGATGACATTGGCCCTAATTACTCTCAGAGTCTGAAGACTGTTTCAGCTATGGAGAAGCTCACTAACTCAATCAACATCCACTGAATTTAATTAATTAATCTGGTAAAATCAAGGTGGAAGCCAAAGTAAAGTACCTGGGAAATGCAGTCAGAGCTAACAGTTTAGTGACAAGGAAGCCCAACTCATGAAAACCTAAAATTTGATTTCAGACTCTCCCTACTCTTTCCATCTCAAGTTGTCAATTTTTTTTTTAAAGAACAGCCTCTCTACAATTGTTTCATCAGTGGCTACAACTGGGGCAAATTATTACTTAGGCCCAAACTTGGAATTCCTGTGGTCTCTGGGGTGAGGGAGAAGTCACTGCTACAGCAAGAAGGTCAGAGTCTTCCTGGGCAGTCGGCCCCTTCTGTGTTCATGGTGCCACACAACTTTCCTTCTCTCCTCTGATTAGCAGTGACCAGCTATTCTGTGAAACCTTCCTCATTGCCCTTTGCTTCCTGCTTTTCAGGCAGTGTGAAAAATCTGTGCCCCATACCTGAGAGTCAGGGGAAAACTTACATGGTACAGGCTTGGCATTACAGAGTCCTACAAACTCTGCCTCTTCCACTTCTAAAGCCAGGAGTAGAAACTTGAGGGAATGTCTGCCGCCATTCCAGGAGATCTTCCTCCCTGCACCAGTTTATTCTTTTCAATGTCTAGCTTTGCTTTTCACAAGCACGCCTGTGTGGACACTCATGATTCAGTGAGCTTGCCCTTCACGTCAGCACTAATGGAAGAGACTGGCACCCCGAGGAGAGAGTGGACCAGCCCACCTGAAGAAATAAGCCCTCTAAATGCCTGAGGTAAATTGGTACCTGCCTGGGAAGCCTCTCAGAGGGCGGACCCACCTGGTGAAATCAGACTTAGTCCCTGGGCATCCACCCACAGTCTGCCTTCTTAAACTTCAGAACAGTGGAAGGCACAGTTATCTGGAACCTCTTGACTTTCATCTTCATGGAATAAAAAGGATTTTGAAAAAAGAAATTTGAATAAAACTTCCAACCTCATTAAACATCCTTCCAGGGGCAGGCTATGGGCAATGAATCACATGGCTACCCTGCCAAATGGAAAGTGTGAGCTGACACCAGCCAGGTGTGAAATCTGAGCGCCAACGTGGGCCCAGCAGGCCTGGCTTTTGTGGGCAAAGAAGCCCCAATCTGTGAGTGGATTCCTCTGTCTCACTCAAAAGACACCTTACCCAGTGGAAGAAAAACTTGCTTTTTATCATTCTGTCAACTCTCTCTCCAGGATTTATTTGTATTTATCAAGCAGTTTCATTGTATGTAAATAAAATGCATTAGTGGGAAAAATAAGTCTTTCCTCTCTTTACCTTGTACATCACATGAATTTCTGTGACCCATGACCATGAAGTAAATTGCAGGAGCAGTCAGGAAGGCCAAAGAGCCCTGAAACCTGTCTTTAGTGGAGACACGCTTATAGCTGCACAGTCCTGATCGCTCCCCAGTCTACTTCTAAGACAGGAAGAGAAATTTCTAAAAAGAAAGAAAAAAAATGACACACTTGCAGAGCAGCCCTGACTTTTTTCAGAAATTTCACATCTCTTCTCCTTCTCAGTGCAATTACATCATGCTTTCTGCCCTGCATCCTTTTTCAGGTATTAAAATCCAGCTGTCGTTATTTTTTAGCTGAGGTTTCTTGTTTTGGTTTTGGTGCTGAGAACCAAACCCAGGGCTTCCAGTTTGCTAGGCCGGCATTCTACCGCTGAGCTAAATCCCCAGGCCCTGTAGTTATTTCTATAGGAAATGGGAGACTGAACAGACCATCCTACAGTGTGTTTTCTGGAAATGTTTTTCTCGTTTCAAAGTAGATGTAGCAAGCAGTGTTTCTGGATTAATGCAGAACACTATAGCAATCATCCTCCTTTTCTGTAATTACCACCCTGGAGTTTTCAGCTCCTGTCTTCACCAGCTTGTCCTCCAGACAGCCTTCATCTTCCCAGCCCACTTCCTAGCTGCCCCTCAAGTCCACTTTGTCTTTAAAATTCCTACCGATGATTAGTAGTGCAGTCTGACTTCATGCATTTTCTCTGACATAGAAAGTGGTATTGTTTGATTTTGACAGCCATGGCAAGCACACAAACTTGAAACAAACAAAAAAAATGCATAATTACTACTACTCACTAAAGATTGTGAGAACGCAAAGAATGTGCTCTCTAATTATCAGACCCCATTTCAAGAGGAAGGAAGCTACTGAGAGAGTAAATGACTTGCCCTGTTGCATACTGACAGTAACTGAAAAAACAAAGACTCAAAAACAGCATGTTTGATAATAATACCAAGAATTCTTAACCATTACAGATGTCCTCACATGAATTGACAGGAACTCTGTCTTCCAAGAAATCCTCTATTAGACCTGGAATAACTACATAAGAAAAAACACACATAGAACAATATTTGGCAAATTTATTTCTTTGTCTCTCTTTAATTATGGCCCGTATTATCACTGTTACAGCAACTGCTACTTACATGTCTTAATCATTCAAATGTTGGTAATGTTTCTTTTCGTTTCATGTTTCATAAGCAATAATAGTCAATGAGATGTCCTTACGGTACTATTGGATGTGCCTAGACAAACTCTCCAGGGAATAGCAGTTTTAGAAATTCTTAAGAGTA
>NW_004524598.1:7291641-7295527 GCF_000260255.1 Octodon degus
CATTCATTCTCTATAATCCATACAGGAGGGAAATAATCCATCGAGCTCATTGTTAATCTGCTAAACTGTCAATTAAGGGCACAGTAGTCCATAATAGCTAGCATTAAATAATACTACATCATTTATCTTTAAATCTGTAAAACAGACTTCTCTTGGCAGACTTGAGCAGCTCAAAGCATCTATAATATGAGTAAGTAGGTCAATAATCCATACATTAAATGGTTGCTAAGTACTAAAATTCTGAAATGATAGGCCATTAGGAATATACCAGTTTCCTTTAGAGATATAAAATTGACTTTCAAAATAGTCTCTACATATAAATTTCTATGCCAGACCATTCAAAATACACTGAAAAAATATGTAATCATTCATTTACCCAAAGGATATGTATGGAGCAATACATTCTTCATGCATAGATGTCTGATACAGCAATGAATGAAATACTAGTTATAGAATGTATGGGGGAAATGCTGTTTTAAAAACATTACAATATAATGGATGTTTTCTCCAAGTAGATTTACATTAAAACAACTACAAGCCATATTGTAAAGGAACAGTATTTTCAATAAAGTAGCCTATTATATCTACAGCAATTAGTTAATGTAACACTGGAAGTGAGCTTGGCTTGGTGGGAAGGAACAACTACCAATACTTTTAGGCCTAAAGACTACATAAGCTCATCTAAAATTAGGAAATCAGAAGGAGCAGTATTAAGTTTCTCAGGCCTCTCAGAGTAAAACAAAAAAAGAAGAGGTGTAAAACTACAAGTGATACTTTCCAAGTAAAGAGAGACTCATCATCCATAAAGGATACCTTTTATGGTTGGAAATATAGATCTCTAAACCAATATATCCCCGTGTGTATCAATCTGTGCCTTTCCTTTGAGGGGGCTGTCTAGACACTGCAACTGTGAGTCTTAGAATGTGAACTCTACATTAGTAAAACTGACCCCGCAACGAACGTAATAATGTCAGTGCACAATTTCTGACCCCACAATTTTCCATCTATTTGGCATCTAAGAAAGTCCAGAGTCCATTTTAAGGTAGTTCTACAGGTTGTCATTAAAAAAAAATTAAAATCAGTAAACTAGGAAATAATTTACACATCAAAAGACTTTGTGGGTAAAGAAATTTAAAAAGAATTTGAGACAGTGAGGTTATGGAAGCTTGATATTTTTGCAAATCGCAAAGATACGGAAAGCTAATAAAATCAGGTCAAATATAAACAAAATCCAGAAAAGAATAAATTCTAGAACTAAGACTCTTCAATCTTCAAAGAGCTACATACACAAATAAGAGTGAGCATGCTTTGGAAGGTAAATGTATTACTCCAGACCCAATATAAAAAGTTGAAAATTATGAAAAGAGAATTTAAGACACATGAAGGTCAATATGAGATGCTGTGGTTTATAGAAAGTCAAATTTCTTGAGAATAATAATAAGAAAATGAGTCAAAAAAACAAAAATGAGGCAATGATTGTAAAAATTATGACAGAATGCTCCAAAAATTTTGTAGATAAATGAACCCTAAGAATTAATTGCAAAAATATAAGGAAAAGGTGGTGATATAAAAACTGAATATATATCCAAAGAAGATAACTGTCCAGAATTGAGCAGTTGTCCCTTGTTCACAGTTTTGCCCTCTGCACTTTCAGTAATATAGTTACCTCTTGTTCAGAAATATTACATGGAAAATTCCAGCAATAAGCAATATATGTTTGAAATAGGATATTGTTCTAAGGAGCATATTGAAAATCTTCACTCATCTTGTTCCACCTCATCTGAGAACTCATTCATTTCTTCATCCAGCATTTCCACACGATATTTGCTAACCACCCTTTAGTTTCTTTGTGTCCATCCTGACTATCACCACATAGCAGGACTTAAATTTAAATAACCCTTATTTAACTTAATAATGGTGCCAAAGTGTAATGATATAGTGATGCTAGCAATTTTATTACAGTTCATTATTATAATTGCCCTATTTAATTAGCAGTATTATTGTTAATTTCCTACTGTGCCTAATTTGTAAATTAAACTCTTTAATAACTATGTGTGTGCAGAAAAAAATAGTCTGTGGTTTCAGACATCACATATCCTCTACTGATAAAGGGAGACTGCTCTACATAGCAAAAAAACAAAGAGCACTCAAGAAAATTAACCAGCCACAAAATACCATTAAAATAATCTGTAAAGAATGTACACTTTGTAAACATGATTTCAGGGGCAAAGTCTGAGGTGCCAAAAGGAGCAGTGAGTGAATGAAGATTATAACAAAGATGTGTGTGTAATGGTCCCAGGAAACTATATAAAACAAGGACAGCACAGTGCATAAAAGAGCTGAGAGCTTAAAATACAAAATCACAATTATATAGGAGAACATATTTAAAGAATTCTAAGGTTAGTTTACTGTTTAAGAAGTTGGTAATTATGTGAAATTTAGACTTTCTAACTTTAACAAGTGTATTAAGTTTTTGAGTTATCTCACAGAACAGCAAGGGTATTATTAAATGTTAAAAGCTGGTAAAGGTAGAGGATGAATCAATGATCAATAAAGGTCAAATAATTCAAAGGCAGGCAGAAAAAAACAAAATGTTGTGCACCAGTTTACAATGAGACATCAAAAATATAAGCAACCACAATAAATATAAATGGCCTAACTGTTCTGTTAAAGAGCAGAAAGTCTTACATTTGGTTAAGAATTAAATAGTCCTGAGATTTCTACAAATATCACACAAAACATAAGGACATTGGGATATTTAAAGTGAAAAGCCAAGAAAATTATCAGATCTAGACTTGTTAACCCTCAATAATAACATGCATGAGACCCAAAAAAAATCAAGAAGACCACAAGGATAGATAAATCTACCATAATAGTGGGAAATTTTGATATACCTCTTTCACAAATTGATAAAGTGGATAGAAAGGGAGTAAGGAACAGAAGACTAGAAAAAAACTATAAAACAGGTTTGATGTAACCGATATACATGGAGCTCTGCATGGGGCAATTGAAGACTAAAGATGCATTGTATAACCAGCTACATAAAGATCACAAGCAAGTATCAACTACCAAAAAATCAAATTATAAAGTTCATATTCCCTATCCATGGTGCACCTAAATCAAAATCAACACCATAGCAAACCTTCAGGGACAGAAGTCAGATGAACAGTTTCCTGCAACTGGGAGCTAAAGCAGATCAATCCAAGAGGGGTACAAGGGAATTTCTAAGGGCTGATGAAAATATTCTGTGTTTGACTTTGGTAGTAGATTCATGACTGTACATATTTGTCAAAATTTGTCAAACTAAATACTTCTGTGGGTAAATTTTACTGTATGTAAATTATGTTTAAATAAACTTGACTTACAAAATAATCAATAATAATAACTTTTAAGTCTTAGGCATGAGAGTTTCAAAATTAAATAACAGTATAAATCAGAAAATGCTCAGAACTGAATTATCATAAAATACTTCATATAAAATTTTGTGATGAATGCAATTGAATATAGATGCACAACACTTACATCAGAAAATAATACAGGTTAAAAGGGCAAAATAATAAGTCCAAAGGATATATTTGCAAGCAACAGTTGTTTAAATGAAATGCAAAAATCAATTAAATATGAGCCAAAAATACAATAGTGAAGACAGTAAAAGGTAATTCTAAAAATATAACAAGTATCAAAATAAATCCCTATTACTTTCAAATAAAAAAATAGAAAAAGGGCTGGCCAAATAATTGCTCAGCAGATTAAAGCACTTGCAAGAAGGTGCAGGGGCCAGGAATTCAATCCCTGGGCCTGCCGTGTCAGCCCCACCCCCGGAGAGTGCTGAGATGGCGATTGAGACTGGGCATGGTGGCGCACACCTGTAATCCTAGCACTTGGG
>NW_004524598.1:7296277-7322267 GCF_000260255.1 Octodon degus
AAAGAAAGAAGGAAGGGAAAAATGTGTGTGTGTGTGTGTGTGTGTGTGTGTGTGTGTGTGTGTACAAAGGATAGCTTAGATAATTGTACTGCTAATTTCTACTGGTCTATTGAAAAGAACAGTCTTACAGAAAACCCACTACTATTATGGACTACTAGCGTATATTGGAGTATTTGCTGAATTCACGCACCTACAATATTTAAATGGCAATGGAATACTCATCTCTGACAAAACTAAATGAAAAAGGGGATATAAATGAAGGACCATTTTGTATTTGTATATTCAAAGTAGTTAGGATAGATATAGAGCTGCATTCTCTTAATACAATGAATAGAGAGATTTGTTCTAATAGTGTTTGTGGACGGGATATCATATCTACATCTTGTACAATGAATAACCACAAAGACAACAATATGCAATGTATTAATCATTGAAACTGTGCTAGTAATCAGTTTTAAAACTGTCTCGTTGCTATTTGTTTCTCAATAACATTATTTTAAAAAAGAACAGAAAAGAATAATTAATGCTTAAATCTTTTTCTTCTTTTAAATTGTTTTTGACCAATTTTCCATGCTTATGTCTGATAATCTGAGCAACTAATTTGAAGACAACAATATGCACTATAACAACCACTGGAGAATTTATATCATTTTCTTTAGTGAGATTCTGTATCTTTTCTATTTTTTTCCTATTTTTTATTCTCTTCAAAAAATAAAAACAAAAGAAAATGAAACTAATAGTTTGAGGTCTACTACAAATAAGCAACCCAATCAAACATTTTTTTTTCAATCAAACATTTTTGTAACACAGTTCAACCCTCCCAGGTAAGGAGCAGTTGGTTCCAATCTCCTGCAAATCTCCAGAGAAGAGTGGGGAAAACTTCGCAAAGATATTTACTGTGAGGCTAGTGTGTCCTCGACCCTAGAGCTACAAAAGAATTCAAGAGTCTAGAACATCGCTTAGACCATTAGTCATTTATTTGGTGATTTTTGTCATGGGAATAAAAACATAGTCTTTGCCATAGAAACATAAAACTCCTGCATCTTCTATGGCTTGAATCACATTTTTTTTATGTATTTGTTCTGCTCACATCCATATATGTGTATGGGAGGATAGGGATAAAGCTTTATTACAAAATATTGGCTCCCACAGCCACGAAAGCTAAAGCTGAGAAGTCCTGCCATCTGCTGCCTGGATGCTGGGGACCAGGAGAGTGAGCCGTGTCACTCTAGGACCCAAGAGCCGGAAGGTAGACAATATACATTCAGGTCTGGGTATGAAGTCCTGGGAGCTAGGAGTCAATACTTCCAGGCAGGAAAAGTTCTGTGTCTCCACCCAAGCAGTCAGGCAGAGAACCTAGTTGGCCTTCTCTTGGCATTTCGTTCCCCTCAGGACCTCAGCCCAGTGGACGGTGCCGCTCACCCACATTGAAGAGAGCCATCTGTTGTGTTGGGTTTCCCAATCCGAATGTTAATCTGTTCCAGAACACTCTCACAGACACAGCCAGAAATAATGTTTAACCAGCTCTCTGGGTACTGTAGGGCCTGCTCCAACTGACAGATAAAATTATTCATCATAGCAATCAAATCTAAAAACATTAGTAGTTTAAAAAAAATCACAGTCAAATTAGGTTTGTTGCAGAAATGAAGTTGCAGACTGCCTCCAACATACCCATTTGTGTTAGGAGCGCATACCTAACAAGTCTACAGTATTAGAGATAAACTTCCAGAATTAGTTTGTAAAAATTATTACATTTCATATTTTTCTTGCCAAAATATCAATATATGTTTATTTTGAACCATTATAAATTACAGATGAGCAAAGAGAATATATTAATTATACACGAATGCCTCCATATGGAGGAAATCATGCTAACGCTACATAAAATCTCCTTTATCTTCCTACCACATATTTACCCATCTCTTTCCTGCTTAGTGGACCTAGTTGTTTGTAAAAAGAAAACAAACAAAACATATTGACTCTGAAGTGCTGGACCGATCAGTTGATTTGGCACTGCATAGGTTTTTTGCTGTATCAATACTTTACACGCTAACAGTACAGTCAGGTTATCATCTTGGAACTCTTAACAATTTTGTCTTTGAATGTGTGTTTTGTCGATGAATGTTGATGTGACACCAAGCGTGTCCCAGAGGCTCAGCTACCCGCCTGCTAGCATGCACTGCCTCCTCACCTCCCTGGGAGGGCTCCAGCTGTCTGCTCAGCTCTCCCAGCAGCTGGTGCTACCCTATGCCCACAGCAGGGGCCTGGGTATAGCACACAGAGGGACGAAGTTGTGCGTGTAAGCTGGGTTGTAGAACAGGACCCCCACATCTATAGGAGCCCACAGTTACCTGCAAATATATCCCTGTGCCCAAAGGAGCACAGCATTTGGTAGTACATTTTTAAAAAGAGAATAAAAGAGCAAAGGCTTTTTTTCCCCATTTGAAAAGCTGTTTGAAAAAGAGTCCACAGTTTTATATTGTACTGGGCACTAAAATTATGTATACCACTCACTCTCCTGCTAGTGCCATGCCAAACTTGATTTGCTAGCTCTATTGAACTTTATTTTGATGTTCAAACAAGCCAAATTGATACTTTCTGAGCTTCAGCACATGGTCCCTCTTGGGTGAAGCCTTCTTTGACCATCCCTACCTTACCCCAGGCTATGTGGGGCATCACTGCCACATAGCTACACACTTATTGAGTTTCCTGTCTCTGTTCTAAGCACAATTTACTATAATTGCTTGTCTCTGTGTGTTGCCAATAATTGCACTGTAGACTGGAGAAGAGCAGTGGTTTTCCCTAGGCATCCAGCTCAGCCAATACATAAGCCCTACCTTCTATACGCTCTTATTTTCTAAATATTGCTTCTCTCCTTTCCTCAAACACATGCACACACACACACATGCACACACATACACATGCACATACACACATGTCTATCAGGATCATACTGCTCTTATTTTACAAAAGAGATAAAGAAGCTACATGAAGCAAAATGAGTTACCCAAGATTTACCAAGGACCACAGAGATTGTGGCTTTAAAAAAAATGCAACAAAAATTAATAGTTACTCACCACCCAAAATATATGGTGGCTCTGCTTAGAGCCCTTCCTACACATGCAATTGCTTCATGCCTGTCCTCACTCTCTCCTGGTAGGACTTTTATCACACTTTTTAGAAAGATGTTGTGAGAGGTGGCTCACAGAAGGTTACACGGTCAGTGAGGGGCAGAGCCAAACTAAGTTCTGCAGTTTAGAGTCAGTGCTCCAGAAATGGAGAGGTCTACCCCAAGACCTGTCTGTGTTCTCCAGACTAGCACCTGACTACAGGGCTGTGTGATTTCCCAGCACACTGTGCTGTCTCTCTCTCTTTTTTTAATGTATTTGGCACAGGGTCTCACTGCACAACTCGGACTCGTAGTGATCCTCCTTTTTTCAGCCTCCCCAGTGCTGGGATTACAGGTATGTGCCACCATGCTTGGTCTCAGAGATCGGCTCAGTGGTGGGGTCAGCATGACATGCAGTGCCGGAGATTGAACCCTGGTCCCTGTGCTTGCCTAAGAAGGTGCTTAGTCCACTGAGCTGAGCTATCTTGCTGGCCCAACTATGCTGTCTCTTACAGGTACAGACACTGCATCTTTCCTCAAAGGGACTGATAAAGTACAGAAATGAGGTACACATACTCTCTTGGATCAGACATATTTGGGCAGGAGATCTATCTTAATGGTAGTGCATCTACATGCAGACGACCCTCAGGCCAATCCCCGTACCTCACTAAATAGGTTAATATTAGATCTATTATGTCCAAGTGAGTTTAGAGTCAATGCTCCAGAAATGGAGAGGTTTACCCCAAGACCTGTCTGTGTTCTCCAGACTAGCATCTATATGCATATAGATGATTACTACATCCTAGAGCCTGACATGAAGAAGAAGTTTAATAGTCATTAAGTTCAAAGAAACAAAATATCGCATATCCCTAGTGATAGCATAGAGGTTCACAGACCAGAGAGAAGTTCAGTTGCATTTGAAGTGATAGGATAGAGGGAATTATGTTGGATGAAAATAGAGTGAGCACAGAAGCCCAGGAGGGGCAGAAGCACACTTGGTGAGCTGGAGGGAGCTATGATCACTAGGTTTCTTAGTCTCAGCTGCTATAACAAACTGCCATAGACTGAGAAATTTATAAAGAACAGAAGGTGCCGGGGGATAGCTCAGTAGAATAAGCACTTGCCTGGCAAGCACAAGGGCCTGAGTTCAATCCACAGTTCTGCCAATAAATAAATAAATAAATAAATAAATAAATAAATAAAGCAAAAGAGAACAAAGCATTATTTCCTATACTTTCACTAGCTAAAAGGTCCAAGGTTGAGGTAGCAGCTCAGTAGGTAGTGAGGGTCCAATCCCTGCTTCCAAGATTGCATTTTATTGGTTGTGTCCTTACAGGGCAGAAGGCAGAAATGCAGAAAGACACAAATTCATTTCCTCAAGCCATTTTCTCAAAGCTCATGTTCTTCTCCAGGGGCCAGTCACTTCCCCATGGCCACAACGCTTGACACCATGACTTTGGGAATTGAATTCCAATCAATAAATTATAGAGGGACACACACACACAATCAAATCAAGGCAGGGGGAGTATGAATTGAAAAGGTTCTCTATGCCCAAAAATGCAGAGACCAAAGGCTAGCATAAGAAAGTCTCCCTGTGATATAGGGCACTTGTTACAGTTTTTCAGTATGGCAGTTGTGTAATAAAATGTCATTTTCAGAAGATTGATATGAGAGCTAATTGTTGGAGAAATTAGACACAGAGAAAAGTGAGGAGGAGAAGGGCCAAACAAATAGAGCTTAGCAGATTACAGCACCTGCTTAGGCAGACACAGGGGCCAGGAGTTCTATCCCCTGGCCTGCTGTGCCAGCCCTGCCCCCGGGGCACATTGCAAAGGTGATTGAGACTGGGCATGGTAGCATGTGCCTGTAATCCGAGCATTTGGGAGGCTATAAACAGGAGGATCACTATGAGTCCAATCTACACAGCGAGACCCAGTAGACCCTGTAGACCTAGCCCTAAATACAAAAAAAAAAAAAAAAGAGGGAGGAGGAGAAGACACATAACTGGGATGGATTGAAGCAGCCAAGTCCTAGATAGCAGTGGTAGAGAGGGGAAGAAAAGTCTCACAAAGGATGTGGGGAAAAAAATCACAGGATTTAACTGATGAACTTGTGCAGCCATTTCACCAGTAAGTAAGTTGGGCAAACAGAGGCATCAGTAGGGAATATAAAGGAGATATCTGGAAGTTACTAATCCTACTTCTAATTGTAAGAATATTGCTGATGCAGGACTTTTTAAAATCTATAAACCCAACCACTTGCAGTAATCTCCTCATAGCTGTACATTAGCACATCTTTTCAAATACATCTGTTGGATAGAAAGCTTTCCCCCCTATTGTGAAACACCATCATCAGCTCCCTTTGCGTGGAACACATGAATCTAAATTATGGTATTAAAGAAACTGCAGTTAGCTGCTGACAAATGAAATCGGCTAGATGGCCACTTTATTTCACCTCTTTGTCTATAATTGTAGGTATTACTGTTCGTGTGGTGCTCCAAAGACTCTCCTATTACAGTTTGTTCAAGTAAATAGTGAACAGCACAGTAAAGATGTTCTATTAATCTAACACAGGGCCATTGTTGCTTTGTACAAAAACCTCAACACTGAATTTAAGACATTGAATAAGATAATGTTAGAATAGCAATATATAATTTGTGACTGATTAGCCCTTTGAGTAAAAAAAAAAAGGTGTCACATAATGTTATGGTGAGTTCACTCCCAATTCTCTTGGCAAACAAATTTAAGTTTCATTTCAACAATGTATGTGTCTACACGTTGCAGAAAACACCAGAATTAAAATTGAATAATGCTATTATTTCTAATATGGTTATGATTTGATGAATTTAGATTGTAAGTCCATTTGCTTTAAAAGAAAAAGGCAACTTGGATTCCACCCATCAGCATTCACTTCCACTATGCATACTTAATAAGTGATTTTTAATCCTCCAACCATCATATAAACAAATCAAAATCATTTATACCTCAAGGAAATGCTTCACACTCAACTCTAAAGAGACAGCAGGAAGATACTGTAAAATAACATAGATTAATGCTGTAAGTGTAGGGGACACAGAGGTGGCTGCAGAAGGAAGGGTTTTCCTGGTGATAATATGAAAAGGTCAGAGAATTCAGAAGAGGAGAATTGGTGTCAAAGGACAGCAAGAAAAGAAGAACTTCTTTTCCATAAACAGTGCTTAAATCCTTTTGTTGCTGTTACACAGACAAAGTAGCTACTTAAGTGAGAAGATGCTGATTCTTGCAAAAAGAAAAAGCAAATTGCAGAGAACGTGGCTCGGAGATACACAGACACAAAAGCAATTGACAAGCGTAGCCTGTAAGAATTCAGTGACAAAGCATGTATCAAGGTCAAGACTCATTAACATGCATTCGTTTTCTTGCCCACTCCATTAAAAAATAGTCTATCTTTTCCCACTCAGCTTTTCTCCATCCCTGATCTCCCAAGAACTTAAAGTGAGATTTGCCAGCCCAAGTACTTGGGAGTGACTGAATAGTGAGGGATGGCAGAGAATTTTAAAGAATCCTACCTTTGGAAAGCATCATTCTTTTCTTTTTTGTATTTAGGACAGGGTCTCCAGGGTCTCACTGCGTAGATCGGACTCATAGCGATCCTATTTACAGCCTCCCAAGAGCTGGGATTACAGGTGTGCACCACTATGCCCAGTCACAATTGCCAGCTCAGCGTGCCCCAGGGGCGGGGCCTGCACAACAGGCCTAGGGATAGAACTCAGGTGTTTAATCCAAGGGAAACATCATTCTTGATTCAGTGCTATTATGTGCACCTAGCAATTCTTAATATTTAAACAAAGGGTCCCACATTTTCATTTTGTAGAAGGTCTCACAAAGTACATAGCCAGTCTTGATGGCTGAAGGTGAAAAACTCCATGAATATCAGCGACAGTTATAACACAGCTCCCAGACAGGCCTGGAAGAACAAGCCAGACTCAGCAGACATCACTGACCAGGCAGGCCGGAGGAAAGTTCTACGGAAGCCCCAGAGATACTGGAGGCAAAGCCTCTGCCCTATGTATGGATCCAAGTACACCTTCTCCTTTACCAAGCCCACTGTGAAAAGCGTTATAAATCTTTGAGAGGGGTGAAATGACAGTGATAATGTCTGAACTAAATATTTACTCAAAACATAGAACACAAATGTATTCACAGACTTAAGTTTGGGGCACAATTTGCAGCTACGGAGCGCAAAAGAAAAGGCACATCAGTTATAGAAAATAAAGCTTTTCTTAATTTTCCCATCTAAATCATCATGTTTAAATGCTGACCCCTCCATAGATGGAAGACAGTACAGTCTCAAAAAAGGAACCAGTTGCAGTTCAGAGGCCTCCTACACATGAGGTACTTGGGACTATTTTAGGAGTGTGAGCCCTGGCTCCACACTCTGCTTCATGAAGCATTCTGAACAAAGGAGGGCCAAAGTGATATTCTAGAGTTTGTATTTGGGTTTTTGTGGTGGTGGATTTTCATCTCGTTGGCCCCTGCCCAGCAATCATCTGCACATGTGGCTCTGAAACAGGAGTATCTGCAAACATGCTCGGCTGTAAAACACAACAATGCAGAAAATATGCAAAATATACACTCTGAAGCAGATTTTTAAAATATACCATATGGTTACTCATTGTGTGTTTTTTTTTCCATTGTTGCCCATAAAAATCATATGAAATACTTTACTCCTCTGTAGATTAAGTCTACTGAAGCACAACAGATGACATGACTTCTCACTTTGGAAATGTTTCATTAATTCAAAAATAATATCAAAGGCTATAAAATACTTTTTATGTAAGAAATTAAGAGGTGACCTCACTGCTATTACTCTGCACATCTGTTTCTCCCTCAAACACATGCTTTCTTCACCAAGAAGTTTCTTTCTCTTTAGTCCTTGTGGTGGCCTCTTATGTGGTATTTTTGCTAAGTTGGAGCAAAAGGCCATGGTAAAGAAGACAGAAGGCTCTGGCAGATGCCCGTCTGCAGCCCACTCTGAACTTCAGGGCAAAGAGTAGTGAGAAGCAGTGCACCCAAGTTGGGCAACATGTGGAAAGTCCATAGTACTATACTTGCACCATAATAGGTGCTGAAATGTTGGTCACTTCCATCATTTTGCTCTGGTTGTCAGAGTTCTGCTGCCAGCTGCATGGGTGCTGGCCCTGCATGCTCCACTACCATTTCTGAGCATTGACCAGCAGGTTGTTAAAGAGCTGGCTGAGAATGTCCAGGAAAATGTTACTATAAAACTAATTGGATTATAGAGGTATGCATTTGTATCATGTTTTTATGGGGAAAATCACCTCACAATCTATTACAGAGTCTCTCAATTTATTAATCTATATAAAAGGCAAGGAACATGCAGGCTCCTCACCTCCCAGCATCTGCGATAACACATAGTAGGCATTTAGTACCTATGTGCTAAGTGAGTACGCAAGCCGAACAAATCATTTGACATTCAGAACTGCATGGCCCAGTCCACTTTACAGTGGCTTGGGGAGTTGCCCAAGGTCAGAGGAATATGGCGCTAACCCTAAAAGTAATGAATTCCTGTGTCCCACTGCACCGATCTCTGAATTATTAGCACTTTCTCCAACTGAAATAACATGAACATAATTTTCTTCCCAATTATTCTGGCTGAGAGATATACAAAAGGTTTTGGTGGTGGAAGATTTATAGCACAGCTTCTGGAAAGTCTGGAAGCACCATGGGGCAACAGCAAAAGGTCTTATAGTAATTAAATCAAGAAGCCACAGGACCCCTGGAGGCCCACACTGCAGGCTCTAGGACAGCCCTCCTGGAGGAAGGCACTTTTGCTGATGTCCATTGTATATAAGAAAAATCCTTAGGCAAGCAAGAACCAAAGCAAATAGGAGAAAGGAAAAATGCCTATGGTTTTCTATTGTTTCCAAGGTTTTCATATACATTGACCTCTAATATACCCTTCATATCCAATATCCATGCAATACATATACGTACTTTTTCTATTGTAACGAGGTGGGTAATTCATACACTAAAATGCAGATACACAAAAAACAAACAAAATATCAGCAGAAAAAAGTCACTTCCTTTGTATGCCTAAAACTAAGTTAAATGTCTTTAGAGCAGTCTACTTCTTGGGTGAATGAGAAAGGTGGAAACCTTTTTAATAAATATTTCTCTGTCTAAGCTGTTATTCAAGTTTCTTAAGCTCTCACTGAAAATCAAATTCATCTCTCAAGTTTTCTTTCTGATGCCTCCATGTCTCAGAAGAAGAGACACCAAGTGGCTATAGATTCCCTTCATATCGTCAGGTGCCAGAGCTGGGGGTAAGGAATGGGGTTTGAGCAGCAGAAGGTTCTCTAAGTGCTGCCACTGGAGCAGCCCTGGTCTCTGTGGTCCTCACTGTGATTATGGGACACAGCACTGGGCTGAAGCAACTGCTGAAGTCCGTGCTCAGGATTTTCATCTCTGACTAAGAAGGGCCTCTGATTCTGACCCCAAAACAATACTCAGACCTAATGGCCCCTTTCACACCTGCTTTTCCCCCAAAGTGACCACAAGAACTTTGGAATCTTCCAAATCCAACCTCCTGGCACTGGAGCCTGAGGAGTGCCAGACCTACCTGCCAAATTTATCTCTTGCTTATGACCAAATGATATACTGCTGCTAGCAGCATTAAGATCATTCTACTACGACTTGTGCAGGTCTAGCTCTCTCCCTACTCTACTTTCAAAAGCTGAGGAATCTCTTCCCCCTCTTCTAGAACAAAGGTTTCCCTTTTGCTTTCTACTTGGTGAGGACTTCCTAAAGATCAGACCCTTTCCCTCTCTCTCATGTGACTAAATGTGCCCTACGAGGTATCTGTCTTTGTAAGAAATCACAATTGAAAGGAATAGGACATGCATTCCCTCATCAAAATATATAAGCCTTCCAAAAATCCCAAAGGGTTTTAAAGAGTCTGATCTGACTTCTGTGATTTCTGGTCATTGCTCAAGAATTAAGCTATATTATATTAGAAAATAAATAACACCAAACTCTGAAAAGATCTTGTATAGTGAATTATTTAACATTTCCATGTCATAACAGTCTTCATTTCTTAAAGCTAAAAAAGTGGCTAATATTTACTCTGCCTACATCACTAAGGCATAATAAAAATACTTTGAAAGCTATGAAGTTTGGGCAAATGGATCTTCAGCTAAGAAACTTATAAACCAAGTTTTATTCTAGAGTCTCAACATTATGCCATAATGACATCTCACTGTTCATGTGACCAGGAAAGTGTTATTGGATATCATTGTCCACATCCTGAGGATGCAGCCACTGAGTTCTATCTCACAACTTAAAGCTCGGGGTGACACACAAATTTCCTGTTGTTGAACTCTGCTTTGTACTTCTTCTGTTCTTCTGTTCACACTCATATTTGTGTGAGTGTGGTTGAAAAGATTTGCTATAGAGCAGCCATTTTATCACAGTGTGCGTGTGTGTGTGTGTGTGTGTGTGTGTGTGTGTGTGTGAAAGTTTTGATTGAAGTGCATATGGTAATCCTTTAAGTCTGACTTGTCAGTGTCAAGAGCCTGCCAGCATCTGGAGCCCTGGACTGAAGTATCTAGGGGCCCACAGACGCTACAAATATTTCAGGAGCCTTCTGCAGTGTAGAAACTGGACACATTTTAAATCAAAGAACTCCACGGAGCAGCTTATTCTGTAGTTGCTTTCCAGTATATGGGATGTTTTGCCAAGAATGATCATATTTTTTTATAATTCCAAGTCCATGGCAAGTTGCTCAGAGCAAGAGAGATAATCTTTCTTCCAAAAGATTATCAGGAACGCAGAAAGGTAGAGGAAGCACAGGAGACATGAATGCCAGCCCAGGGTAGATGACCCTGCAGGCACTGGGCTCACTCTTCCCTTGACAAGATCACTCATTTGCCCCGTACTCTCTCCAGGTAATTTTGGAGGAAACTGTCCATTTTCTTTTTGCATAAAGTCAAGAGATACTGTTTATTTTGCATATGGCTGGATGCATAAGTCATGAAAAAATTATGAGAATTAAAAAATAACATGAGAATTATTTAAAGGGGACTTTTAACTCAGCCTGCAAAGGAAATATTCCAATTTCATCAGCTGGGCATTTTAGCCTAACCTGTGGCCTGTGCTATACATTACCTGAGACGCTTTCCTATGCATTGCCTACCACGTCCTCTCAGCAATCTCATCATTCCATCCATACAAGCATGACTATCCTAGCTGAGAAGCATTCCGAGATAATGTACAGAAACACACACATTTACTAAGGAGAAGAGCCTGGATGAAAATCCAGATCTCCAAAATCCTACCTAAATCTCTTTGCCTTGCCCTGCAAGCTCACAGTCGTGGATATCTAGAAGTTTATTAAAGAAAATGAAGGTAGTCAAGAATCTTTCGGCTATACCCTTGGAGTTAGCGTGCTTTCTAGTTTTCAAATTCCAACATCAATGTTCTTTTATATTCCTCTTTTTCATATCTTTCTCCACCATCCAGAGGGATCATTTATCTCCTTTGCTTAAAAGAATCACTACTAAAAGTTATTTTCATCTTTCAACACAAAATGCAAATTTAGACAGCAACCAGGTTCCTGAAATAGTATTTATAAGCCTTTATCAAATAACATGTGTAATTTATTAAAAATATAAGGATTCCCCTGATTTCTGACCAGAAGAGGAAAAGAGAATTCATTTTATAAAATAAATTGCATATGCCATGCTAGCAAATTAAAGATGCTCCATGTCTGGAATGTCAAAGCTATAAATAACCAGGGAACACTATATCTGGCCAAAGCAACTGGACAAGGCACTAGAAACTCATGGGATGGCACTAATAGGTATGTCTATTTTCTGCTTGCAGATTTTTAATGAAATAATATAAAAATAAAAAGAGAAAGAGCTTATGTTTATGCTTGGTACAAGGCAGAAGACTTAGCCCAATTCTACCAGATAACTCAACTTGATTAAGCCACACCAAGAAAGGAAATACATAATTTCACTTCTGGTAAAAGCAGAAATCAGTAGGGATGACCAGAAAGGACCAGACCAGAGTTCAACAGAGACATTTAGAGGTAGCAACCAGCAATCCTGCTGTGTCAGCTACACCAGAAAAAAACTAGACAAACTCCACACTTGAGGGGCAGTAGAGATAGCTCAGTGGACTAAGCACCTGCTTAAGCAAACACAGGGATCAGGGTTTGATCCCCAGCACCATAGGCCCTGCTGGCCCTGCCCATGGGTGCACTGAGCAGGCCACCAAGACTGGGCATAGTGGCACATGCCTGTAATCGCAGCGCTGTGGAGGCTGAAAGCACAAGGATCACTGTGAGTCCGAGCTGCCTAGTGAGACCCTGTACCAAATACATTTAAAAAAAAATTTGAAAGCAAAATTTTAAAACTTTTGAAAAAAATAGAATACTACTATTTTGATCTTTAAACAAGGCAAACTAAAAGGAAAGGGAAAGTGTAAATCATAAATTATTATTCATAATTGAATGTAAAACTTGAAATTTATACTTCTACATATTGTGGCTTGGATCTGGAATGTCCCGCAAAAGACGCATGTGCAGGGGTCGGGCTCAGGGAAGTAACTAGATGCTGTTGATCAGTTACTGCTACAGGCGGGGTCTGCTTGGAGGAGGGTCTCTAGGGCCATGACCTAAAAGCTCTGTCCCCCTCCCCAGCCTTCTCTCCTCCCTCTCCTCCCTGGCCACAAGCACGTGATCAGGTTTTGCTCCATCAGGCCCTTCTGTCAGGTCTTTTCTGCCTTGGGATGGGCCAAGAATGGACTGAAACTTCTGAAACATTATGCCACAATAAATAGCTCTTCCTTTACACTGTGAGCATTGGTTATTGTTTCTCAAGAGGAAAGTGACTAGGACACAGGGCTGTACTTTAAAATAAAAAGAAAGAAAGAAATTTAATAAGTACTGGTAGAGAGGTGAGAAAATTTAACCTTGTGTATTGACCATAGGATTGTGAAACTAATGCAGCCTCTGAGGAAAAATTTTAGCAATTTCTCAAAGACTTAAATACAAAACTGAACCAGAAATCCCGCTCCTAAATACATATCTCTACCTCAGAAAACCGAAAACCCAGACTCAATACTTTGTCAGTGTTCTTTGCAGCACTATTCAGCACCCAAGAGGGAAATAACCAAAGTGCCCAACAGATAAAAGGATAAGCCAAGCGCTGTACACTTCTGTAATGTAGCATTATTCAGACATAAAGTAGAAATGAATTTTTGATATTTACACGACAGCATGGGTAAACTTAAAAACAACAGCTAGGTGAAGCAAAGTGAGCAAGAAAGGACGCGGCCAAAGATAGTTGGTTTTATTTACATGAAATATCTGACTTAAGCAAACACAGCTGGACAGAAGGTCAATCAGAAGCTCATCAGGTCTGGAAAATAATAGGGAAGGAAAGGAGAGTAATTGTCACTTATTGGCTATGGGATTTCTGAGCGGAACAATGAAAAGGCATGGAAGTAGCAGCAATAACCCTAAATAACATTGTGAATTATAAATACACTTAAATATTGGATCATATGCCTATAAACCATTATAATGGCAGATACTATATGATGTATAGGAAAACATCAACAAAAATTCAGAAAATATGAAACTACATGGCCAAAAAAATGATGAAATGCTCTGTCCAATTAATAATGAGATAGGAACATGAAAGTGTAAGAACATATCATTTCTAACCTATCAGATTAGAGAATATTATATAGCCTGAGAGTTACAAATGTTGGAAGCATGAGGGACACTAGATGTGTTCACACACCAGTGGAAATGTTAATTTTTACCTTTTGAAGAGTAATTCAGTGACATTTAGGAAAATTGGGCCACATATCCTAAGACCAGCCACTCTGCTCCTGGAAAGGCACCGTATGGAAATTTTTGCATGTGTTAGGGAATAAGGTCAAGGAGAAGACAGGGATGGGAAGGGGAATTAAAAGCCTAAGCATGTGATGCGCATGTGCACCAGTTCTCCATATGAATATATTTATTATACATCTCAAAAGTGTACTGAAAAATGAAAAAAAAATTGCAAATGGACATGGAAAAGAATGTACAACATAACTCACAGAAACTGCACTTACAAAGTGAAATGGTAGAAATAACCTATTGTCCAAGGGAGCACTGAGTAAATTATTTGCAGCATATTCATGTAACAGAAGCTTGCAACAGTGAAGTTGAACAAACCAGCACCACGTGTACCCTCCTGGATGGAATCTGTAAATATAACACCAAGGAAAATCATGGCCAGTGTCAGTAAAACAGATTATTTCATCTATATAAAACATAAAATCTGTACACAATTTTATTTATACCTATTTATCATTTATTGTGTGTCTTCTCTATATTACTATCTTCTGTAAAAGAAAAAGATGTAAGTGGGAATGACAACTACCAAGTTCAAGACAGAAATTACTTCTGGTAGAAGCGAGGAAAGGATAAGTGGAAATACCAGTGATATTTAGGCTGATAATGGATACATTGTTATTCACCGAATTCATGTTTATAGTTTTCTGCACTTTAATTTTATCACAGCTTCTAAAAAGGAAGATTAAAAAGACTCACTTACATTTATCTGGTGTTCCTTGCCAAAGGCCATGTGCCTACCAACATGGACAGTAAATTAGTTGTAAGGAAGATACAGGCAAAGACACATAGTATCCAAAGCCAAAAATTCAACAACGATAAGGCTGCCTAATAGAGTGATTAAGAACAGTTGCCTATAAACTCTATAGTCATGTCCCAGGAAAGCAATTTCATAACTCTCTATAAGAAATATAGAGAAAAAATAGATTTAATTACCTCTCGATTCCCTATCTAATGTTTGGAGGGTTGGTGCCTGACTTATTTTTCCTCATAAGATATCTTCAAATGCCACATCTCTACAATCCATATAAAAATTATTTAGAGAGGGGGGCTTAAATAGAAGCAAGCAAGTGCTTCACCCAGATTGTTCATCTGCAAGGCTGGATGCAGTAACTGCCCCATAGTTCTATAGTTTGACACCCTCATTCTGGGTGAATTTGAATGTGCTTCCAATACTCCACCTATCTTTCCATTCCATGAGTTTCCTATTTCCCAATATAATTCCTATTCCTATTATTCCTGGTTCTATCACTTTATTCCTGCCTGAATGCAAATTTTACATGAAAAAAATCACAACATGTGAGAAGTAGGAAAGGACACCAAATGGTTCTAATAACCAACAAAATTAGATTTCACTCTTAATGTAAATATAATTTGTATTTAATACACATTACTTAAAGGCTCTATCCCAGAAAGAACAAAGGAGTACTGCCTATTCCTTGTTTTACAATAGAAATAAAATCTGGTTACACAGCTTGATTCACATCCCATACCCAAACTTGATTACTTGAGAATATTATCTGATTTAATGGTCACAACAATTGTTACTTTAAAGGTAAAGGCTTGACTTTTAATAGTTTTCATTCTTTTTATTATTATTTTCAGGCTCAGTGTGAGAATAAAAACTCAGATTCCATATTTCAACCCCCATGTGAATTCTGACGTCTCGTCCGTCTCCATCAATGATATTGTGCCCTTCTCCCAATCCAGAATGTGAAAATAAATCCATTTCTACTCTGCCTCCATGGCCACAGGAGTCCCCAGCACCAGTGCCCAATATCAATGCTCCTTATTGAGAAAATGGTCACGGAGGCTTTTCTTCATGTATTTTGAATTTTTTCCATCATTGAGGAAATGTTCACTATACATAATTGCATGCTTTCTAATACTGCTTTCCTTCAAATTGGATTTTCCCCCCATGGATTTTAAAGCTACTTCCATTAGAGAAAAGTAAAAACAGTTGTAATTTCAGCAATTTGCCATTTTCCTCCTTTTGGGATAGTTTTACTCATTGTATTTGAAGAATAAATAACTCAATGATCTTGAAATATTTAATGTAAAAAAGATGTCAAGATTTTCAATGCAAGAAAGCACATATATCATGCCATAAAAGGTAGCATGAAAAACAGAACATTTTTTAGTAGATACATAAACTTTCATTTAACTACTAGCAATTTCCATTTCCTGATTTCTGCCCTATAATGAGCCATTCCATGTTTATTGGTGTTAAACTTGGTTACTGGTGCCACTTAATATAATCCCATATGGTAAAGGCTTTGAGAAGCTCCACACACAAGAAAAGGAACCCAAACAGGAAAGGAACACAGCAAAAGGATAATGTAACTTAAGAGCCAATTTGGGAGTAAAATATAGTAGTGTGTCTTCTCAGATTGCAGAGATTTAACCATACCACGAAATTACATCAAGCATCCTGCAGTGAGCTGACATGCAGCTTTTACATAACTTCATGTATCAGAACTGCAATAATCCAGAGAGAAGTCTCATTTCTTTCAATTAGTTTAGGAACTCCCTGTTCAGTTCTTCAGATTTTTCGGTGGCCTATCTTAAGTCATAATTCAGAAGCATTTCCTTCAAAGAATCAAACTTTACTTAGCAGAATATACTATTTCTCTGTTGTAAATTTATAATGAGAATTCTGATCTCCTCTCTTTACAGCAGATTTTTGTCTTAGAAGAGTGGCTTTGGAATTCATCTCTGGCCAAGAAGTTTTCATATTGCATGTATTTAAAAAACTAGTTTTGGACAAGCTAACGAACACTAGGAGTGATGATCATACAAGATTTGTTTTCTCCACTACTAAAAGTAAATTTCAAAAAAGGACTAAAAAAAAATAAAAATAAAAATAAAAAAAATAAAAAACGAAAAAGGACTGAGCGGAAACCGTATGTAACTTCAAACACTTATTAAAATAGTACAGAGACCCAAAAACTCATTTGAGTTTTTGTTAATAAAGGCCCTTTTAATAGCCTTGCTTTAGGAGGGTCACCCCCAAGACATGCGTGATAAAATAATGACTAACACTAGGTCAGCACTTCAAGGTACCAGTACCAGGAGTCGTAAGTGTCATGCACATTAAAATGACTTTGTGAGCTCTGTTCTTCTAATTATCTCACTTCACAGATAAGAAAACTGAGCAGTTAGCTTGTGCTATGGTACACAAACAATAAATGGTAGAAGTAAGAATCAAATTCAGACTGTACAGCCACACATTCCATAAATTCGACAGTGATCTACTAGGGTACATGATAATAGATAGTAATTTAAATAATAAACCATTAACCAAAAATAAAGATATGAAGGAAATAATTAAGATTGTCATTGGTTTTTTATCATTCCACACATTGAAATTTTTTTCAGTGTAACACATTGATTAAGGATCTGCTTGGTGCCAGATACTGTCCTAATTGATCAGTCATAGAAAGAAAAAAAAAATAATACTTTTAAGAGGCTGAGGGACTGATACAAAAAAGAAAGTGAACAGAAGAAAAGGAAGCAAAGAATCTAGGCATAATTTTTTTGTTTAGTTTTGTCAGAGATGGGCATTCCATCACCAATTAAATATTGTAGATGCGTAAATTCGGCAAAATAGACCAATATATAGAGTCCAGTAGTTCATAATAGTAGTGGGTTATCTGTAGGACTGGCAATGTCAGAAGTTGTTGACTTGAACCTTTTGCAGCCAGCCTATTAATATGGCTTTACTTTTTATACCTCATGATTATACTTTTGGTTGGTTAAGACCAAGATAAAGCAAGACCTATATAATAAGAAATGTAACTTCTGTATCTGCCAAGGTCAGTCAAAAAAGGATATAAATGAAGAACCATTTTGTATCTGTATATGCAAAATAGTTAAGATAGATAAACAGCTACTTTCTCTTAATTCAGTGAGAAGAAAGATTTGTACTAATAGCATTTGAACAGGATGTTATGTCGGCATCTTATACTATGAATAACTACTATGAAAACAATAATATGCAATGTATTAATTATCGTATCTGTCCTACTAACCTGTTTTGAAACTGTCTCATTGCTATTTGTTTCTTAATAAAATTAACAAAAAAAAAAAAAAAAAGAAAGAAAGAAAGAATCTAGGCATGCAAATGCACGCCTGAAATCACAACAACCCAGGAGGGGAGGGAGGAGGATCACAAATTCCACACCAGCCTGGGGAAGTTAGTGAAACCCTGTCTTAAGAGGATGTTGGAAAATAGCTCAGTGGTAGTTTTTGCCGTGTACAAGGCTTTTGGTTCAATCACAGTGGTGGCAAACAAAAAGCCCAAGGTGTTACAAAATGAAATAAAATATTTACGTGTCTAGTACTAGAAATAAAGTAATTTAACAAAATATAGCCGTATCTCCACTGATAACAAAGGTTTGTTAGGAGTTTGGACAATGCAAATGAATGTGAAACCATAGCACAGAATCACCCCATCAGGCCTGGCCCAACCTGAGCAAAAGAATGAAAATATGCATGCCAACACAGAACCGAGGGAGCTCTTTCATAACTTAGGTTGTGTGGTTCTCCAAGCTCTTCAGAAACCATTTCCAAAGTGCAGGGGGAGAGAAACAAATGACTTGGACGAAGGCAGACAAACATAAGCAGCAAGACCAGTTGTCCTGGGAAGACAATCTGAAGCTGGCTTTTCAGTTATAGACTGATTATGTTTGAATTAAAGTTATGCCTCATTAAAAAAAAAAAAAAAAACAGGGCTGGGGAGATAGCTTAGTGGTCTAAGCACCTGCACGGCAAGTGCAAGGACCTGGCTTTGATTCCTGGTATCACATGCCACGCCACCATGTGGGCAACCAAAACCAGGTGTGGTGGTTCATGCCTGCCATCCAGTGCTGGAATGGCTTACAGGAGCATTATTATGAGTCCAATCTGCATAGTGAGACCCTGTACTAAAAAAATAGATACATAAAAGATTGTTTAAATAAATAAAGGATTCCTATACATATGCTACGCTCAGAGACAGAGAGATAAAATTAAAACAGTGAGAAAGAATTTCCTGCTAATAAGAAAACCCAATCACAAGACTTCACATTGGCAACCAAATGACCTAAGTTTTGTTCTTCCTTGACCAAGATAGGTGGAAAGCTCAGGTTCCTCGTTACTTTCTCTGTGGAGGAGAGAATAAATAACTTCCAGGTCATCTCTGAGAGACAGGCTGTGGGAAGCAAACATCATGGGAGCCATCATTAAATGAGCTATCTGTGGAATGCCACAGAAGTGTCTTCCTTCTCTTTCATATCTGGTGGTTTCCCTCTTATATTAACAATACCAGAGGAGAGTGGAAACCAGAAGAGAAACAACACACTAGCTACTAGGTCGAGAAGTCCTAATCTCAAGGAACTTTAATCAAACTGAAAGAAGAAGGAAGATACATTCATGAAGTTAAGGATAACGTTCCTTAAAAACCATGAAGGCAAAAGTGGAAGAACAGAAAAGGATTCAAACAGTTACCTAGGAATTTATAGTCTTTAAACATTGCTTTAAATCATGGGTGCACCTCATCAGGAAATCAACATCTACCTGATTGCATCCACAGGACCCACAGGAAAGAGACAGTCTTTATCAAATTACTGGCCTCAGCGGCTCTTATTTCTACCCACCAAAACAACACAGTGTCTACGACAGAGGAGGCCTATGCTATAAACACATGAAAAGGCAAGTCAGATTCAAGTCCTGCCCTTCTTGTTAACTAATTTCATGACTGAACCTTCCTGAGCCTCACTTCTTCCATCTGTAAAGTAGGCTATTAGGGAATTCTTAGCTCTCTTTGCTTTCAAAAATCCTATCATTGTTTGTGGACAGGATATCATGTCTGCATCTTGTACAATGAATAACCACTAAGACAACAACATCCAATATATTATTGAAACTGTGCTAATAATCAGTTTTGAAACTGTCTCATTGCTATTTGTTTCTAAATAATTTTTTTAAAAAATCCAGTCATTCTATTGTTCTCATTGGAAACCAGAAACCCAGAAGAAAATTACGTCTCTGGAGCAGTGATCTTTTAAATATATGCCAATAGAGGGTAAGTATGAAAGAAGACTGAATTGATGATTATACAAGATAATTGTTTGCTTTGGCCTCATGTCCAGTATGCAAATAAAATCATTGTTTCATGTGGAAATGGCTCGATGAGGACATTAGAATGAAAACCACCTCTGACATCCCTACATGCAGATAACTCAAAGCACAAATCCCACATAATTGTGGCATTAGTGAAAACTCGTTATCACCAGAAAGCATTTATAACTTCTCAAAATACGAGTCCACAACTAAACGTGAACAAGGCCTAACAAGACTAAACTGGCATTTGGGGGCCTTCGTGGTAGTTTAAAGTGGGTTGACACCATCCAGGCATATTGCAAGGTAACTAACTGTAGCAAGAGGAAAAACATAGGGCTCCGACACAGCCCATTCCCTGAAGTGCTAAATCACAAGAATTGAAAGTAGAATTCAGGGAAAAGACAAGCTGCTACTGTCAATTCACAGTCGGGTGAGGTGTAGGTTACCCTGGCACGGGGCTCTTCACCTGAGGTAGGTGAGTAAGAAAGCGGAGGAAGGTGGACAGCAACCCGGTCAGCCGGGCGCCACACACCGCCTGCCTCTGCATCCCGAGTTGTGAGCGCTGCGATCAGTCCGTGGCCTGCCCTGGGAACTGAACGAGCAAACAATTGAATTAGATCTTGCCATTAGAGAAATTGGTCCCGAGAGAGCAGCTCTGAAATCATTCAAGCAGAAAAGCGAGAAAGCACGTCTCATGGTTTGCTGAGCAATTCCAAGGCTATGTAAAACCAAGATCCGACCCTGCCAAACACCGGGCTCCATCTCCGAATTCCACAGTAGGTCAAAGGATGATAAAAAGCTCAGATAAACATTTTTATTATATGCCTTAACAATTTATCTTCTCTGCCTCTGATCAGACTCTGTTGACCCAACTTACTCGGTGAAAACACACATTCAGCAAGTAATTGTTTACCTTTGCTCACTGAAGCAGGCCTGTGTGAAAACTCCACTTGTTTGTTATCCTGGCTACCTACTCTCCCTTACCCATTCATCTTGATTTTTACTCCTTTTCTATTGATTTTATGAAGAAGATTCTTTTTTAAAAAATTTGTTCTTCATAAATGGTATCGACCCACCTGTGTTTTGCCATTTTACCTTATATATTGTACTGTAAACATATTGTGTGAGAAATTTCATTTTCTCTCATAAGGAAAAGCCTGGTATGGACATTGGAATATCAACTCCGGGGCCCAGGGAGACTCTCCTGTTCTTGACTGTGTGTCCAAGTATTGGGGACATTTGTTTAAAGTCATGCTGAAACTCTCTGCTTCCCTTTCTCTACTTGGAAAGCAACATTGTAGGAAACAACTAGTATTGCGTGCATAAATGAGTTTACATTTGGAATGCAGTTTGAGATCACTAGATGAAAAGCTGTACAGAAAAATCAGAAATAATAGCATTGTTATTAGTGAATAATTTTACCATAGATGTATCCTTCTGTAATGCTCATAAAAAGAAGAAATAAGGATTTGAGAGATGTTTGCATATTGCTTCAAGGCAAATTTTTATTTAATGTCAAGCTCTGTCATCAGTTGACTTGCCAAACTATACTGACTATCATGCAGCAGATGTTTTTAAATGTATCTACTTGTAGAATATGAAACAAAATGAAATTAATCTCTCTTTAGGAGGAAGGGACCAGTACACTTTATTGTGAAATTAAGAATTATACATATGTGTATGCAAAGGATTCCCCCCAAAAATCTTACTTTTATAGTTTCTAATGTCAGTAATTTTGTTGGACTAATACATTTCCTTGTGAATAATAAATCCTTGTCTCCATCATTAGCTGTACATTTTGTTTTTACTTTTCATATTCTTGCAAAAGATAAAATGAGAATAGTATCTCTCATCCTGATCCTCTTTCTCTTTTAACTCAAACTTTTCCTAGTCCTGAAAAGTAGTCTCCTTTAATCTTTTGGAAGCTGTCTAGGCAAAGTCTAACAAACAATATGTGTCTTTCTCCTTAACTCTCCAGGCTTACAATACGCCTCTATCACATCACCTTGCATAAAGAAGCTCGATGGTACTTAAAGCTTTGTTACAGTGCTTATTAGGCTATGTCAGAGGTAACTACATCCAACCCTGCTATGAAATTTGGACCCAAAATTTGTCCTCAGATAAATCAAGAAGAGGTGACATTTTTAATGCACATATTAATGTCATTTTCAACCTCTCACTTAAAATTTATCATTCGCTGTGTCTTAGGTTTTTGAGAACTTCAATCTGTTACTTTGATGATTTTTTTAATCATTTTTTATCATCCATAGTTGGCCAACCAGGACCAATGCATCTTAGGGTGCAGGGAATGGTGGGAAAATATTTCTTGAGTCAGTCATTTCCACACAAAGAATACTCAGCTTCCTCAAAGCTGACTTAAACCATTTCTGTAGAATATTTTTTATTTTGTAAATGTGGAAAAGTAGAATTTCCTTTCAACCACACAGAATCCCACTTTGTAGGAAAGATTTTTCTAAGATTCATTCAGAAGTGTTTTAGCTAATACTGTCATTACTAAATGCTACTCATTGACTATTAGAATTCAGTGACTGAATTCTATTTTGAAAATGTTATGAATATAAAAGTGTTTTCAAAAGCCTACAATAGAGGGCCAGCCAGATAACTCAGCAGACTAAAATACCTGCTTAGGCAGGCTCAGGGACCGGGATTCAATTCCCAGCATGCCATGCTGGCCCTGCCCCTGGGGCTCTCTGAGATGGTGATTGAGACTGGACGTGGTGGCGCATAATCCCAGTGGTTGGGAGGCTGAGAACAGCAGAATAACTATGAGTTCAATCTGTACAGTGAGACCCTGCACACCCTGTTCTAAATACATAAATAAATAAATAAAATCCTACAATATTCTTCCTCTAAGTAATCCTAAAAATCTTATTACTCAATATTTTTTAATTTTTTTTTTTTTTTTTTTTTTTTTTTTTTTGGTAGAACCGCGGATTGAACTCAGGCCCTTGTGCTTGCCAGGCAAGTACTTATTCTATTGAGCTATCTCCCCAACCCCATATTATCCAATTATTAATTTCAGAAAAACACATGTTTGGCTTAAATAATATTTATTGGTAGTAAAACATTCTAGCTGGTACCGTCTGGTTCTACTAAAACATTCATGGATATTTGTCTAAATCACCCTGCTATGGGTTGAATTTACATGCTCCTTTCGCATATCTGCTTGCTAAAATCCTAATGCCCAGGACAATAGTGTTTGACTGTACCTAGGGATAAGTGCATGATAGAGGTGACTGTGGTATACTGGAGTCATTAGGGTAGGTCCTGAACTAAAATAACTGGTGTCTTCTGGAAGGGGCAAAGGCACAAATACAGAGGAAAGACCATGAGAAGAAGAAGTGACAGCCATTTACAAGTTAAGGAGAGAGGACTTAAAATGGAATCAATCCTATCAAAACCTTAGCCTTGCATTTATAGCCTCTGACCTATAAGGAAATACATTTTTGCTGCTTAAGCCACGCTGTTAGCAGTACCTTGATATGGCAGTCCTAGAGAACTAATGCACACTCTCTCCTCTACTTGCCCAATTTTTCAACAGCCTATTTGGCCAACCTAAGCACAGTTTACACATTAGTCTTTAGTTGACAGTTGTGGTCACCGGGATGCCTACAAGAACCCAGGGCTGATCCACCACAACGTCAAGGCCTGCCTATTCCATACATGTCTGCCCTGTAATCACACAAGACATTATCTCAAATCCCAAATGCTCATTGATCAGTTATCTACTTTAGTACAGGTAGCTTATTATCACTCTTCTCATAACTCCAGACAAGAAAGAAGCTGTCAGAAATGAGCAAAGCAAGGAATTCTTAACTGTGTTTTCTGTTTCTTAACATAAACATCAAAGCTTTGTTTTGGGGTACTAGCTTTTCTATCTTATTTTCAAATTTGTTTTTCTTTCTTTCCTGTTTTCCTTGTTTGAGGGGAAAGATTGATGTTTCTCAAACATCTTTCTTTGGTATAAATTTGTTACTACATTCTTCATCACTTTTTTTGTGGGTATTGACAAAATCAGGTAGAGACTTCTCCAAGTCTGCTTGGTATTCTTTAATCCCTTACCTGAATAGACAAATACATAAGTTTAACTGAAACTATGCTTGGTTCATTGTGGTGGAGTCACAATGAACGTGTTTGATTTTAAGCCTTCTCTCAAGTTTCTCTTTAAGTATCCATGATTCACTGGAATCTTTGTATGCATTTCATCTTGAACTACATTTTTACTTTCTTGAGTATTAGTGGTCTCTTGCATAATAGTTTTTAAACAAAATGTTTAACAAAAGAGCAAATTAAAAGCAGCTGAACCCCTGGATACCACAGGAAGGGAGGTCCCCCAAAAGGTGGCATACAGCCATCCCTACTTCAGGAAGACTGAGGCAACCAGACATGGAACACATAGCTCCTGGATACCAAGTTGGCTCTTCCAATTAGGTGCTACCTACACCATGTCTACAGAAGAGGCCAGTTACTCTACAGCATATTTAGTTTCCCCAAACACCTAGAAATTTGAATATAAACCAATTTAAAGCTATTAGCATATCATAGTCTCTTCAATGTTTCAGTAATAATATTCCAGTTGGAGTGGGAATTTGACTGAGAGATTATCTTCCAACATTAACATATTGTGTGAATATTCTGATCAAATAAAGCATTTTACATCTACCTATAAATTTCTTCTACACTTGGCTCACTTGAGCAGGGGTACATTGTCATAGTGGTTTGTTGCTTTTGTTAAATTTCTATGCAGTGCAAATCTTAGAAAAGTGTGTTATACTTATTGGTTTCCTTGGTAGACAAGCACTGACCCTAACATGGTGCCTACATGTAAAGTTATGCATCTGTTGGATAAAACACTTGTGAATGAAAATGGACAGTAGAAACTCCATCTTGTGTAGTGGGGACAGCTTGATTAACTGGTGATTTGCCAGAAGGAAGTTATTTGCTGAGAAGGAACTTCCTGAGGTTTGTACAAACTAAGCCCTTTTCTAGAACAATGGTGTGCTCTGAGGTGATCTGTGCTGGTCCATGAGCTGTAAAAGTAAATTTTTCCTCTATTCCTAACTCTTAACAACCCAAGTAAGTCTCTTCAACTTCCTTTTTTTTTTTAGCCTAAAAGACCCTTTAAGCCCTTCTTTTGTAGAATACATTCAGTTTCCTCTCAAATCAGAGTGTCTAGTCGCTTCCCATCTGAGCCTACTTGGATGATACATAGTTTGTAGGAGGTGGACAAAAGCCCACTCATAATTCCCAGCTCAGTTCTTACACTTCTGTCCACTTTCATCGGTCAGCATGGCCAGGGGCGTAGAGCACTGCCCTTTCCTTCATGATGAGCAAAAGACCCAGAGTTCAATAATTTGCCGATGATGTGAAGAAGTGTCCTTAGGTCATCAGTGAATAAAATGCCCTTCATTTCCGGGGGGACCAACAAGACATATGCATAAGTATTTCTCATTGCATAGGCTGTATGGCACCACTCATGTATAAGTCACTTAAAAGAGACACAAATGAAGTTTTCTATAATTGTTTAAGTTTCAATACTCAGTTGAAAGAAAGGTAATAAAGGACAGTCCACCTAGTAAGCAGAGAAAGTGAACAATGCAAACATAGCTAATGAAGGATGGAATGTGGGAAGGACAGCTCAAGAATTCCTAAGCCATTAGACAACACTTTCCTGGTTTACACTCTCAGAAATCCTAAACAGTATAAACAAAAATGGTTTCTACCTAGATACTTGGTGGTGAAAATGAAGTACAATGAGGACAAAGATAGTGTACTTAAGATACAAAAGTAATCCAGAAAACAAAGGTATCCCATTAAGGACTTCTTAAACATAATAGAGGAAGC
>NW_004524598.1:7325437-7338188 GCF_000260255.1 Octodon degus
ATATATAGAATATACTTAACAGATGGCAATGGAATAGTATTTTTATCTTCAGACATTCATAACATGAAGGAACATAATTTGCAGCAAGGCAAACCTGAAATAAGTTTCATTCAGAACTCATCTTTTCAACTCATTTGACAAAATTAGTTTCTTGGGAGGAAGGAGTAGAAGCCAAAGGCTTTTATAAGTCACCTTGGTAGAAGTGAGTTCTTCATGATCAATAAAACAACTGAAGATGTAGTATTCCTAAGTGTCTAAAAGAGAAAGCCTCTAAACATTTGGAGAAATCATCCCAAGAAGATTGCAACAAAAGTTCACTAACTCATTTAGTTAGTTTAATCTTTGTCTACCAGAGTTTTTCAAGCTGCTTAAATTTTCTTGTAGCAATTCTTTCTATATACCCCTTTTCTGATTCCTCCCAAATTATAAATCTAGTTGACCAGAAGGCAAATACCCAAATCTAACCCCACACATTCCAACTTCTACGGTCTTGGGCTGTATTCTCATCATTTCTTCTAGTTGCTTGGCCCCAGTGTCTCAGCCAACTTTCTCCATTTGGAAATAAAGTGATGCCAATCAAAGAGTGGTTCCCAGTTTTAGATTTTGATGAATTCTCAATGGCAAATTACCTTGAATCTCTATTTCCAAGTACATAATTGTTATGGTTTGTGTCTAGTTGCCCTCCCAAAGCTTCATGCAGCCATGGGGCAAACTTCTAGAGGTTGTGGTTAATTCATGATCCATTGCTGGGAATATGGGTGTGAGCGCCACACCAACCGTGGGGCAGATAGCCTGGATGCAGTATACAAAAAAGAGCGAGGCTTGCTCTCTGCTGTTTCTCCCTTGTTACTCTTGCTATTTTGCTGTCTTCTGCCACCACGAACTGCTGCTCTCTGCCATGTGCCACTCTGCCTGCGACTGAAGCCTCCACAAACTGTGAGCTAAATAAACCTTTCCTTCCTTCATTTTGGGAGTCAGGTATTTTGTCCCAGCAACAAGAAAAAGTAACTGAGATAATAATTAAGAGGTTGTACCTAAAACAAAGTGAGAAAGTTCCAGGGAGAAAAAATGAAAGCAACTAAACAGCAAGACAGTGAACAGCATTTTTGTAGAAAGCATTGAACTACGGAGGCAGCTCACTCTCCAAACACTTGTGAATTATGGAAAAGGCATAGAATAATGCCTTTGTTTCCAAATGTTAATTATAGGGAAAATTACTGCAAATGAAGTGTCACTATGTGGATTCACTATTCCAAATGAGAGACTAAATAGGCAAGCTTAACTGTGGTGGGCAACATGAAACAGGAAGATTTCAGGATACATTTAATCTTCTAAAAGTTGAGGTGCTTATCTCCTGAGTCCTTATAATTAAAATCTCTAAGGAGTAGTTTCTTGCAATATTTGGTCCAAATTTTCAGCACTTTTAACCTGTAATTCTATAAGACATGACCTATCTTGTGATTCTACCATACTTTCTTGTTATGCAATAAAATGGAATAGAAGCCCAGATTAGTAACACAAATTTAGGCTTATAAGTGAAATATAAGGAGGCTTTTCTTCCCTGTTGTTACATATAAAATAATCACATCCCCAACAAGTTAGCGCTACTTTCTTTCTTATATTCCTTTTGCTTTCTCCCATTCATCTCAGAAATGAAGACTATCAGAATTAATATTTACATTTACATCATTTACTAGACTTTTTCATCTGTCTACTACTAATGATTTATGTACATCTTATACAGCTACAACAATTATGTAGAGTAAATGTGGTATGGAAATTCAAATGTGGTATGAATACCATTAAAATGGTATTCCATTTTAATTTCAGAAAATATATTCCTTTGCTATGCAGAAAAATAAATAGAAGAAATTCCTTCCTGAGTTTCTTTTCTTGTTGCTGGGACAAAATATTCAACATGCAGAGTTAAATAAGGAAATGTTGATTTATCTCGTGGTTTGTAGAGGTTTCAGTCCATACTCTGCTGACTTCAATGCAGGGTGGCATGGAAGACAGGCATCTCAGAGAAGAAGCATGATAGGCAGAAAATGGAAAAGAAAGCGAGGGACAACAATTTCTATTCCTTATATTTTATCCAAGCTACTTAATGTTATGGTTTGTATCTAGTCCCCCCACACAAAGCCTCATGTAAATCATGGGGCAGTGGAACACATGGTTCAAGGTGTGGGGCCAGATGACCAGGGCGGGGCTTGAGGGGCAGGGCCAGAGAGGTGTGAACAGTTAAAAGGACAGCATGCCCCCCGCCCTGCCCGCCAGGCCTAGTGGCCTCTCTTGGAGGTATGGAGCAGATCATCCCAGACATGGTAGTGACTCAGCCTCTCCTCCAGACCCTATAGAGCAGGGACAGTGTCTTGAAACCTCCAGTACCTGTGAGCTAACTAACCCTTTCTTTCTCTCATTTTGAGTGTCAGGTATTTGTCCCAGCAATGAGAGAAGAGTAGCTAAGATAGGGTGGTAGCATTCACACCCTTAATCTTTTTTTTTTTTTTTTTTTTTTTTTTTAAGCTGGGGATTGAACTCAGGCCCTTGCTCTTGCCAGGGAAGCACTTATTCTACTGAGCCATCTCCCCAGCCCCACACACCCTTAATCTTAAGCCCCTTGATCCTAACATTGCTTTATGAATCATTCCCTGAATCATTCCCAGAGCCACACACACTCTAGATCCAGCCACCTCTGGTAAAACCCCACCTATAATTTTATGAGGCTTTGGGAAGACATGTAGACACAAATCAGAATAGTTCTTTCGCCTGCATAATCTCATTCAACTCTTGTAACAGTTCTGCAATGTATTAGCTTATATTAGCTTAAAAGACAAAGATTTGAGGTTTAAATACTCAATGCAACTTCCCCAAGTAAGCATAAGTAGTAAACAGCAAGTGATCAGTGATTCCAAGCAGTATTTTATTTTACATATTTTGCTTATTTTTTGTGAATAAGCAAATAAGATTTCAACTGTTCCTTAGATTTTTTTCTTCCTGGGGAATATTCATAACCATATTGAGGAAACAGGTATCCAGGGGAAGTACAAATGTCTGGGTTTTCCAGGAAATGCTTTAGAAGTACTCTGGAGAAAGTATAGAAACACTAAGCCACCAGGACCCTGGAATGACAACCCTTAGAAAGAGAACACAGGAGCAAAGTTTATATAATTACTGTGTGGAGGAGGGCAAGGTGCAGATATTTAGAAGTTCAGAATGTCAGGAACATCATTAAGGGGAAAGCTTCAAAGATTTTCAGAAAAGAATGTTAGCATGATTAAGCAAATATATATTATGTATTCAGGTCTCCAAAAGTTCATACTTTCTAAAGGAAAAAGTTGCAGCACTTCTCTGAAAATACAACTAAAGGAAGTGGAACACCCAAGATTATTGCTTTGCCAAGTCCTAAACTCTTGAAAGAAAGATGAAAGTGGGTTAACCCTAGATAAGTCAAGAGAGCAAAGACAATATATTAACCAAAAAGAAAGAAAACTAATGAATTTGTCCATTTTTCTTTACTATAATGAAATGCTTGAGGCAGGTTAACATCATAGAAAACAGGTTTACAATCTCCCAATGAAGAGTAAAGAGCATGGGACCAGCACGAACTCAGCTATGGTGAGGAGCCCCTGCCAGATGACAGGAACATCCCTTAGAGGGAGAGATCATATCACCCAACAGAAAGACCTGGAGGCAGGCTCACTCTTGCCTCATTCTCATGAAAGCTCAGCCATACCACAAAACCTATCTTAGTCCAGTCCAAGGCAAGCTACTCCAAGACCCATGAGGCTCATGGTATGCCCCACCTCCTAAATTTGCCACGTCCCATCATTGCACGAAGGACCAGAGTTCTAAAACGTGAGTCTTGGGGAGCAAACCACAGCTAAATCATAGCAAGAAGTGAGGAGAAAATCCACTCAAGGGAATGAGTTCAGGAGATTTCTACAGTGTTTGTCTCAGCATAGCTAATTCATAACTTAATTCATAATTCATAGCTTGTTAATAATCATTTAATTAATGATAACTCCACAAATGGCCATTTGAGACAACTGAAACAGTAGTACTAAAGAAGTCACAAATCGGGGACTCAAACTTAGAACTTCTCATGCTAATTACATTCTTTTATTCCTTCTGAATGTATCATGTAAAAGGGAAGACATGAACACAAAGAGAAAAGAAATAGCAAAAAAAATTTAAATAAAATAGCATCTACTCCTCTTTCCCACTCCTGTGTAATTTCTTGCTTGGACAATGGTGATCAATTCCTTACAGGTCAACATCCCACCTAATTCTCACCCATACTATGTCCATAATGATGGTTTAAGTATGAACCTGCTATAATAGTGCCATTGCCTTTACTGTGCCTCTCCCACCATGCACACACACACGTTTAAATGGTTTCTTTTTTTACTGGCTGTAGACCAAATTCTAAAGTCTTGATCAGAAATAATCCTTGCCATACTAATTTTCCAAACACAAGTACTCATTTCTGTGCCATGCTAAGGCTGGTACACTTTGCTTTGCCTGGGATGTCTGCATGGTTTTTTTCTTTCTGTCTGCTAATTCCTTCTGATATCACCAGGCTCACACTTCCTACACAATTTTCCCCTGACTTATATCCAGTTTATTTTTTTCTACTTAAGTAATGTTATTATGGGTTTTTTAAAGATGTAAAGAATATGTTACTTTTAGTACCAGAAATTCTCTTTAAAAAGTCATTTCTTTTGGAAAAATAGTCTAAAACTATAGGGTACAATGTGAGATCACAAGTGCTCTGGGTGTGGGGAGCACTGTTAGGCATGACACGTGGAGGAAATATGTGACTGTGCCAAGGGGTGGTGAGGTAACAGAGAGCAAAGGATGGGGGAGGTCAGGGCAGAATAAGCAATATTCAAGGAGATCTAACCTATAAATAACCTAGAACTACTGGTGTATTTTTATGACCTTAAAATGCATGTGTTCACACTTAGGAACCAATATGGATTGAATGTTTGTGTTCTAGAAGAAAGAAGAGAAAGAAAGCTTCAATGTAGGTGCTACAACATAAAGATGTAAGCCCCATGATTTTGCGAATAGTTTATACAGTTCACACATAGAATTAGATATATGGGGTACTGCTAGCTACATCAAACTGACAACTAGGTTACCCTTCAATTATAAGTTCTATTCTAGTCTCTCTTTATTATAATTAATTATGGTTATGTTTGATCCTCATACTAAATTATGATCTCTTACAGGACAGGGACCCAGACTTATTGTCCACTATATTTTCTTATGCAAGGAATATATCCGAGTACTTAGGAATGAAAACTCAACAAATATTTGTTGAATTGAATTGAATTGAATTGAGCTATTGATAAGAGCATTACAAAAACATTCAGAAACTCCAGAGTGATTCATTTCAGGTACAGTTTCCAAAGTCAGCCAAATTATAAATGGGGAGGAAGATAAGATGATGTGTTGATTAGGGAAGGCTAGGACAAGGAAGCCCAGGCTGGGTTAGCACAGAATGTGAGGCCAAAATGCAGGAGACGTGTCTTGAGGAATGGTTTCTTCCATTTCTTTCTATCATGAAATTACTTTTATATTGGCTTAGATAGTTATCTAATGTGGAATAGGGATTTTACCTATGCCTTATATGGTATTTAGAAGCATTCCTATCTTCTACACTCTAAATGCCAATAATGACCACAAGTTGTAAAAAACAAATGCCTTAATGTTAACAAACATCTTCTGGAAAGTGAAATTCACTCCCAAATGAGAACATCAAGTTTCAAGAATAGGACTCTATCATACCTCCAGATATAGAATTGGGTCCCAGACTCTATAGATGGCGTGTCTCTCATGAGAACAATATGCCATGAGACATTCGACTAACTCATTCATCCTTTTGCTCCTGTGCAATCAGCCACACTACCTTAGTTTGTAGTCTTTCATGCAGGTCTGTCCTCACTCTGCTATATCTTAACTTGACAATATTCACATCCTGGTGGAATGAACATATTCACTGTCAACTGGCTGTTCTGGCCCATGGCCTCTTAGAGCCACTCACTTTGATACTTTAAATGATTTATCACTTTGACATCAATTTACTAAATTCTCTGTTCAATATCTGTGCCCCTGAAGTCAGTAGTTCCTGCCCAAGGCCTTTTACTCTCCCAGCTCTGCTGCCCTCTCCTGGCTTCCCACAGCTTCTCCTCTACCTGTGTCATCCTGAGTATTACAGGCTTTGATATTATAATCACTGCTTTGACATTAAACATCAGCATGCAATTTGCAGCACACAGAACGTCACTAGGGATCGAATCTATAAATAGGAATCACTGAATCCCATTAAAACAGTTTCAGGATGTGTGATGGTGTCTTTTTTGCTTTTGGATTCTCAATATATATGAACCACCTTTGAAGAAAAAAGGGCAAATGGTATCAAGAAAAATGAGCATTATTTTCAGACTATGCTAAAATGCACTCCATCCAGTAAATGGGCATAGCAGAAAGCACTTTATAACATGATACACTATCTTTTCATAACTTTTAATAAATAAGAAAAACCAGGATATTATCATTGTGTCCATACTATTCATTTAGATAATAATAGAGAATGGCATGAAAGTGAAAAAAGGTAAGACTATTGGAGGGTGAGGTCTCCAACCATTCATAAATTGAGAAGAGGTCATTGTTTTAAACTACTCAAAGACAAGCCAATGAATAACCCAAGAATATCTCACATTACGTATGAATTACAAGTACTCAGAATTCCTCAGAAACTTCTAATTCTAATTAGAATTGAGTTGACTTTGAAAATGAGTTATGATAATCAGTTTCTTATGAGACTTGAGTCTCAAGAAAGCAAGAGTTTTAAACTACTAATTGACTCACTTTGTAAGAAAGATATATATTTAAATCAACTTAGATTTCTCTATTGGCTCTATTTCACACCAAGAAAGTAGAAAGAGGGTAGGACATGGCAGCATGCAACTCGTGACTAATTAGACACTAAGAAGAATTTAAGATATACTTTATTATTAAAGCTGTAAGAAGAATTATAACTATTTTTCTGTCAGCTACTGATTCAGCGCAAGAGCTTTATCTCATTTTGTTCTCCAGTTACAATAATTAAAAAACGTAAGTTGGTTTGCTTTAGTCTCAAATGTGAAAACAGTTTTTCTTACTCATATAAATACATCTAATCATGAGGCAAATACTCTATTCATTCAATCACTGATATGCACTTGTGGAGGGCTTCATATTGTTAGATTCTGAGAATAGCAAGAAATTAATGGAAGAATACTGGTTACAGACCCATCTGTAGTCACTGCACAAGGAACAGGCAAATTGTGTTATTACATGGCACCCAAATCCCCATCAAAATAATTGGCCACAGATGGTCACCTGACACAAAGCCAGCCATGGGTGGTCACCTGACACAAAGGTGGCCATGAATGGTCACCTGCACAAAGCCAGCCATGGATGGTCATCTGACACAAAACCAGCCATGATGGTCACCTGACAAAAAGGCAGTTATGGATGGTCACCTCACACAAAGCCAGCCAGTCCAGGGATTGGATAGCAGCAGTTTGGTCCAAACAGTTCAGCACAAATCATGAGATTTTCTCCTCAGGATATTTAAGGAGAAAGTCCTAGGAGACTGAAGCAGACACCAGTGAGAACTGAAATGTGGGATAAAAGGGTGAAGAACAAGAAGTAAAAGGGATACTAGGATTGCCACATCCTTAGAATACTGCTCTGAGAGACACAGAGAGGTCCACCTTGGGAGACAACAGGGATGTGCGCACTGACCAAGATGACTGGCAGAAGAAACCTGGAAGGACAAGAGTAGGATGTGCCTGGCACTGCCTCACTCCTGCCCACTGCCTATCTCAGGCCACCAAACTTTTAATAATGAACTAAGCACTTTTTTCTTCAGGCATGTAAGTAAATTTCTATTCTGAGTCCCTAAATAATAAAGTTCATGCTTCAGAGAGTTATATGCTTTAGGTAGCAACAACCCATGGGAAAGATTAAAAACAAGCAAAAAATCCAGAAAATTTCATCCCTGTATTCAGTCAAAATTCAATTTTGATAGAAGCACTGATATGTCAGACTGACTAACTTGATAATCTGCTTTATGTGCAAAGTTAGGAGCCCCCTACTTCCTTCCCCAGCAAGTCTTATGTTAGCTGCTCACATTTGCTGAGGCAATTCTATTTGAACCTGTACATCCTGTCAGGCTCCTGCCTGAATGCCTTAAATTCCCCACGTTGCTTACCCTGGAGTTATGAACAGGAAATAAAGGCAAAACGGATGGCACCTAAGCTAGCAGGGAGACTAATGTAAGTAAGACACTGAGCTGTACTGTGGAATTTGTAATTGGTTTTAATCATATTTAACATCTGTTTCTCTACTTTAGCATATAATTTAGACGAAGCGGCTTAGAAGTCTCAGCAAGAATCCATATTTTACATTTATTGAAAGAGGAACACTTTCCAAGTGATCAAATTGCTCTCCTAATTCACTCATAATAATGTAGTAATTTGGGAAGTCTTTTATATTTTCCTCATGAAATGTTCTTAATCAGTGGTCCCAGCTACTAAAGATTTCCCATCTGCCATCACAGCAATAGCAATGGAGGCTTGTCAACCTGGCAAAAAGTTCTTAGAATTTTTTCTCCTTTGGATGTGTCTCTCCTCCATTTGACTGCTGACTTTGCTTTAATGGTAAAAGTTCTCTCTGGAAAGGCTCCAAATACGTCTTATTCATCAGCCCCTAAACATGTTCCTGCATACCATCTCACAGCCCCTGGCATCAGCTGCTTTATAAAAACTTAACCCCAAATCCTGCCTTTCTGACTGTTCCATTTCTGTTGCAGAAAGACAGATCCACATTTTGGGGTTGTCAGGACCACATGTATGTTCTATTTGTTTGGCCCAATGTTTTTGTTTATAAGTTTGACTAAATGGTTTACAATCCCTTGACTGCCATTATAATCTCGATTTATGACTTCTCTTGAAAACTTAAAAACACCTGACAACACTAAGCCCACTCATTAAAACTGTCTCCCAGTAGTACTCTAATGCAGTCCACCTTCCCTAATATCCCTAATCTTCTAATAGTTTCTCATACCCAGTGGGTGATTATGCTCTGACACCATGTTCACCTTCCACTTTAAGTTACCTTCCTAACGGCAATGTGCTTTTCCAGGTCCTTTTTCCTATAACCCTTTCAACCATACCACCTACATATTCTAACTCTATCTTTCTGATTATCTTTCCCATTGTAAGTTCCAGGCTTTGAATATTATCTTATCTGAGATGATACCTAAACGTATACTTGAGTCATTATCTCTCTTTTCATTCCATGATCAAATTCCTAAATCTTCTGGTCACCTCCACTCAGAAGTCGCTCACCTAACTTAAATGCAGCAGACTCCAAATTGGTGGCATGAGCTACTCCATCTTGCTCATCCTGCAGACCAACCTCTCTGGGCTTATTTGTTCCTATTATGTTTCCTTTCCTACCCTGTGCTTCCAACTGCCATGTCAACCTTACATCTATCGTGATTCCTATAAAGCTGGTACTACGCTCTTCAGATGTGCTTCTGCAAAGCCTCTTTTAATGGCAGTGTGACAGTTCAAGTTCATATTACCATAACTCAGTTGAATGTACACAGCAAAGTCCTGAACTTGTCATTGAATTCTTGTAATAGTTACTTACTGGGACACTGCAGTCTCTCTTTTCATGAATGCTTCAGTCCTCTGATTCATTCTACATGCTACTAAATTAATTTTCTTGAGCACAGCTCTGACACAGTTAAAACACATTCTATTTTTCTCTGACTGCCAATTAAGTGCATACCTGCAAAATTGCTGAGCTAAATCTCCCAGAACCTTCTCCTCAGTACTTGTAATGCAAACATCATGTGTCACACACACCAAACTACTCAGAGCTTCTTACAAATGTGTCATACTCACCCAACTATTTCCAATCATCTGTTCCTGCTCTGCCTTTTAAAAATCTAACAACAATTCAAGATTTATGGCTTGAATTGTTCTTCTTCCTTGAGCATATCCTTCTACTAACTTTTTTCTCATGTCCATAATAGTTTAATTATGCCACTAATTTAAAATTAGGGCCAGGGAGATAGCTCAGTAGGATAAGCACTTGCCTGGCAAGTGCAAGGCCCTGAGTTCAACCCCAAGTACTGAAAAAAAAAAAAAAAAGTCAATGCCTAATTTAAAATTAAAGATTCAGGTAGCTCAGTGGTCTAACCAGCTACCTGGCAAGAGCAAGGATCTGGGCTCAATCCCTTGTACCACATGCCTTGCAGCCACCAAATCCGGGTATGATAATGCATGTCTGTAATCCTAGCACTGGGGAGGCTGAGACAGGAGGATCACTACAAGTCCAAACTGCATAAAGAGACCCTGTACCAAATAAATAAATAAATGATTTTTAAAAAATTTAAAAAATAGGGCCAGCCTGATAGCTCAGCAGACTAATGTGCCTGCTTAGGCAGAGCACAGTGGCCAGGTTTCGATCACGGTGTTGTGCCAGCCTCATCTGCAGGGCGCACTGAGATGATGATTGAGACTGGGCATGGTGGCATGTACCTATAATCCCAGTGCTTGGGGAAGCTTAAAACAGGAGAATCACTATGAGTCTTCTCTATGCAGTGTGGCTCTGTACACCCTGTAGACCCTGTCCTAATACAGAAAAAATGTTAAAAATTATAAAAAATAAAATTAAAGACTCATCCTGGCATGATCCCAAAGGTTTATGATATTGACCAAATTATCATTTCAGTTACACCCAACAAGGTTATTGAGTAGGAGCAAGTTGCTCCTTTTCTAAATTATCCAATCCCCCATACAACTACAAAATATTGACCTCTTTTGATGCATAAACTGGTTTAAGCTGCATATAATAACACTACACTCTTAGGCATTTCCTATATGTGTCCTTTTACAAAGGAAAACAATATTGATCATGGTCATTTGAAGGGACAGAGGGATTATAAGTTTTCTAGACAATAAAGAATTTACTATATTTCTCTTAAGGCATGACAGTCATAACTGAAGCCCAAGCAACATTGTGTCATTGTCCAATCCATTCCATTTTCTTGGGTCAAAAGCTGTATCTCCTATAAAAGTTATAATGTCAAGTACATAGTAAACACTCAGTATACACTGAAATGAAAAGGAAAGAAGTAAATATTCATGTCCAGGTTTGTTTCGTAAAACTAAGCTTGGAAAAATAATATCAACATTGAAACAAAAAATATGCAGTTGGATTCTTCAATAAAGAATTCCTGTGATTCCTTAGTGCCTCTTAGTGAATGCAGAATGAAACAGGAAGAATCAGCAGTTCATGCATCTCAGGGCATCTTGGTGCAAGGTGGTCTCCTGACTTAGATGGTCTAGGAAGTCACTATATAGGAAACCTTCCTAAGGAATAAAGCTTTGATGTAGGAAATTGACTCTGAGCAGCATGTACTCAGCCTGTGACTTCCTGTTCTAGTTTTCTTCTTCTATAGCACTTTGCTTATTTAAGCTGTTGGCATTTGAAAGGTCTTTCTGAATAACTGGTGATTTTCAGGAATTATTCACAGAATGTTTTTGCCAGGAACAGGAGGCCCATTTTGAGAGCTGGTCAGATTAGAAATTCAGTTTTAAACCCAAACACCTCTCAACCCAAAACCTTCGTCCAGTTGGAAAAGTAGGTCAAGCCTACTCAGCATTGGACAAACAAATAGCCATATAAACACAGGAAATATTTTGTAATGCAACAAATATTACTCATTTCAATGAACAAAAGCCACTATGGGAATTACTATGGCTGCCATGCCTCTTGCGGAGAGTAATCATGGATTATCTTATTGTTACAATACAAATGTCATATCTGTACATAAGGGGCAAGGTACTGAGATCATGAGCCTGTTTCATTTGGCTTTGCAAAAATAGAGTCATGTAAGTCCAAAGAGATACATCAAAAGTATGTTTTGAACCAATATATGAGGAAAAAAACCAAAAAGTACACAGGATTAGATACTTTTCCCCATGCAGATATTTTTAGCACATAGTAGCATCAAACGTTTCTAGTATTTCTTCCTCTGACAAGTGTGTGTTCATCTCAGATGCCCATTTCTGTATTGGGTCTTTAAATTTTGGGGCCCTAATGTTGTTTAGTTCCTTATAAATTCTAGAGAGAAGACCTTCATCTAATTGCTTATTAGTTAAGATTTTTTCCAAATTTGTAGGGTCTTTTTACTCTGTTGATAATTTCTTTTTTCTTTATTATTAATTTTATTGAGAAATAAATAGCAATGAGACTATTTCAAAACTGGTTAGTATGACAGTTTCAATAATTATAACACTGCATATTGTTTTCTTTGTAGTGATTATTCAAAGTAAATGATGCAGACATGATATCCTGTCCAAACACTATTAGTACAAATCTTTCTTCTCACTGAATTAAGAGAAAGTAGTTATATAACTATCCTAACTATTTTGTATATACAAATACAAAATTGTCCTTCCTTTGTATCCCCTTTTTTGTTTAGTTTGTTAGAGATCGGTATTCCATTGCCATTTAAATATTGTAGGTGCTTGACCAGTTGCTGCTATGTTGTCTCTCGGGTAGATGGCTATTCAAAAAGAAGGGGGTGGTGAATGAAAGCAAGAGACAGGAAAAGGAATATTGTGAGACTGCCCTGCTTCAAGGTTGTATATGGTTAGTTTTTTGGACTTATGTG
>NW_004524598.1:7338288-7342022 GCF_000260255.1 Octodon degus
ATATATGCTGAAAGAAAATAGCTGTCAACTTAGTATTATATCTCCAGCCAAACAATTATAGAAGAGTGAGGATAAAATACACATTTTCAGACTATAAAACTGAACATAATTATCATTAATGGATCCCCATGGAGAGATTTTTTAAGAGATGCATTTCAGGAAAATGAAAGCACACTCAGAGAGAAGGGGGGAAGGACGGCAAGGTGGAAAGGAGAGTGAGAAATTAGAAGCAAGGGGTCAATTTAAATAAACATCAACTTCATAACATAACAACAGCGACTACCATGAGTTTTTAAAAATTATGTGAAAATGTAGTATCGAGTGACAACAACATGCAAGTTATTTCAGAGGTGATGACAGCTCCCGAGGTCGAAGGTCCCTGCATTCATTTTGAAGGAGGACAGAGCACTGACTCCTATTTGACATAACTAAGTAAAAAAATGTGACTTTAAAGTAAGAGTCATCGTTAAGAAATTTAAAAGGGAACAAATAGCCTTCCAAGGAAGGAGAGTGAAAAATCGGAGGAAATAATGAAATCATCATCATCTGCAAGATACAGGAGATAGAAGAAGGTGAACGAAGTTGTGAACAGACAAAGGAGAATTTAAACTAAACCTCAACATTATTCGAGCAGCTCCATCCAAAAGGAGATCGTATGCTTCAGAATACAAGCGAGTCTCTGTACACATACAGCACAACCTGTGGTATGCTGTCCTAAGCACACCACTGTCAAATTTAAGCTGTCAAGGTCTAATTCCGAAGCTCCTTCATCCACAACTGCAGTGGTGACCCTCGCTCACCTTGTCCTCAGCACCCCCTTTGGGGTGCAGTTTCAAAAGGGAATGGTTTGGAAGAGCACAACAAACCCATCCCCCCAGAAAAAGCTCACTTGCATAAGTACACATGGATACACTCCAAGCCCGTAGTGCCTGTTATACCATTTTCATCTTGATTCTGCTTATGTACTGTATAGACCCCCGAAGTCAGATCCTCTTCCCACTATAATTTAGCTGAGGATTCTGTTACAGCCATCTGCAAGAGAAATTTAATTTTTCAGAATGGAAAGTAATAAAGCTCACCCAAAACTAAAATTGTAAGGTTGAAACTCCCTGTTTCTTAGCATCAGCAGGCATGTAAAACGAGTAGGATTTATGTTCCTAAACCTAAAATATTCTGTAGCAATTATTTACTTAATATTTTGCTGAATTACCCAGGATTGCAGTTTTGATTAGGAAAGCAAAAGAGAAGTCTGCAGGTGGCCTGTAAAGCTAATTTTAAAGATAGCTCCACTAAGCTCTTGCATTGGTCTTGGAGAATATTAACATAGTGTTACAAGCCGCGGTGCCCGCAGGGTGTTCACCTGCCAAGGAATTTAATTTATTTTATATCTCGTCGAGTAGACTGAGTCTCATCCATTAGGTAAATATGAAGTGAAAATATTGTCTTGTTTCTCTAAAGAGGAAACCAGCAAAGACAGGAGATTTATTCTCACAAAATCTTTTGCTACTACCACCGGGTTCAAACCTGGACTGTGTTGTGCACTACTGCTCATTAACATTCAGTTCTAGGATTCCATCAATTGTCAGAGGATCAAAGGTGTTGCTTGAGTATATGTAAAATAAAAACAAAAATCAGATTACATAGATAATTTCTGTGATGATAAATTTACCACTGGAACTTCAGATGTCATCTTTTAGTTGTCTGACATTCACAGACTGAAAATATTCTTAATTTGTGGACTCACAAGTTTGAGTATTCATGAAGCTTGGCAAGGCAAACAGACCCAGAATTGGATAATTCTGAGAAATTTTTCATATTAGTGGTGACAGAAAAAAAGGTTTGGAGCAGGAAGCAACCTTTAAAAATAAAAATAAATAGGTGAATCAAATATAACATTACAATAGAGAAGAAATTGAATTCATCGGCACAAGAAAAAGGTGTGCTCATTATTCACAGCTATCCTGGCTGTGCTGTGACATCGGAGACTGATGAGGCCACCCCATTTCTGGAAGATAAATCCAATAGGCAAGGTATTGTTCCAATATATTCTCAAGATATATAGAATATACTTAACAGATGGCAATGGAATAGTATTTTTATCTTCAGACATTCATAACATGAAGGAACATAATTTGCAGCAAGGCAAACCTGAAATAAGTTTCATTCAGAACTCATCTTTTCAACTCATTTGACAAAATTAGTTTCTTGGGAGGAAGGAGTAGAAGCCAAAGGCTTTTATAAGTCACCTTGGTAGAAGTGAGTTCTTCATGATCAATAAAACAACTGAAGATGTAGTATTCCTAAGTGTCTAAAAGAGAAAGCCTCTAAACATTTGGAGAAATCATCCCAAGAAGATTGCAACAAAAGTTCACTAACTCATTTAGTTAGTTTAATCTTTGTCTACCAGAGTTTTTCAAGCTGCTTAAATTTTCTTGTAGCAATTCTTTCTATATACCCCTTTTCTGATTCCTCCCAAATTATAAATCTAGTTGACCAGAAGGCAAATACCCAAATCTAACCCCACACATTCCAACTTCTACGGTCTTGGGCTGTATTCTCATCATTTCTTCTAGTTGCTTGGCCCCAGTGTCTCAGCCAACTTTCTCCATTTGGAAATAAAGTGATGCCAATCAAAGAGTGGTTCCCAGTTTTAGATTTTGATGAATTCTCAATGGCAAATTACCTTGAATCTCTATTTCCAAGTACATAATTGTTATGGTTTGTGTCTAGTTGCCCTCCCAAAGCTTCATGCAGCCATGGGGCAAACTTCTAGAGGTTGTGGTTAATTCATGATCCATTGCTGGGAATATGGGTGTGAGCGCCACACCAACCGTGGGGCAGATAGCCTGGATGCAGTATACAAAAAAGAGCGAGGCTTGCTCTCTGCTGTTTCTCCCTTGTTACTCTTGCTATTTTGCTGTCTTCTGCCACCACGAACTGCTGCTCTCTGCCATGTGCCACTCTGCCTGCGACTGAAGCCTCCACAAACTGTGAGCTAAATAAACCTTTCCTTCCTTCATTTTGGGAGTCAGGTATTTTGTCCCAGCAACAAGAAAAAGTAACTGAGATAATAATTAAGAGGTTGTACCTAAAACAAAGTGAGAAAGTTCCAGGGAGAAAAAATGAAAGCAACTAAACAGCAAGACAGTGAACAGCATTTTTGTAGAAAGCATTGAACTACGGAGGCAGCTCACTCTCCAAACACTTGTGAATTATGGAAAAGGCATAGAATAATGCCTTTGTTTCCAAATGTTAATTATAGGGAAAATTACTGCAAATGAAGTGTCACTATGTGGATTCACTATTCCAAATGAGAGACTAAATAGGCAAGCTTAACTGTGGTGGGCAACATGAAACAGGAAGATTTCAGGATACATTTAATCTTCTAAAAGTTGAGGTGCTTATCTCCTGAGTCCTTATAATTAAAATCTCTAAGGAGTAGTTTCTTGCAATATTTGGTCCAAATTTTCAGCACTTTTAACCTGTAATTCTATAAGACATGACCTATCTTGTGATTCTACCATACTTTCTTGTTATGCAATAAAATGGAATAGAAGCCCAGATTAGTAACACAAATTTAGGCTTATAAGTGAAATATAAGGAGGCTTTTCTTCCCTGTTGTTACATATAAAATAATCACATCCCCAACAAGTTAGCGCTACTTTCTTTCTTATATTCCTTTTGCTTTCTCCCATTCATCTCAGAAATGAAGACTATCAGAATTAATATTTACA
>NW_004524598.1:7342122-7353358 GCF_000260255.1 Octodon degus
TCAAGTGGAAGGCTCAATAGTATTATGGGCTACTGGACTCTTTTAGAATATTTTGCTGAGTTAACACACCTATAATATTCAAATAACAGAACTTAACAAAAAAAGGGGATACAGATGAATGTTCATTTTGTATCTGTGTACTCAAAGTGGCTAGGATAGATATATAGTTAGATTCTCTTAATGAATAGAGTGATTTATTCTAATGGTGTTTGTAAATAGAATATCATGCTGCATCTTGTACAGCAATTAACCACTAAGAAGAATGTATGCAATGTGTGAATTATTGAAACTGTCCTACCAATTTGAAAAAATAAAAAAATAAAATAAGTTGATATAGTTCAAATGTTACTACATTAAGTGTCAGACCTATCTCTGGTATTAACCAACTGATTAATGTTTGTAAATCGTATAATTTCACTTATTCTAAAACTTATTAGAGAATTAATCTAAGAAATCTCTACAGTAGTTCTATATAAGAAAGTTAATTGTATTAATTTTATTTTATATGTTGTATATAAACATAAAACATTTCATAGTTAGTACAAGAATAAAAAACCAAAACATGTATGTGTGTAAAATTAGCAAGCATGTTATATATATATGTTCGTTGCTTGGACAACTATTAGTATGCTTTTCAGTACTTGATTTTAATGTGACAATTTCTATTAATATAAGAAGAGTATATAAAGCTTAAATAATGTAGCTATTTTCATTTAAGGAAAAAACTATGATCTCTGAAAATAAATAATATTCTTTACAATATTAAAAATATTCCACTAAAAAAATAAAAATAAATAAATATTGTAGGTGCATGAATTCAGGAAAATAATCTGAATTCTTCTTATACCTCATTTTTATACTTTTCTGCTGGATTGTTAAGACCAAGATAAAGCAAGACCTGTATAACAAGAAATGTAACTTCTGTATCTGACAAGGTCAGTGAAATCCCCTCAGGATTTATCCTGAAACCCTGTACTGCAGTTTGTAGATCCTTCATCAGTGTCAGCCATGTGAATGAGTCATGGCCATTGCTTGACCAATTTGCTCTCTGTGAAAGCCTGAGAGAATGTTTTCTCATTCATGTGACTCTCCTTAGGCACACTCTACATCATTAATCACTTTCCTCTGTGGCTCCATAATCTCCTTGATCAGAAAATGTGGAACACAACTGAGTTACAGGATGTCACAGTACAGGTTCTCGTATGTCCTGAGTCCTCACTAACCTTGAAAGGCTAGGGCCAAACTGTTGGCTATCCTTGCATCCCTTATTTTTCTCTAATTTTTGGTCTGCCAACTTAAGTTGTTAACCCTCCAGAAGAGAAGCTTAATGATATTATTACCCTATAACATAGGCAGGTGAGCTGAACCTCATTATCTGTCTGAATATCAAACATCTTAGACATAACATGGAACAGGTATGATGCGCAAAAACTTCTCAATGAGAGGAGGTCCCAGTTGTTAATTCTTTCAAGTATTACCTGTGTAGTTTGATTTTTGTTCATGAACTGTTTGCATACCACTATGTCTTCAAGATTTCCTCCTACTTTCTCTTCCAGGAAATTTAGGTTTCTGGGGGCTTTTAGTGTTTCTGTTTTAATGTTTAGATATTTAATCCATTTTGACTATATTGGGTTATTTTGCTGAATTCAAGCACCCACAATATTTGAATGGCAATGGAACACTCATCTCTGACAAAATAAAACAAAAAATGTGGATATAAATGAAAGACCATTTTTTAGTGAAGACAAACAAAAATATGTATATATGTATGTAAAATATAGTTAAAATAGATATACAGCTACTTTCCCTTAGTTCAATGAGAAGAAATATTTGTACTAATATTATTTAGACAAGATATCATGTCTGCATCTTGTACTATGAATAACTACTATGAAGACAACAATATGCAATGTATCAACTATTATAACTGTCCTACTAACCTGTTTTGAAATGGTCTCATTGCTATTCTTTCGCATTAAAATTAATTTTTAAAAGTTGCATCAAACAGTATTTTTATCTTATCTAAAATAGGTTGCAAGGTTACTATTTTGGAAGGCAGGAACAGAAAGACAGTCCTAGCCCTAATGCTAACAACAGTGCTTGATGAAAGTTTGAATGACATTTCTATTGGCTCTTTATCTTGTTTCATTATGATGAGGTGATTTTTTTTAATATGTTTACTCCAGGGTCTACAGGGTCTCACTACACAGATCAAACTCATAGTGATCCTTCTCTTTTCAGCCTCCCACGCATTGGAATTACAAGCATGTGCCACCATGTCCAATCTTATTCTCAGCATGCCCCGGGGGCAGGGCTGGCATGGCATGCTAGAGATTAAACCCAAGTCCTTGTGTCTGCCTAAACAGGCACTTTAGTCTGATGCACTATCTGGCTGACCTTTAATAAAGTGAATTCAAAGGAGCACACAAGCAAAGACTGGTTCATATTTTTATGACATGGTTCATATTTTTCCTTGCAAGCTACATGGGAGCTGCTGGTAACAGTGTCATGTATACAGTTTATAATTTCCTCAGCCCAACAGCTTTGAAAAGGCACCATTTTAGTAACTATTTTCTTTAATTTGGAAGATTTCTTTCATTCAGAAATTTGCATATGAGACATTATTAGAATTTATCTTACACTAATTAAAAATTGCACAGTTCACCTTCATATATTATATAATTGTTATGCATTTACCATCTAAATCATTGCAGCTACCTTAAGCATCATTTCTAAAATCACTTTGAAATATATCAGACCATCAACTATGTCACTATGTCAATAACATACAGTTATATATGACAACATGGCTCTGCCTATTTTGTCTCTCTTAAACATCATAATCACTGTGTTCAGAATGCAAGAAGTTAAAGCATATTATCTGAATAAACTGAAAATCATTGGACTTCGCTTTAGTGAGTAAGAGACAAAGGCAAAACCCAGAATTTTGTCCTTTTCAAATCTGGAGTCCTTTTAAATCTGTAGTTCTTTTTCACCAAAAATCAAAGACAATAAAAGACAGTAAGAGCAAGCATCATGTCTGAGTAGCTAAGCAGATATTAAATTGGGAATTTGTATTTAACTTAGTTCCCCCAAATTCTGTCTGATCACCTCCCCTTGATGTACCTGGGGCTTCCAGGCAGACTAGTTCACCACAAGTTGTTACCCCCTCTCTCGGTCAAGAGAGAAAGAGGGAGGATTCTCTCATTGATCTGGGTCTAGCGAAGTGTCTCTGCTAACCAGGTCCAGATCTATGAAGTTTGAACCTGTCCCGATGTGCCTAGTTTGGGACTGGCTGCTGTGCTCAGCTTCTTCCTGCTGTAGCCCCTGGAAATAAACTGGCTGTACCACTCTGGCAAGATGTTGTGCTCCTGGATTAGCTGGGTGGATCTGGCCCCTACCCTCTCTGCAGGGATGTCAGCTGGAGAGTTTCACACCAGGCCTGTGCCTGGGATGGGTTTGGAGGGGTTCTGAGAGCAAGGTGGAAGGTCTTACTCACAAGCTGTGCCTGGGCCAGGTCTCAACCAAAGAGAAAGAAGGTACACAATTACATCTGGTGGACGAATGAACAACACCCGCTATGATCATTTGAAGGAGCATCCTGGGGTACAGTGTTCAAGAAGGTTTTATTGTGGGGAGGAACCCACATGCCTCTCAGGGCTTTGGCAGAATTGCCCAAGAGCCCAATTTGGCTCACAGGAATGGTATACAACAAGGAAGGGAGTCAGAGAACATGAATGAAAGAAAATGTAATAGCAAAGAGTCTCTCAAAGAAGGCCACTATTTATGGCAAATCAGTGGAGAGACAAATTGAGACATTAACCCAGCAGCAAATGGCAGCTAGGACCTTCAGCACATAGAAGCCAGGAAGCTCTACATGGGCCCCTGCAGTGCTGAGGTCAGTGTATGATAGGATGCAGAGTATCAGAGAAAGAGTGTTGGGTTCCCAACCAGAAGTTTAAATCTGGTCCAAATATTCTGCATTCCATTAATATATTCTTTTGGAAAAAGAAAGACACATGTCCTCTGATGTTTTAGTTTCCACACCAAGAACACTGCCTTGACTGATTTTTAGGAAAATTGATGAGCACTCAAGAAAGTGCTCCAAGGGAGGATTCTAGGGGTGCTAAACTGCTTTGTAAACATAAGAGGTGACTTAGTTTCTTTTCTCATTGCTAAGACAAAATATCTAACACCCAAATTTAAGGGAGGAAAGATTTACTTAGCTCACAGTTCATAGTGGTTTCAGTCCATCTATAATTGGCTGGTTCCAAGGCAGAGTGGCACATGGCTGACAGGCATTGCAGGGGACAAACATTCACAACAGGCAGAAAGTAGCAAAGCAGCCAGGGTCTTTAACAGCATCTTTCTGCCCCTTTCATGTTCTGTCTGAGATACAGGGATTAGGATGGTGCCAAAGCAGGCAGTGGGCTGATTCAGTAATCTCCCACTTTTAATCCAAGCATTGAACCATGAATTAATCACACACTCCAGATCCAGCCTCTTCTGAGAAAGTCTGACCTATGCCCACATAAGGCTTTGGGGAACACCCAAACACAAGCCATAACAGGAGATGTCTACAATGGTGTGGCAAAACCCCACAGAACGAATGACCCTTATGGGATAGCAAGGCACTGTAGCTACTATAAAGAATAAATAAAAATAAGGCCCTCTGAATAAATTATTTCCCTTTCAAGTATCTATAAAACTGAGATGAGGATAGGGCAAGTCAGATAGTTCAGCAGATTAAAGCACCTGCTTAGGCAGATGCAGGGGCCGGGGGTTTGATTCCCCAGCCCGCCGTACTGGCCCCACCCCTGGGGCACCCTGAGACATGGATCAAGACTGGGCATGGTGGCATGTGCCTTTAATCCCAGCACTTGGGAGGCTGAAAACAGGAGGATTACTAGGAGTCCAATCTGTGTAGTGAGATTCTATAGACCCTGTACTAAATACATTTTTTTTTTAAACTTAGATGAGGAAAAGGACAAAAGAAAGAAGGGAAAAAGATCTATTTATGCATATATGCAGGAGAGTTTTAAAGATTGTACTGTGGATTTCTGCTAGTGTTTTGAAAGGAGCATTTAATGCATAATTTTTTCTTTTTAATTTGTTATAACCTTATGTTGTTGTTTTGTTACATTTTTAAACAAATTTGCAGGTTTATATGTGATAAACTAAACAAGCAATTTTAGACAACATCATGCAATACAGCAACCATTGTTAAATTCCTGTTACTTTGCTTAATGAAATATTATATCATTTCTAATGCTTTTATTTTTACAATTTTGCATTCTTTAAAAAATATAATAATAAGAACCCTTTGTTTCCCTTGTATTCCTAATAAAAAACAGAAAATCACGCAAATAGCCCAAGAAGTAGCAAAAGAGACATGAAATTTCTCTTTTCTCCTCTCTCTTCTTGTCTCACAGGAATAAGTACTATCACCATCTTGGTGTACTTCCTTCATCAGGCCAGACTTCTGCAGCAGCGTGAGGTGGCAGGCAGACAACATGCAAATGCCTTCCTTGGTTCCACAGAAGCCATGACACCCACTCTTCATCTTGACTGTGGCTCCAAGGGGCATAATGTAAATGTTACTGTTGACTAGAATCGGGTCCTGCACATTGCATGTATCTTGGTTGTGGAGAGCTGCGAAGGACCGCGCCTACAGGATGGTGCTGGTTTCCGCCTTCCACCCCCCGTGGGTGAGCGCTCTCTGTGCACAACACCTTATATAGCCAGGGCTGCTGTCATGATTTGCTTCCGCATAGGCTGGACCCATGGGCGATCCCCACGTGGTGCACTGGGATTGGGCTCGGGATCATATATAGGCCGAGGGCTCGAGGGAAAAGAGAGAGAGAGCATAAGAAACTTACTGTTAGGAGCCTGAATAAACCGCTGAAGGAAGAGCTGTGTGTTGCGTCGTCCTTGCTGGCAAGGTCGTGCGCGACACTTGGTTGCTTCACACAGGTAGAAATGGAGTTTTCATTATCTGAATGCCACTTCCCATTTCTGACAGGGAAAAAGAACGGTTGTCTGTCTTCAGTCTGATTAGTGGTCCTTTTACCACCTGTGGGATGTGGCCCTTCTTCCCTCACCAGCATAGGCATGTAGGGCTGGCTTTGTAAATCAGGCCTGCGTGACTCAATGCAAGGGCAGGGCTTCCCTGAGGAAGCAAGCAAGCTTGCTCTGCCAGGGGTACACCCAGCTTTCGATTTATAAATCACTTCCTGGAAAATCAGGTGCAAAACTTCAAGTTTATAAATCAAAACCTTTTATTTAGGATTTATTGAAATGATTTTAAAATCTGCTTCAAGACTTGTAAATCTATATTAGGATTTGTAAGCCCATTTAAGGATATGGAAATTAATTTTTGGACTTATAAAACACTAAAAAGCATTTGGCTACAACTACATTAAAAAGAAGAGAGACTTATAAATCAAAAGCAGGCTGCTAAGTTTTGCTGGCAGTGTCCATAAATTAAGTTCTGGGTTTATAACCTCAAGTGAGTACTGATTTATAAAGCCCACTTGTAAATCATCCAAAAAAGCATAAAAAATCACATTTTTATTCTAATTTGAAATGTGACACAGCAGCATCACTGGTGATACCCAATTGATAGTCAAGTGTTTCAAAGTAATGGTAATAATGCATTTGAACTCAAAGGCTTTTATTTGTGAAAGCAAAAATTCTTTGTTTGAAAGCTGATGAGGTAGATAGTCAATACTGCCACCTGGCCTGCAGTGAGAGAGCTAAGGATGTCTGAGACCATACTCCAGATATTACAGTTAAATTTATGTCAACTTGACCAGGCCATTAGGACACCCCCATAACTGATAAAGTATTATTTCTGGGTCTTTCTATGAGGATATTTCTGAAAAAGACTAGTATTTGAATCAATAGACTGAGTGAAGATTGCTTTTCTCAGTGTGTGTGGTGGGGGAGCATCATCCCCTCTCCTGAAGCTGGGACACGATGAAAGAGTATCTTGCCCTTCGATGTCAGAGCCCCACAATCTTCAAACTCTAAGACTTCCAACAATACTCCACCAATTCAACCCAGTCTATATTATCTGCTAGTTTTTAAACCTTTTGGTTCTCAGTTGAATCATACCATCAGTTTTCTTGGATACAGTCTCTCGAAGTACACATACGACAATTCCCATAATAAATCTTTTCTGTCTATTGATCTATCTATCTATCATCATCATCTATCCTATTATTTCTATTTCTCTGAAGAAAATCTAAGTAATAAATTTGTTACATGATGGATAAAATCACTACATTAATTCCTGTTCATTTGGGATGTAACTAGAATTGAATGATTGTCCATTCAATGAAACACCCAAACATAAATACTTTGTCTTTTACATTGCATTAGAATTTATACTTTTTGAGTAAAAATATTGCTTGTGTAGGTTTGTCAAAGCCATCAAAATTATACCTTAGAGCAGAGGTTCTCATTCAGGCCAATTTTTCCCTCCAGGGACATCTGCCAATGTCTAGAGATTTGACCTGTTGTCCTAGCTGGGGAAATACCACTGGCATCTAGTGAGCAGAGGTTGGGGTGCTGCTAAACATCTTCAAGTGCACTGAATGACCACACACACTGAAGAAGCTTCTGACCAAATGTCAATAGTGTAGAAATCTTACCTAGAGGAGCATTTATTACAAGCCAGCACAGAATGAATGCATCAGTACTCTACCATTTCTTGTTCCAATGACTCTGTCATCAGGATAATATGGGAATTCTTGCTTATTTAGTTATTCTGAAAGAATATGCTTAACAATCGCAATGTAGTAAATCTGAGAGATCACATTATCAGTATTTGTTGTTACCTCAAGTGTGTGCTATATATGATCAGCAGATTTTTCTATAGAATCTAAAGCTACAGAATATGGTGAAATTATATTATTTTACTGGAAAGACCCACTCATTTTACTTGAAAATAAGTATGTGGGTTAGGAAGGGAATGCAAGGCAAGAATTCTTTCCAACTTTGTTCAACAGTATATAAAGCATTATATACCCCATGTAGTGAGCTCCTGGGGAGCCTGAGACCCTTTTGATTATATGGTGTTTTGAATAAAATAAAACAAATCCCATGTTCTTTTATTCTGACATGAAAACGATTTCTAAATGATCACCTTGGGTGTTCTTCCCCTCTACTTATTGTTGTGTGCTTCCATTTAAATTACTGCTCAGAGTCACCCCAGAAGCCAGCTGAATACTGGCCAATTGTAAGAGGACAGACAGTCTCATATCGAGATTATAGCAGCTCTCCCAGACTTGCTCTATTCGTAGACCTGGCCATTATCAGAATCCTAAAGACAGACACAGAACTCAACATTCAAATGGTGCGTTTGAGTGCCTGGTGAAGTATATTGTATAAATGCAAATGAAGAGGAATATGGCATTGTAAGAGCTCAGCCACTTGTGCAATTAGGAAGGAAATCAGGATTATAGAGAAAAGGATCCAGCTGAGCACTCAGTTATGCATATAAAAATTTTTGAGGAAACTTGGTGTAGTAACTTAGATTCCTGGCAAGTTTAAATCCAAAATATTTGAGATACAGCTAGCATAACTGCCATCATAACCCATTTCACTTCTGCCATATTTTGCATTGTCCTAACACAATGCATATTATTTTCCTGAATTAGATGTTTTGTTTCATTTAACACATAATGCATAGATCTACCCCAACATTCAAACTCATTTTTCTTTTCCTAGGATCCATAGACATACAGGTACAGGAAGGCCAGAAATTCAGTAATGATAAGGTGGAGGGGGTCTCCATTAAATTATTTGTGTTCCTCAAAGAGCATTTGATGTATAAATACAGATGGGAAAGAATCAGGAAACGCTGGATTTCTTCATCCTATGTAGGACAGCACTAAGCAATACAAAACCTGATGTTAAAAGCAGTGGCCTCATTTTATGCAGACTTGTTATCTAATGAGTAAATAAGAAAAGGACATGAGACTGACCCTAAGAAAAATTCAAAAGTTAGTATTTTTTTTTTGTCTGATAGCTGACTCCTTCTCTCTGTTCTCCGTCTGGCAGAATTTTGATGAATAGCCTTCTGATCCATGATTCATTCAGTAAATAATCATTCATCCCATATTTATTATGAACTTAGGACTTCTTAGACTTTATTAAGTGGTGGGATACAAAGATGAATAAGTCATTGTCTGACACTGAGACACTAACCTCCTAACAAAAGATAAATATCCCACACAACATATTTCATGTGCTGAAATAAAGACACTTCAGGGTACAACGGGAGCACAGAGGGAGGTAAGATCTTCAAAACATGGCTACGCTTTAGCTAATCTTTAAAGATGAGTATAGTACAGAAGGAAGTTTAGCAAACAAGTGGTGAAAGAACATTATAAATGTTGAAACAGCCAGAGACAGGGTCAGGCATAGGCTCCCAAGGAGGTCAGTGCTGCAGAGAATTAAGAATAATTTGCATAGCTAAAGTCAATGTTTTCATCTAGGAAAGGAAACAGGGTTTTTCATTTTTGTTTTGCTTCAAGGAGAAGTGTTACCAACATAATCTGGGAAGATTTACCAAAATATGTGCCCCATGGTGATCAATTTTATGCCAGTTTTGGTTAGCACTGTACCCACATTTTGGGCTAAACATTACAGATGTCCCCCTTTTAGAAGACACAATCTAAGACCTCCAAAAATCACAAATAGCACTGAATCCTATATATGCACAGTACAATATTCTTTTCTACACATACATATCTATTATGTTTCACTCATAAATTAGTGACAGGGAGAAATAAGCACAATAACTAATAATAAGATAGAACAATTGGGGGGTGGAGATACAGCTTAGTGGCACAGCACTTGCCTGGCAAGCACAAGGTCTTGAGTTCAATTCTCAGTGCCAATATATATATTTACTTGCAGCACTGACCTCCTTGGGAGCCTATATATATATAAATTACAACAATACACTGCAATAAATGTTATGTGGTTGTTTTCTCCCTCCTCCCCTCATTCTCTTCCTCCCCCAAAAAGTTTCTTTAATATATTTGCTTTCCCTTTTTCCCATTGATGAAAGAGATGATAAGATGCCTGTGTGATGAAATGAAATGAGCTGGATAATATAGGCATCGTGACACAGTGTTAGGCTAACATCTAAAGGTTATTTGAACACAAGCACTGAGATAACACAAGGACCCCTCAAGCTATTAACCAATAGGTAGGGCATACAATGTGGACCTGCTGGACAATTCATTTCAAGGGTAAACCTGAGTATAATTGTATTATGCTACTCAGAATAGCATGTAAAGTAAAACTTACTGGTTGTTCATTTATTCTGTATAACAGTTTAGACAATGTATCACTGAAACTGTGATATACAAACCATGGATGAAGGAGACTTCTGTATCATGGATGTTATTGAAAGTGTTTTTAATTGAGACTACATGTTAATTGATGGATTCCAACTAAAATCAATGGCCCTTGGGAGCTGGGGAGATAGCTCAGTAGAATAAGTGCTTGCTTGGCAAGCATAAGGGCCTGAGTTCAATCCCTGGTTCCACCAAAAATTTTTTTAAAAATTAAAAAAAAATCAATGGCCCTCCATTCTATGGGTAGGCCTTATAAAATCAGTCAAAGGCCAACATACAACAAAAGATTGACCTCTCTCCAGCAAGAAAGGGCTCTGCTGCACTCGACCTTCAGACTTGAGCTACAACACAATACTTCCTAGGTCCCCAGCTGTGAGTCACTCTGCCTGCTTGCTTTAGACTTAACTTCCATAGATTTAGGAGCCAACCCTTTAAATGAAATTTCTGATCTGCACATATACACATGCTCTTGGCTGTGTTTCTTTGAAGAACTATAACTAATACCTACGTATTAGTAAGAAAAGAAAAGGAATTGAATCTCTATATCTATGAGTAACTTTGGGAATCAAATTACAAAGAAATCTCAAGAAAATGGGTTGAAACAAGGCAACTAGATAATATAAAGATGTAACTATTGCCATGTCATTGGTAATATGCTTTCTTGCTTGTGTCTTCTTCCATTTTCCTTTAAGATACATATGGAAAGAAATAGACTACTATTTATATCAATTTGGTGAGTGAGGTGGATTATAGACTTGCCCAAGTTTCTTAGGACAGCTCAAGGGGCTGGGGAGATAGCTCAACAGAATAAGCACTTGCCTGGCAAGTGCAAGGGCCTGAGTTCAATCCCTGGTTCTAAAAAA
>NW_004524598.1:7355473-7364040 GCF_000260255.1 Octodon degus
GAAGAGTCAGACAGAAAAGGTACAGAAACTCTACTAAATCACTTCCAAAGTAGAGTGACTAAATTTAGCACCTAAGTATGGGGTATAGGAAATGATCCTAGGGATATATTAAATACAGCAATATTTTCTCCTACATCTTCAAAGAAGAATCTTATATCTTAATATAAAGTTCTTTCCAGTTTTAGGGAGTCGGATGATCTTGACCGACTACCCACGTATCTCCCACAGCATCTTTTGGTCTTACTCATGTCAAAATCAATAGGAAAGCAAATTTGTGTGCAAGCAAATCCATGTAAGTAGTGCAAGAGAGGAAAGACAGATAGATATCTGCTCTCAGATTATTTGGGGCACTAGCTCCTGAGACATGAAGCATGTAAATCTATGTCAGGCTCCCCAAGGACTCTGAGGGAAGGCCAGAGAGTTCTCCTCATGAATGTCAGCTAAATCCCTCATGCCTGCTCAACAGAAGCCTCTGTTTATCAGGGGAAGAAATTATAGATTGAAAAATGTTCTTTTTCAAATCCTGGTCATAATGTTTGGTGCAATGATAAATGAATAGGTTTCTCCTGGCAAACTATAGTAATTAGGCCATTTCTCATTTCTTTATTGGAGGCCGACCAAGATATTTAATCATTATTATGTTATCATTTGATTTCAAGCATTATTATTAGAAATATTGTACATTTACCTGGCCCTCTACCTCCTGCATTTTAAAGTTAATGATGAAGGGGAAACCATCATCTGAAGTTTGGAGAGAAAAAGGACCCTAATCTTAAATTTTATACAATTTTAATACTTTTTTATTTCAGTAAAATATATTATAGTAATATTCTATCAAGTGTGAAAAATACATAAGGTATAAAAAATTAATATAATCATCCATCATTTCACTTTCTAGGAAAACCACTATTGTTAATATTTTGGTACATTTCTTTTCAGCCTTTTTTTCTTAATATTTTATTTAAAAATAATATTCATGAAATAACAAGGTTTTAACTACTATCAGATACCTAGAGGGTTCAATAAAAACAGAAAAACATGGTTACTTTATTATTTATTTGTTTTAAATATGGCTACTTTAGAAAGCAACACAGAGGGGGGGAAGCAACCTTAGAAAACAAAGAAAGCATTCTCATATTAATCACTGACCAAGCATGGCCACAATAAAGAATTAATTTTTTCTTCTTTTCTTGGTGCCTGAAATCAACTACAGGAAATAAATTAAAACAAATTAAGAACTTTGAAGGAATATATATCTTCACATAGCGAGAAACTATAATTTCCTCCAAAGAAGAGATTTATGCTCTAAACCCGCTCTTTTCAACTTAATGCACCGACTCTTCCTTAGGCTGGTAAAAAGCAGCTCACTAACCTCATCTTCCATCCTCAGCGATAAGACCTCCTGCAATAGGATCAATAAGACCCGCTTTCACAGAACTTTTTCTTCTCCCATAACCTCAAAAATCATTTTGTGGCACAATGATCACTACAGGGAGGAAAATAAAGAGATGTTGAATCTATCAAAATTTTTCATAGCAAGTCTGGTTTATTTCAAACTATCACAGCATGGTGGTTAACAGCTCAGGAACAGCCAAAGGATGTCAGCAGAAGGAAAAATGAAACTGAAAGATCCTCTTCTTTCTTTTCAGGAAACTTCAGAGTCAAAGGGAATAAGATTTATATTTCAAGCATTCATCATCTAATTTGGTGTTGGGAATTTCATACTAGGTTTATATTTTAATCTTCCTCTCAGCTAAAAGAGGAATTTTTTTTAAATGCTTCTAATTCAGTATCGATTTAGAAAGTGTATTGGTCAGCTCTCCTGTCACTGAACACAATTCCCAACACTCACAATTAAAAGAGGAAAGGCATAATTATGCACATGTTTCAGGAGACTCGGGTCTTGGGTGGCAGGCTCCAGAGCAGGAAAATCGCTGTGGAAGAGCCTAGTGCAGCCAAGCCACTCAACTCAAGCTGGCCAGGAAGCCAAGAAGGTAAGTAGTACAGAGGATGATGGGGCAAGGTCCCAATGCCACACCACCACACCCTACCCAGAGTACCCACAAGGGAGCCCTCCTAATCTGCTAGGCATTTTGTAACCCCATCAAGTTGATGCGGATCAGTCATCAAAATTCACCCTTCGTCAACTTTGCACTCAAATGCATCTCCTTAAACCATATTTAATTCCCAATGAAAATGAGAGCAAGTTCACCATTCCACCTAAACTAATACCACTATTACACATACACAACCAGAAATGGCAACCCTTTCCCCACAGCCTCAAAAGTTTCAATATTTATCAAAAGTTCAACTCCAACTCTCTTTTGAGATCTAAGGCAAACTCATAAGTACAAACCTTTGTAAAAATGAAAATCAAGGTATATTTTACACATTTCCAAGGTACAATGGCACAGTGTAAATACACTTTTCCCAACAGGGAGAAACATGGAAACAAAAAATAATCAAAACAAAGCAAGATCAACTCAGCAGGAAAACATGAAGTTCTATAGCTCCATATGTGGCATGTAGGACATGCAGTGGTAAGATGGGAGTTTCAACAGGTTTGAGAGCACTATCCCTGTGGACTTCCCAGTGACAACCTATCTGCCTCCTCCTAGGGCTGACTCAACTCAAAGCCTTCAGCTCTCCTCAGCATAAATTCCATGCTTATTGCATCTCCAACCACCACACTGCCTGGCCCGCCAGGTCTTGTTCTGAAATCATAGGGAAGCCTTTCTGATCCCATACCTTTTGTATTCTGCATTCCAGTAAAACCAGCATCATGTGGACACTGCCAAGATGGCTATCAATCCAGTGGAAACAGTAGTGGAGCCTCCCAAGACCATGATTGTATTGGTTCCTGAGCCCCTAGGTGTCTGAGCACAGTGAAATGAATCCCATGGAACTGATCCCTAGGAGGCCCTTCTCAAACAAAGGCACCAGGGACTCTCTTCTCAAAAGAGAGCTTTACACATTTGCACCTTCGAGCCTGTGATGAGTTGTACCTTGCTAATTTCTGAGATGCCCTCAAGTCATCATTCTTCTTGTTCCTATACAAGGTGCTTACTTTCTTTTTAATGATATTAATCTCTTTAGCAGCTCTACATCCTTTGACTCAAACTTCCCAAAAAGCCCTGAGGGTGCACTGAGACAGCAAGTGATACTTGGTTTGGCGGCATTCACCTGTAATCCCAGCATTTGAGAGGTTGAAAAACAGGAGGATCACCATGAGTCCAATCTGTGTAGTGAGACCCTGTAGACCCTGTACTAAATACATTTTTAAAATATTCATTTTGGGCCAAAATGTAAGTTTCCAAATTTTTGGATACACCTTTTGCTCCCAATTCTCATTATAAAACAGCCATTAGTACCCATGAAATGGCCTCTGTGCTGGGCTGTTTTAAAATATCGTCAACAAGGTTAAGTAGTCCACCATGCTTAATCCTAGTTTTCTGCAAAGTGTCAGAACATGAGCCAAGCATAGATAAATTTCTTGCTAAACCTCTATCCCAAATGCCTGTGGAATCCTTGTTCCCAACCTACACTAAGCCTGGCTTTTATGGTCCACATTCTTATCAGGATTTAGTCTTAGATCTCTGACTTGAATCACCCATCAGTCTCTGCTTATACCATTATAGGGCTTTTCTAGACCATATCTCTAGAGCTTTCCAAATTCCTGCAGCAAATCTGTTCCTGAGGCTTCTAAACCATGTGGTCAGGTGCAACAATCCCACTTCTCTACTATCAAATTCCTGTTTTAACCAGCTTTTCCCTCACAGTACCCAACAACCACCATTTAAAGGTTTAGCTCACATTTCAGTTTCAGGAGATTTGGTTCATGGTCAGCAAGCTCCACGGCAGGTGGATCATGGCATAACAGTATGGTTGAGCAAAGCTTCTCAGTTCATGGCAGCTGGAAAGCAGAGCAGGGAAATAATTCCAAGGAGAAAAGAATGAAGGACCATATATAGTATCCGAGTCTCTCCATGATCTACCCAGACACCCAGGAGCATACTATAGTAATCCACTACACATTCTTTTTTTGCGTGCATTTTTTTATTTTTAAAAAAGAAAGAAAAACAATACAAAATTTCAAAACAAGATAAGACATTAACAATGGTTATTCCATTGCATATTGTTATCTTCAAAGTAGTTGCTCAGATTACAAGACCTAGGTAACTATTCCTTTCAATGAACAAATAGAAATTAGTAGTGAAATCTGTTGCACATTCTAATCTAATCAAATTGATAATTAAGATTAGTGGTCACAGGAATTATGGGATTAAAAGGAAGTTTTAAATCCAATTAAAATTAAGGAACTGGTAAACCAGTAGATATACTTTTTGGTACTTTCCAGGATTACTATTATACCATGTGTACTATGAATTTCCCTGAGAGGGCTACTATATTTGACATACTTTAAATTTAAATTTTCTTTTTTTCTCTTTTCTGAGTTTCATAACATTCATTTTGAGAAATATTTGTTTTGTGTTCCAAACATTCAGATATTGTAAGATTGAATTCCACAGTCAAATCTTTTCAAATAAGCTATAAAGAAAGGCTCTTAGTCTTATTCAGCAGTTTCTTTTCTGACCTTCTATTCCAATACTTACTTCTCCTAAAAGTTGTTTTCTTCCCTCTAATCTCAGTGAGTATCTGGGCCTGATATTTTGCCTGTATCTCCCACAGTATGAATCAGTATGATTTAACACACTGTGTTTTGGAATTACATGACAATGGGAAAGACCACAAGCACAGTTGAGGATTTCCTGTAGAAAGTATATTCATTGATGCAGATGCACACATTCAAAGTCAGAAGATATAATACTCTTGCCATACCCTATTTTTATTAAGTTGGTATTTATATACATCATTTATTTAAGGAGCAATTCAGTCAAAATAGTTAAATCTTCTAGTGTGTCAAAATAGCAAAATGGTGTTTATAATTGATATAGTAGTTAACAATGGTTATCAAAAAGAAATACTACCCCAAAACCCAAGAGGCAAATCAAGAATGGTCAGAAGTAAAAAGTATGTGGGAGTTGATAAATTGACCCTCTTCAAATAAACAATACCTAAATAATTCCAAAATAGCTTTATTACATTTGAAATATAAGGTCAGGAATTCAAACTCTGTGGAATATTTCTCCAAGGCCATTTGAAATGGCAGAAAATTTTATCAAAAGGTACTTTGAGGCAAAACAATATTTGAATTTATAATCTTAAATTGTAATTTGACCATATATCTTCTACAGACTATACACACTGCTTCCTGTTGAACAAGTTAGATCTCCAACCTTGCTTACAAAATACTTTGAACTGAAAGGCAAGTGTTCCTACACCTGGGGGCCAGAGGATCAACCCCAAACCAATGGAGTTTACATGTGAAATTTCTCAGGACTAAATCTTTTGGTATATTCATAACATATCTTTGCCTATTTTAATATAGAATAATAATTATAGTTTTTATCATGAAGGAAAACTACTGGGCGAGAAAGGTGTGTGCTGTGTATACATTGTCTTTTTTTAAATTTATTTATTTATTTATTTATTTGGCACAGGATCTTGTTATGCAAATCAGATTCAGTGAGCCTCCTCTTTCATCCTACCCATTGCTAGGATTTTACAGGTGTCCATCACCATGTCTGGTTTCAGTGCCCAGCATGACAAACCCAGGATTCCAGGACTAGCACAGCATACATGTGGTACCAGGGGTCAAGCCAGGGTCCTTTCACTATCCAGGCAGGTCCTTACACTACCAAGCTATTGCCTTAGTCCTATAAATTGTACCCTGCAGAACATTTTAGCGTGTGCTTGGTGTGAGGATCCCAGGAAGTCACTGAAAACTCATTGAAACTCCGTTCTTCAATTATAGCATTACTGTTAAGTCTTTTCTTCCACGTTATCAAAAAAAAAAAAAAGTAAAACAGATATATATTTGTTTCTTTGAGAAAGAACACATCTGACATTCACACCTGGGTTCTTCACATGCAATAAAACAGAAAATTTTTTAAACTGTGGAAAACAGCAGAACACATGAAGGGCTGTATTCGTGAGGATAGAATGTTACTTCATGTTCTGAGCAGAGTACGTGAACTTCATGAAGCTAACGTTCCCTCTAAAAACATTGCTTGGTGGACATCTACAGAGTGTTCCACACAAACACAGCTAAATACACATTTTTCTCAGCTGGACATACGTCATTTTCTAAAGTAGACCACATACTGGTAGATAGGTCATGCTTAAGTATATGTAAGAAAACAGAAATTATACCATGCACATTATCTGACCACAGTGCAATGAAACAGGAAATAAATGACAAAAGAAACCACAAAAGAACTTTAAATACATGGAAATTAAATGGCACCCTACTCAGCAACCGATGAGTCACAGATGAAATTAAACAAGAAATTCAACAATATCTACAATTCAATGAAAATTCAAGCACAACTCATTGGAATTTATGGGATATGATGAAAGCAGTTCTCAGAGGGAAATTCATAGCTATGAACTCACACATTAGAAAAACACAATGGGAACAAATAAATACCCTAATGCTGCACCTTCAACAATGAGAAAAGGAAGAGCAAACCAAACCCAGAGCCCAAAGACAGGAAGAAACCATAAAGATTAGAGCAGAAATTAATTCAATTGAGACGAAGAAAACAATTCAAAGAATGAAAAAAGCAAAAAGATGGTTCTTTTAAAGATTAAATAGAATCGATAAAGCCCTACTTAACCTCATCAAACAGAAGAAAGAAAAAATTCAAATACAAGCAGTAAGGAATGAAAAGGGTGTAATTACCACACACCCAGTGGAGAGAATCTTTACTCTCACAGAATAGAAGACACAGAAGAAATGGACAGAATCCTACAAAGGAACAAACTCTCAGAACTGAATCGACAAGATATAACCACTGTCAATGGCCCAATAATAGCCAAAGAAATATGAGATATAATTAAAAATTTACCGACAAAGAAAAGTCCAGGTCCGGATGGATTCACAGCTGAATTCTACAAGGAATTTGCAGAAAATATAGTCCCTATATTCCTCAAACTCTTCCACAAAATTGAAAAGGAAGCAATCCTCCCAAAATCATTCCTGGAGACAAGTATTATACTGATACCAAAACCAGGGAAAGACGCAACTAAGAAAGAGAACTACAGGCCAATCTCCCTCATGAAAATAGATGCCAAAATCCTCAATAAAAAACCACCAATTAGAATACAGCAAATCATCAAGAAGATCATACACCATGACCAGGTAGGATTCATCCCAGGGATGCAAGGATGGTTCAATATTCGAAAATCTATCAATGTAACACACTATATCAATAGAGCGAAAACTAAAAACCACATAATCATCTCCATTGATGCAGAAAAGGCTTTTGACAAAGTCCAACACTCATTCATGTTCAAAGTCCTACAGAAAATTGGAATAGATGGAATCTACTTCAATCTGGAAAAAGCCATTTATGAAAACCCAGTGACTAACATAATCGTAAATGGGGAAAAACTGAAATCTTTCACTCTTAGATCAGGTACAAGACAAGGATGTCCTATCTCACCACTAATATTCAATACAGTTCTGGAATCATTAGCTACAGCCATTAGACAAGAGAAAGAAATAAAAGGAATAAGAATAGGTAAAGAAGAAGCTAAATTATCTTTATTTGCAGATGACATGATACTTTACTTGGAAGACCCAAAAAACTCCACCAAGAAGCTACCAGAATTAATACAGAAAATCAGTAACATAGCAGGTTATAAAGTCAATCCCAAAAGTCAATAGTATTCCTCTACACAGACAACAAGCACACTGAGAGGGAAATGATAGAAAAAAATACATATTACAATAGCACCGAGAAAAAGGAAATAACTTGGAATTAATCTAACTAAAGAAGTCAAACATCTTTTAAGGAAAATTACAGTACTCTGAAAAAAGAGATCTTAGAGGATTTCAGAAAATGGAAGACCCAGTCCTAGCCAGGTCCGATGAGTGTGTAGGAAAGCTTCCAGCTACCCTGCATCAGTGGGACCAGTCACAGCCCAGGTGCAACATAGGCCAGATCTTCTCCCACCCCCTTGGGACGCCCCCCACCATTCTGCAGCACCTCCCCCATCCTGCCTTCCGAGTAGGAATTTCTGCCTCATTCCTGGAACCCCCAGACCCAGTCCTAGCCCAGGTCCAGTGAGTGTGTGGGACAGCTTCTTGCTACCCTGCACCTGCAGGATCATTCCCAACCTAGGCTCAGCATGGGCAAGACCCTCTCCCACCCCCTTGGGCCAACCCACACCACACTGAAGCACCTCCCCCACCCCGCCCACCGAGTAGGAATATCTGCCACCTTCCGGGAACCCCCAGACCCAGTCCTAGTCCAGACCCAGTGAGTGTGAGGGAGAGCTTCCTCTCCCCGCTACTAAAATTTTCCCCCTTCAGACACAGCTCAGGCATGGCATACAGGCCTGGGGTGTAACCTTGCAGCTGCAATCCCTGCAGAGAGTGTAGAGGATAGACCCAACCAGCTAGTCCAGGAGCAGAACATCTTGCCACAGGGGCACAACAG
>NW_004524598.1:7372500-7374569 GCF_000260255.1 Octodon degus
CAAAGGGGCCAAATATACTCTCTGGAAGAAAGATAGCCTCTTTAACAAATGGTGCTGGAAAAACTGGCTCTCTACATGTCGAAAACTCAAACTTGACCCAGGTCTATCACCATGCACTAAACTAAAGTCAATATGGATTAAAGATCTAAACATTAAAGCATAGACACTAAATCTCCTCGAAGAGAAAGTAGGAGAAACTCTTGAAGACATAGGGGTAGGCAAAGACTTCAAGAACAGAAATCAAATGGCACGAGAAGCAGATAAAAGAATTAACAACTGGGACCTGCTTTTACTGAGAAGATTTTTCCCAGCAAAAGAAATTACCAACAAAGTGAAAGGCAACCCAAAAATTTGGAAAAAATCATGACAAATAAGTACTCAGACAAAGGTGTGCTCTCTAGAATTTATAAAGAACTAAAAAACACTAGGGCCCCAAAATTTAAAGACGCAATTCAGAAATGGGCATCGGAGATGACCACATGCTTCTCAGAGGATGAAAATAAAAGAGGTGAATAAATATATGAAGAAATGCTCCACATCATTAGCCATCTGCGAAATGCAAATTAAAACAACATCGATATATCATTGTACCCCAGAAAGAATGGCTATCATAAAGAAATCACCCAACAACAAATGTTGGAGAGGCTGTGGGGAAAAAGGAACCCTTCTCCACTGCTTGTAGGAATGCAGACTGGTGCAACCATTATGGAAATCAGTGTGGAGACTCCTTAGAAAAGTTGGATGGAAATCCCCTTTCAACCATCTCTACCCGGAATTTTCCCAGAGGATCTGAGAACATCCTATTATAGTGATATATGTGTGCCTGTGTTTATAGCAGCACAATTTGTGATAGTCCAGTCTTGGAAACAATCAAGATGCCCATCAACTGAGGAATGGTTGAAAAATATGTGGTATTTTTACACAATGGAGTGTTATTCAGTTATTAAGAATGATAAACTCGAAGCCTTTATATTGAAGTGGATGCCACTTGAACATATACTCATAAGTGAAATAAACTGGACACACATATGTAAATATCATATAGTTTCCCTAGTATAAGCACTCAAAGGAAGAAGTACAAATAAAAAGGTATAATATAAGTAAAAGGAAAGCAGGATCTCAAGGACTAACTAATCAAGAGAGGGAAAGGAGAAGAGCTAGGAAACATGATATGTCAAACCATACAGTTATATGTAGAAGATGGGCAAGGCAATGATCCTGAGAATCTTCAGATTTTTTAATCTAGCAGTTAATTGCAAAGATTCTCAACGTGACTAACTATATATACTGATATCTGTGAACTAAGGTACTGCACTGCAGATGGTAAACTGTAATAGTAGCTTCATGCTTGGAGTGTCTGTCATTCTGGTCTTCTGAATACGGGCAGCTTGTCATGACATGCCAGATGCTGTTATGATGTCTCTCAGGTAGATGGTTCTTCAAAAAGAAAGGGTTGGTGAATGAAAGCAAGAGACAGGAAAAGGAATATTGTGGGACTGTCCTGGTTCAAGGTTGTATATGGTGAGATTTTTGGACTTATGTGTGAATATAAGAAGTATATAATTCTTTATGCTTATTTTTAAAACATATTCAAACTTTTTAATGTTTTTATCATATTCCATAGGGACTTAAAGTTCCACATATCAATACTTGATGAAAAATACCTGTTCTATATTATGCCTAAGATTTTTGATATGCAGACAGATAGTGAGGTTACCCTTAACAGCCTAAGTTGTATGGTAATAACAAAAAGCTTATCTTTTCGATGGTTAACAACCTAAGTTTCCAGATCAAAATTAGAGAAAAAGCAGGGCTGTAAGGAAAACCAACATTTTGGCCCTAGTCTTCTAAGGTCAATTAAGACTCAGGAAATATGAGAACTTGTACTGTAACGTCACGTAACTCTGTAGTGTCCCAAATTTTCTGATCAAGGGATTATGGGGCCAAACAGGAAAGTGATCGATGATGTAGAGTGTGCCTAAGCCGAGTCACATGGAGAGAAAATATTCGCTCAGGCTTTCACAGAGAGTACATTGGCCAAGCAATGGCCGTGACTCAACCACATGGCT
>NW_004524598.1:7375944-7386218 GCF_000260255.1 Octodon degus
CTAGGAAGAATGTATGCAATGTGTTAATTATTGAAACTGTCCTACCAATTTGATTTGAAACTTTCTCATTGCTATTTGTTTCTCAATAAAATTATTGGAAAAAAAACAAAATAAAAATTAAAAAATCACCTCAAGAAAATAAAAATAAAAACATTGCTTTTTAATGGTTTTCTTCTCATTATAACTTAAATCTATGTCAAGAAGTCTTACATGTCCCTAAGGAAACATATTCAAGACTTTTGCCTTCAAACCTCATTGATATACAAACCCCCTATGTATTCATCATAAAAATGCAAGTAATCTTGCTCTTCAAGCAAGAAAGAAAATCCAGTAATACTTGTTCAAGTCTAAAACCCTTTGACACAAGATGCTCAGCCCAACTGTATCTGAGTATGGTGTATTAAAAGCTCTTTATAAGAAGTAAAGCTATGCTAATGTGCCTATCTGCCCCCTACTGCTTAGCAGTATTAAAGATTAAGGCCAATTGTTTTGTAAACTGAAGAGGCTGTAATGTCTTCTTGGGAAGTGTTATTCCCCATCATTGTAGATAAGGTTGCTATTAAATTTTTTTGCTGCTATGGATGGCTGGCTTGAGTCATTATACACTTAAACAGAGCTGCTGTCATTTTTGTATAATGAAATGGAAGAGCTTTTAGACTAGAGCAATGTCATGTACCTTTCAAAGAATCAGTACCTCTACCTGATTTATGGAAATAGGCATTTCAGCCTAGAACCTAACACCTGGATATATCAAAGAGATTTAGGCAAAACATCCAACGAATCCTCATGTGTACCAAAAACACATGAGGAGATTTGCAGAGGAGATTTGCACTATCCTGGCTTCCTTAATCCCTGAAATCTGTTGAATGACTATAAGACCCAGCAGGTTCATTGTTCTTTTTTCCTCTCGTAATTTAAGTATGTCAAGTTCTAAAGCAAAGACGGCCAAGAACCTAGATTTCTCCTAAGCCTAGAAATTACTTGTTCAGATTAAAGAATTGCCTACATGATCTCTTCATTCTAAGCAAGTTATTTTAAAATCCTCTTATGAATTTGAAAGGGCAAAGCAATATTCAATTCTTAAGTAGACTAAAGGTTTAGCCAAAAAAAATAATAATAATAACATCACATTTATTAGGTTTCAGTCTTTCCCTGGTAATAAAAATAGAAAATCTGACTAATATTTCTCATGGAAAAACAATTTCCTTTTTCAACTTTGGGGTATCCTATCTCATTATCTAATTATGGAAAAATATGCCAGTGCCACTTTTGACATACTTATTTATACAGACTGCCTATATTAAGAATTTGATACATAGGAAGATTCAGTGATAATGTGGACTTTGCCATCTCCAATTCACAGCCATGGGAATTGCACTGCAGAAGCTCCAAGTCAGCAATATTTCAGTGCAAATGTTCAAGAATCATTTCTTCATTTCTAGTATTCTCTAAAAATTGAACCATTCATGCATTTTGAATTGACCCAATAGTATAATATTTGAAATTCTAATCATTATCCCTTTTCTGGGTCCTTCAACTCTTCATGTGCCCTTTTCTGCTTCTCTGGGAGAAATGCACTTTCCTCTCCAGTGTATCTTTATTTTCATCTGTGTGCTTCAAGCTGCAGAGAGAGGACACTCAAATGCTCAGAGAGAGTTTGCTTTATTATGTGGCTCTATTGAGTTTGAAAATGGTGCAATCACAAATAGCTCTCCGCAGATGCTTGTATACTTAGACATGTTACTTTTCCTAGAAATGGAAAGTAATTTATGGCCCTTGCCATTGCTCCATAAGTCCTTTAGAAAATGGCACTTACCAGAATGATGGGATGGTACCAATCAAAGGAGATATATCTTCAAAGATTAACTGGGCTGCCTAGCATCTGGTGGCCGTGGCAGCTACTGTTGGTCAACACACGCACACATGTCAGTGAGAACAGGAGTGCACCCCACCAGGAGAGTGTGGGCCACCTCTGGAGGGGACACAAAGCCAGAAGTGAGGGCCAGTAGGGCAGTGTCCCATTTGGTGCTCCAGCTGAGTCTGATCCAGGACTTTGGGTTGTTTTACCTGCTCACCAGAATGATTTCCTAAGAACATGCACCTCACTGCAATCCAATCCAGTAGGGAGGCCCTAGTGCTGGGTTAGCAGAAGGGTTAGGAATTCTGAACTTCTCTGTTTTGCTTTTCTGCTAATTCCTTAGAGTCTTTTCTCATTCTATATCCCAAATTTTAATTCCCAGACTTAGGTTCCAAGGTGGATTATTTAGCCTTAGTAATAAAGCCTGGTCGTAAATTAATGTCATGGCAGTGAAATTTGTAAGCAGGGAGAGTTTTATGTGGGAGCAAACTGCTCTCCCATAGCCAGTATCACAGCTGTGGAAATCTACTGCTGACTCCTACACACTGTTTTATTTCATTTTATTTATCAATAAACCCTACTTAAATGAAAAACTTGGAAAGAAGTTTTCACTAATATGATTTCTGCCCTCAGGCAAAAATTAATGATGCATTATTTATGAAATGTAACACAATATAAAATTACTTTAATCATAAAATCACCTCTAGAACAAGAAAAGAGCCTTGCTAAAGTAATAAAATAATGACTTAGATACTGTTCACTGTTGTAAGAGTTTTGCATATGTTTATTCATTTAATCCTCACAATAAACCATGATAGGAAGGTCTGTTCTATCTACATTTAGCAAATGTGGAAGCTGAGACACAAACATGAAAAATGTGTCCCAGTTTGCAGTGAAAGCCCAACTACAGAGCCTGTCCTCTTCAGTCCTCTGCTGCAAGAAGACTGAGATAGGTGAGGAAGACAGTGCCAGATGAGACAGGACAGCAGATGAGACTATGAGGCCACTAGCGTGCTTGGAATGAGGAATTCCTACAGCAGTGCATCATGCAATAACTTTTGTTTTTTTTTTTTTGTTTTGTTTTGTTTTTAATAATTTTATTGAGAAACAAATAGCAATAAAACAGTTTCAAAACCAATTAGTAGGACAGGTTCAATAATTAGTATATTGCATACTGTTGTCTTACTGGTTATTCATAGTACAAGATGCAGACGTGATATCCTGTCCACAAACACTATTAGAACAAATCTTTCTATTCATTGATTTAAGAGAAAGTAGCTGTATATCTATCATATTTTGAATATACAAATACAAAATGGTCTTCCATTTGTGTCCTCTTTTTTTGTTTAGTTTTTCTTTTCTTTTTTTTTTTTTTTTTTTTTTGCGGAACCAGGGATTGAACTCAGGTCCTTTCGCTTGCCAGGCAAGTGCTCATTCCACTGAGCTATCTCCCAGCCCCTTTTTGTTTAGTTTTGTTAGAGAAGGGTATTCCCTTGCCATTTAAATATTGTAGGTGCATGAATTCAGCAAAATATTCCAATATAGTCCAGTAGTCCATAATAGTAGTGGGTTATCTATAGGACTGGGAATGTCAGAAGTTGTTGACTTGAGCCTTTTACAGCTCAGCCTATTAATATAGTTAAGCAATAACTTTGAATGACTGTGTTATCAGTCATTGGAGAACATTGAATGCATCATTAAGAATGACTTGATCAAAAAGCCACTGACCACATGGATAATGTAATTTTTAAAAATATACTTTGGAAAAGTAAGCTATTATAGGAAGCTGCCTTGAATATAGTCACAGATACAAATGCTTTTTCCATTATTTAAAAAAAATTCTTTTGAGACAGGGTTTAGCTCTGTAACTCACTATGTAGCCCATGCTGGCCTTGAATTCTCAATAATCCTCCCACCTTGGGCTACCAAGTGCTGGGTTATAGGCAAGCATCATCACTCCCAGCTACACTTTTTATAAGCTTGCTATTGCCCTGCAAATTTAAACATTCACACACTTGGTAGCTCAGTATTTCCACTTGTACAGATCCTAGAGAATCTCTTTATATGGGTTTCAGCAGGTATGTACAACAATGTTTATTCATGGTAGTAAAATGTTGAAAACAAAATCAAGTGTTCTTGAACAGGAGGATGAAAGATAAATAGTAGTATATTCACATAATGAAATACTAAACAGCAATGAGAAAGAGACAAACTATAACTGTGCTCAATAACATAAATGAGTTTCAGTAACATGGAGATAATGGGGTAAAACCAGAAGCCTTCATACAGGATGAGCATTGCACAAAACTCTTGAGCAAGTAAAACAAATATATATTATGCAGGTACATCTTATTATATACTTACAAAATACTTTTTAAAACCAAGTGAAAAATGAAAGCAAACACCAGCTCAGGGTATGAGGTAGAGGAAGATCACATAAGTAGATGCAAGTTATATTTGTGTTCCAGAAAATAACCTTTACAAATATTGAGAAAAACATTAATTTCTTGTAATTTGTCTTTTTTTCTGAGATAAACTTTCCTAATCTTTATAATGTAATTTCTTTTTTGAAACTTCTCTCTCACTACCCTTCAGAACAACGAAATTAAAGCACAGACCTAAGACATGAGCTCGGCATTCCAGATGAGATCTGACCTGTTCACACAAGAAAGAACTTAATGCAACTTCTCTGTACAGAAAGAGGTTGGCTTTGAAACTATGAAGCAAATTACCAGGCCACAAGGATGTAAGACACGCAAATGTTCCTTTTCTTAGAGAGATTATTTTATGAATGTCACAAAATAACACTATATGCGTAAAGCTTAGATAAATCCTTAAATGCTTTCATGAATACCACATTTAGTGTTGGTAGCACTTTCATCCACCTCATTATACCCGCATTTTATAGATGAGAAATCAAAGTCTTGCAACAAGAGAGAAAGGCAGAACTTGATGTTATGTAGTCTCACTATAATCTAGTACTCTTTCAAAGTAACATGTTGTCTCAAATAATCAAATAATCACTAAGTGGCTGGTTTCCCTCTGAATAACAAACTAGAAAATAAATTTTGCAAGAGATCTAAATACACTATTGATTCTAAATCAATAAGAAAGACTTGCAATCCAATAGAACAATGGGCAATGAATTCAACTGGCAAGTTCAAAGAAAAAGAAATACAAGTAGCCAATAAATGTATTTTAAAATACTCAATGTGACTCATACTTTTAGAACATAAAGTTACACAATGTTAGGTTATCACTTTTCTCCATGGGAGTTGACAGAAATTAAAAAAAAAAAAGTACCATGCACACTGCCGCTAAGAGTATAAACACAACAAAAATTATTATAAGGGAATGAAAGAAGAAATTAATTCCCCCTGAGTAGACACACACTTAGGTGTAAACTTCTGAGGAGCAATCGGACAATGACAATTTAAATTTGAATATGCTTGCCCTCTGACCCAGCCATTCTACTTTTTAAAATGAACTCATAAGGTTTACATAACCATGTAAAAATCTGTCCTAGCATGTCCATGATTGCATTGCCTACATTAACAAGTATATGGATATATTCTAAATGTCCGTCATTAAAAGATTAACAAATAAAGCAAAGTATATCTATGCAACAGAGCGCCGTGAGGCTTTTTTTAAAAAATGTATTTGGTTGTTGCAGGGTCTCACTACACAGCTCAGACTCATGGTGGTCCTCCTGCTTTCAGCCTCCCCAGCACTGGGATTGCAAGCATGCACCACTACAGTCCTGACTCTGGCCTGCTCAGCCCACCCACATGGGCAGGGCTGGTGCAGCATGTGGCGCTGAGGATTGAACCACAGTCCTGCAGCCCCGAGCCTTCCTAAGCTTGCCTAAGCTTGCCTAAGCAGGCGTTTTAGTCTGCTGAGCTATCTCGCCAGCCCATGTGAGGCTTTTTAAAAGATAAGGTATATCCTTTACTTAACTCCATGAAAATACCTCCATATCCTAAGTGAATACAGGAGATTGTAGAACATAATGTAATGCCAATTATAAATGAAGAATGTACATATATCATGTCTTTTGTATGTATATCTATTCATTATACTAACTATATATTTCATACATTCAAATGTGTTTATGAAAGCAAGATACAGTGCCTATGGAGGGCATAATACATACCAACCCACCAACAAAAATTATTCTGTACAGTAAAGTTCCATGCAGAAAAAGATGGCAAATGATTGAGAAATTTTATATTTGTGGATTCTTTAATAATATTTCATACTCAGGAGATTTAGAATATATGAAATATCTGAAACATTATAAACTATAGTACATAATGAAGTTTTCTTTTGAACCAGAAGTTCATCAGTTCAATTACTTGTATTAACTAAGCAATAGCTTTGTGTCAAGCACTTCACATTTACTTAAAATAATCTGTACATTAAAATACACTTGAGTTTAAGTATTAGCAACCACATTTACTTTGAAAATATGCATCAAGTCTGCTTATACTATGGCCTACCACCTCCACTAGGTGGTCAAGCCTACCACCAGGTAAAAGATGCATGTAATTTAGTATTTAGGACTCTTTTTGGCCTATATTCTAATGTTGGTAAAGGAAATCAAAATAGATCTGGGGAGATAGCTCGGCAGTCTAAATCCTGCATGGCAAGTGCAAGGTCCCAAGTTCAACCTCAGGTACCACACACTGTGCTGGCCCTGAAACCAGGTGGGTGTTACATGCATGTAATCCCAGCACTGGGGAGGCTGAGACTGGAAGGTCACTATGAGTCTGAGATGTGTGTCAAGATCCTGTATCAAATAAGTAAATAAATTTTTAAAAATTTAAATCAAAATAACAATTTAGATTATATAAAACTCCTAGAGTGCCAGCCCCACCCCCGAGGCACACTGAGAAGGCAATTGAGACTGGGAGTGGTGATGGGCATGTGTAATTCCAGCTCTTGGGAGGCTGTAAACAGACAGAACACTGAGTTCGATCTAGCATTGAAACACTGAACACCCTGTAGACCCTTCCCTAAAATACAAAAAAAAAAAAAGAAGAAGAAAAAAAAAAAACTCTAAGAGAGTTGAAGTCTTCAAGTTCACAATAAATGCAATAAAGTCTCTATGGAGTAAATTATAGTTTTTTATCACTGAGGCTAACAGTTGACTATATTTCCAATGTCTAAGAAGTATCAAATATTGTAGACTATGTGTCACTGTTTTTAAAAAGGATCTATGCTTCCTGAAGAAATTTTCAGTATAAAGCAGGATTTCCTACAAAATTAATTTACCTTTTCATCAATTATTCTATAAAAAAATGGAGAGAAATTTAGATTCTGAAATTAAATGGTACAGGAAGTAAATGTAGCAGTTGATTGGTTGGTTAGAACTGTTACAGGCTAATGAAAAGTTTACCAGAAAGAGAGAGAGGGAAGAAGAAACATATGAAATCATGGACCTCAATATTTGTTTACCTTTAAAGAAGAAAATTAAAAGAGTAGATACCATGTAGAAACTGTCTTTAAATATTTATATGCTGTCAATTGAAAGAGTGAAATTTATTTTGTGCCTCTTAAAAACCATTAGAAGTCCGCATCTTGTACAGCAATTAACCACTAAGAAGAATGTATGCAGTGTGTTAATTATTGAAACTGTCCTAGCGATTTGATTTGAAACTGTCTCATTGCTATTTGTTTATCAATAAAATTATGAAAAAAAACATTAGAACCAAGAAACGAGAGAAATATTTCCATTCCATATATGGATTAAGTTTTAATACAATGGTTTATATGGAATGTACTGCTTAAGAAAAGATTAACGCCTCATCTTTTATAACCTATGCACATTCAGGACAACTATTTGATAGGATGCAATAGTAGAACTTCATGAATTGAACAGTGCCTCATATTAATGATGATTATGCTTTTCAGCTCATTTCTATTCTTTTCTACATTTTGTTTTGTTATTCAAATATAGCAAAACATAAGAAAATACTCAGTATAGTAAGCTAAAGAGTAAAACTAGGGAAACAAACTAGAGAATAAGACCTAATACTTATTATCTATGTATGCTGTGCAAGGCACTGCTCAAAGTGCTTATGCATTACCTCACTTTACCTTCATTTAAATGAATCATTTCCTAGTGCAAGCTCCATTATCCACAAGAGGCCACTGACATACAGAAAGAATAAGAACTTGACCAAGGTCACACAGCTAAGCTGAGAAACCAGAATTCAAATTTAATCAGTCTAAGGATGATGTTTGCTGACTTGAAAATTATAGAATATGCTCACAGTCAAGTCTTACATAGAGATACAAGAAAACATTGGCTTGGGAACATAATTCATCCACAAACATGCTTGGAATCCAAAGCACTTGTACATCAGAGCAGATTTTCCTGTCCAAAGTAACGAAAACTGCACGTGCCATTGAAAACCTCTGTGGCTGGTGCAAGGGAGACAAGAGAGGAGTGTTACGCTATAGGACAACTCATAGTATCACTCATGGAATCAGCTACCTGTTGGCTCAATGGAATCTGTTTCTTTCATGCAACTTTCGCAGTGAACTTATCAAATGACACATGCATTTGCTTCTTTTGAGGATTTGTGGAAATGTGACTCTGAATTATTATTAAAGATTCATCACTCTTGCTGCTTCAGCCTTATTGGGGATGTGGTTTTCTACAAAATCTTGCACTGCTTCCCACATTTCACACACCACCATGATGTCCTTTGAAGGGAAGGATTCCTCCATATTTTTCTTGTTCTCCTCTACAGACAAGATCTCCTCCAGAGCCTCTTGGTATTGGAAGATCACCACCCAGAATTCCACAGAGAAGGAGGAGAACCATTGTGTCAGTTGTGATCATATGACTCTTGGTATCATGAACCTCCTACTTCAAGACAGATTGCTTATCAAGTCAAATTTTATTAGAAATGCTTGGTCATCTTGCAGAACACTCTCAAAATAAATTACTTGCAATCCTAAGTTTTACTGTACATTCTTTAAGAAATATATCACAAAAAGAGCTATCTCTCTACTTCTGATCATCTTTTATTTCTCTATTTGTATTTCAGCTTGGAGGGAGAGGAGATAAAAGGACTGAGAAATCATTAAGATGTACATGTACCAAGCCCCCACCCTAGATGTAATCACTATGTACTGCAAACATGTACTAATAAAAACTTGAAGCAAAACAGAACAAAAAAGAAGTGTATCACCAGAATGAGTCAGGGAATGTAGTTCAGAGGCAAAGCATTTCCCTGCCAAACACAAGGCCTTGCATTCAGTCCCTAGTACCACCACAAAGAAAAAAGAAAGAAAAAGAAACAATCATATAAAATTTAAAATTACCTAAGTAGATGCAGAATTGAATTTGATCCTAATAAGTTCCAACCCCTGAAGAATATTTGCACAGTCACACAGCAAGAGAATGATCACCCCTTTCAAGTTTCAAAATGCAGGTTCTCCCAGGTTTTCCTCTAGGGGAGAAAAGGGCAAAAATGGAACTGAGGGCTACTGAGAATCTCACTGATTTCCCATTCCTGTCACCAGTGCACTCTAGGGTGTGCAGTGAGCCTCTTGGCAGATCTTTAAACAGAGCACAGGGCACCAAAAGGTCCACTGAATCCCTAAAGATCCTACAAAGCACTTCAACAGGAACTGTTTATGAAATGTATGTTTGTGGCTGTTGTTTTTCTTACACAAAACCTCCATACTCATTGCAATGTTACCTTTCTTGGGACCAGCCAAAAATGCACAGGTCCTCTGCTTCATCATTCATCTTTCCTTCATGCTTCATCAAGGCTTTCCTTGGAGATCTTAGCTAGAAGTTTCCTTTCCCATAAGAAACAGAATTAGCTCATGGAGGTGATTATATATGAGGAATAACATTCTGCAAAGCCAGTAAAAATATTTTTAAAGTTGAAGAGGAACAAGTTACTAAAATCACTGACTATGTAATCTCATAAATAACTGAATTTGCCCACAAGTATTAAAATTGTATTAACAACCAACCAGACATTTCCCTCTAAATGTCTGTCTTTCTAACATATCCCACTCTATTCTTTTAATTCCAGACCATTTTTTTTTTACAACTGTGGTACTCTGACATATATACTTGGTCTTCATCTGGGTTTCTGATATGGATTCCTAAACTTCTTAGAATCGCTAGAGTGATACTAGTGAGCTGACCAGTGGCCATTAGCCTCTGGGTACCTGTAGGGTTACCTTTGCATCTGAAAGACCAGGCCATAATTAGGGGGTTGGGTCTTTCATCTCCACCTCTTCCTCTGAAATGTAAGGAAGGGGTGAAAGTTAAGCTGATGGCCAGTGGCTGCTAACTTAGTCAAGTGGGTATTAAAGCTTTGACTAAAAAAAAAAAAAAAAAAAAAAAACTGGGGGGTTTAGAGGACTTCTATGAAGGTAATAAGAC
>NW_004524598.1:7386318-7404163 GCF_000260255.1 Octodon degus
TTTTTTTTTTACAACTGTGGTACTCTGACATATATACTTGGTCTTCATCTGGGTTTCTGATATGGATTCCTAAACTTCTTAGAATCGCTAGAGTGATACTAGTGAGCTGACCAGTGGCCATTAGCCTCTGGGTACCTGTAGGGTTACCTTTGCATCTGAAAGACCAGGCCATAATTAGGGGGTTGGGTCTTTCATCTCCACCTCTTCCTCTGAAATGTAAGGAAGGGGTGAAAGTTAAGCTGATGGCCACTGGCAAGCGCAAGGGCCTGAGTTCAATCCAAGCTTTGAAAAAAAAAAAAAAAAAAAAACCTAAAGACTGGGGTTTAGAGGACTTCTATGAAGGTAATAAGACATGTCCCCATGTTGGGAAGGTCATAACCCCAGTTCTAAACTAAAAGAAGCTCCTGTGATAAGGATTCTTCCAGACCCTATGAGTCTCCTCATAGGGTTGAATCACCTGGCACAGTTCTCACATATCTTAAGGGTGTTTTTTATGTTTGTTTTTTGTTTCTTATTTGTTTTTTATTTATTAATTTTACTGAGAGGCAAATAGCATTGAGACAGTTTCAAAACAGGTTAGTAGGACAGATACAATAATTAATATATTGCATATTGTTATTTTTGTAGTAGTTATTCATAGTACAAGATGCAGACATGGTAGCCTGTACAAACACTATTAGTACAAATTTTTCATCTCATTGAATTAATAAAAAGTAGCTGTATATCTATCCTAACTATTTTGTATATACAGATACAAAAGGCTCTTAATTTATATCCCCCTTTTTTGTTTAGTTTTGGCAGAGATGGGTATTCCATTGCCATTTAAATATTGTAGGTGCATGAATTCAACAAAATAATCCAATATAGTCCAGTAATCCCTAATAGTGGTGGGTTATCTTAGGACTGGCAATGTCAGAAGTTGTTGACTTGAGCCTTTTACAGCTCAGCATATTAATATCTCATATATCTTAAATGTGTGATAAACACAAAAAAATCTACAGGTGTCCCTGGATATCTGCAAGTCATAAGCTCAGGAAACTCCTGCTAAAGTTACCAAAAAATCTACAAATTCTCCAGTTCCTTAATTAAAACTGCATAGTACTTATACTTAACCTGTACATACCCGTACATTTTAAATCAGCTCTAGATTACTTATAATACCTTCTACACTACAAATGCTAGGTCAGTAGTTATTACAGTATATTATTTAGAGATCATGACAAAAATACCTGTATGTGTTCAGTGCAGATACAATTTGTTTTTAAAATATTTTCAGTGTCTAGTTGGTTGACTATGCACATGGTATCTGTGTATACAAAGGGTCAACTATATTTTCCTGGCAAATTTCAAGTCTACAATGCAGTATGACTAATGATAGCTACCAAGTGGTACTTTATTTTTTATTTTTATTTATTTATTTATTGGCCAGCTCAGCCCACCCTGAGGGCAGGGCTAGCGCTGCTTGTGGTGCCAGGGATTGAACTGTGGTAGCTGCCTAAGCTTGCCTAAGCAAGCCATCTCACTGGCCCCCAAGTGGTACTTTAAGTGTGTAAAACTTACTCATCTCCTGGTCAAAATTGTGTACACTTTGACCACTCAGCAGGTTTTGATGGCTTCTCACAGAAAGGCTATTCATCGAGATAAAAATTTGACACAAATCTTTAAAAACCAAACAATGAACAGAAGCCTTTGGGAAAATAAACTCTGGTCTTCTAAATCTGATGACCCTGTTCCAGGACCCCACTCTGTCCCAGGTGAACTGTCAAAACTTCCTTGAAGCTAGAGCTAATATGGCCATTACTTTTTACTCTTAAGAAATATTTACTTCATTTCCATGTCATTTCTTTACTTCTTATATCACCAATGAGAATACTCTGCTTCAGGACATACATATATTACCCAATACCTCCCAAACACTTAAAGGTCATGGTAAGTATTTTATCTGCCTACAAAATAAAGGCTCACTTATGTATTTCCACCACATTCTTCTCTATTGATCTTCCCTACTTGAAACTCATAAATAATATTTCTTAAACTGCACACTATTTTAGTTGTCTATTTATACTTGCTAATCTGATTTTTCTCAAACTTGTAAGATTTTTATCACTTGTATTAATGGTCAGCCTTGGCATACCTCCCCTCTGGTTTCTGGAGAGAATATGTTCAACCCCATATGGAAATTAAACATTTAATATAATGTTTTGCTGCACCATCCCTTCAAGAGATTTTATCCTTGGTGGCCATTTTAGTAGGGAAGTATCCATGCAGGTCCCTTTCAGGGCTGAAGTGGCCTCTTGATATGGGCCAATCACGTAGCATTCCTTGGAGTCTCCAAGGACACTTCCAGTCCCCCTCTCTTATTGTCAGCTGTAAAATACACTTGAAGAATTTCACATGTTAACATTTTTTAAGTAAGAAAGTCTCTTTTTTTGAAATTTGGAATATATTTATTTTGAAAGCCTGATGTTAAATCTTTGGTGAAATTTGCCAATTAATGGTGTCTTAGTTTCCAGGAAATATAATTTTCATTATTTTAGAAACAATAGGTTAACAACACCAATCATATATTGAGGCTACTCATAGTACATGGAAATTAAATCATAATAGAAAAAAAGGAAAAACATCCTTTGTGATGAAAGATTATATAATGAAAGATTTCTATACCATTCAAATTCTAAGAATTTTTAATCAACTTTAATAAAAGGTAAACAAAATAAAGCTTTGCTTTATTTTCTTATAACTTTCACTCTAACTTGCAAAAACTCTACTTAGATATTTTCTCCAGCTTTACTGAGCTAAAATTAAATAAAATTGCATTGATTTAAAGTGTGTCATAGATTCTTAATATTAAGACAAAAGAATACTATAGGCATTAATAAGTATGTATTCAGATCAAGGTCATGGAATTTACCTTTGTCTAAGCTACAGACTCCAGGACTGGCCCCAAGTCCTATGACTAATGGATTTCATAATGCAATAAAGAATACAACAGTCCCTCATTAACAAGTCTCTTAAAACTCGTATGTTCCACAAATAAAATATATACATGAAAACCCAAAAGCATTGAAAGAAAATGTTAAATTTAGAGAGAACATCTGATAAAATACATAGTTTAAAGCATCCAGATTTCTGCTTCTTAAAAGAAGAAAGAAGTTTAAATCCAAAGCACCAAAGTGAGATCCTTCACATCAAATTGACAAGGAAAGACTCTTTGGAAACACACTGAAAAATTCTGATTTAGAAAAGATCTCTTGGGGACTTTTAAATGAAGCTTTTAAATGTGTACTTTATAGTGGACAAAATAAAAGTACTCCAAAATTAAAAAATATAAGTATGTTGAAAATTTATGTTATTCTAGATAAGAGTCATGATAATATGTATTTGGCCAAGGCAAACTAAATCTTTTTGAATAGAGAATGAGCTACCACAAGGGATAGAAATTTTGGAGTCTGTTTATATCTTATAGTACATGTCTTAGGGAAAAGATTGCCACCTAAATTAAATATAATGAAAGTAAATATTTATCGACTAGTCACCAAATATTAGGTACCAGGCTAAGCACTTTACATATATTAATTTATATAAGGCATTAGAGCCTTCCCAAGTATGTATTTTATTTTTTCCATTTTATGGGTAATAAAACTAAAGTTCAAAGAGCAGGTAGTTTGTTTAGCAAATAAGTGGAAGAACAACTTCAAAACTAAAGGATTTGTCTTAGCCTTTGTGTTATCAAGAACACTGAGCACTCCTGTTGGGTCAACTTCCTATGCAGATCCCCTGGTGTGTCTCTCCACATTTACAAAGTAGACAGAAAACTACTTCACCTCCAAGAATGACCCTTAGATATGCACACACACAACTCTTTTATATTCTGAGAAGAGAGACTTATGTGTAACTAATCCTAAAACTACATTTTTTTCCTCTGTATTAGATTTAATTCCAAAGATACAATAACTCACCTGATTAAATATCTGAGTGGCGTCACACTCTGCCATTTAAAACGGGATCTGCTACAGTTCTTAATTTCACCGTAAGTGCCCTTTCCTTTCAGGTTAACTGCACAACAGATTAAATACTCTGAACAAAGGCAAGGTGACTCTAGAGGGAAATACCCAATTATGTAGTTTCCAAGTAGTAATTATCTAAAATTAATTGCTGTTTTGTGAGAGTTTTGATCCTACCGAACAATATTTACTGTTGCAATTCAATTCCATGATATCCCCTTGCTGTGCTTAGCTATCTAGCTATCTGTACAATCATGCCTTCTCATGTTGGGAAACATATATAACTTATGGTACAGTTAAATGAAGTTTCATTAACTCCAAAGGGAGCTTAGTGAAAATGAAAGATATGCAAGAGTGTAGAAGAAATAACACTGGGGAGCCCAAGGGTACATATGAAAAAAACACTGGCCTTCATTGTGTCCACTTAGGTCAACATTTCTGACTTCCATTATGAAGTCTACTGATGTTATTGGTATAACCTCATCAAGAAAATTAAGTGCTCATTTTCCACACTTCTCTTCAATCCCCCATCCCCTGTCTGCCATCAAAAGATAAGAGATCTAAGATCCTGTCCCATTTAAACAATGAGTCAAGTCAGCCATTTGTTAAGTCTCTCGGGATGCTGATTTGTCTGTGTTCTCTTTTCCCACTAACACAGAAACTTTTGAAAGTGAGGACTGAGGCTTATTATCAAAGATCCTTTTGTAGTTATTAAGCACAGGAAATTTGTGTCTGCGATGCCTATCACATATTTAATAAGAAAATATAATTACTGCAAAACGGTTCTGTGTTTGAAACCAACGACTCTTTCTAACACATATCCTTTTGAAATAATCATTTATGATGAAAAACCACCCAGGAGTGTTTACTGAATACTCACTGGTAACAAAGCATCGGGTTAAGTGTGTAATCAAATGATACTTATCAGGGTTCTCTGATACTCCCTGGTTTAAGAGAGATAGCAGTAATATTGACAGACATGAAAAGATCTGACTACACTAAAATTAATTTCCACTCAACCTCCAACATACTTAGGTACCATTTATCTGGTTTTCACTCCCTAAAAAGAAAGTGTTTTCATTTAACCTGAGATTGGATTCAGACGAATTGACGTACTTTTTCATTCTTGATGTTTTACTGTTGAATCTATGCAAGATCAGAATCTCTCCCAGCTCTGCAAATGGCTGTACTCATCTAAAGCAGAAAGAAAACCTTGTATTTCAATTTTTTGGAAATATATATATATATATATATATATATATATATATATATATTCTTCTGATCTCAACTATCCCTAACTTTCCTCCTGCAAACCAGCTTTCCTTCACAGTCTGTGGGTTTCCATTTATTCTCCCCTTATCCTCAAGCTCCACAACTTTTGCCACCTTCCTAGGGCTTCAAGTGAAGGAGACCACCCTCTCACTCAGAAACCTGGAATGCGGGACAGATAGATTTGTCAAAGCTTACTGGGTGACCATCAGGCATCTCGGACTCTAAAGAATGGATAGAAATCCAGTTCATATTTTATGAGTCACTGCTTTTGATGATCAAATAATAGCTCTCAATGACATGAAAGAAATACATATCTCATACACATGAGCAAACTTTCATGCATCATTTCTTCCAAAGTGTCACTTTAGTAAAGGTTGAAGGGGCTAAACCTTGATAGCTTGACTATGCAAATAGATAGGTGTGAACTAGCCATTCTACTTCACAATTACTGGGGAGGCTGAGAGGACAAAATGATGTAAGGGAAAACTATCAGCAATGAGCTGAAATAAAATTGCAAAAATAACTGCAAAATTGCTGGGATGCAAAAAATCATTCACAGAGATTCCCAGGCCTCAAAACTTGCAATGGAATTGTTTGCTTATTAATCTGAAGGGTGCCACAGAAGTCATTGGCTCCAGAAATTAAGCTTGATGGATAAGTGACAACATATTTTAAAATGTAGCAATTAAGGCAGTAGAGAACTATGATTTCCTGATAAATACCCTTTCTGGTTGCTGGATTAGTACTTTGAGGATCTGTAGTTAATTCTAGAGCCATTGGAGTGTGGGCCTAGAGTGATAAGAACTCTCTAGTCTTCAAGGGTGAAGGTTTAGCTGACCTTGTGTCACCATCTTAAACTACCACGATCTCTTGTAACTCCCTGTCAATGCATGGATAAATCACTGTTTCTCCCATATTAGATTTTCTAAACTATAATTATTGTATAGATCATAAACTCCTCTGGAGATATTTTTTTAAATCTATGTAGAACCTCATGACATTTTTTGATAAGGTGAAATAAAGATTAAAGGAATTCATTGATTGACTAAATTAGCTTTTGTGATTCTTTGTCCAACACAGTAAGAATATCCCAACTGTAATAATCTAATCTTACCCTGGAAATTGTTTTCAAAATAAATGCAACAAAAGTAAATTAGGCTTTCTGTTTCCTTCAAGCATTACTGCCAATACTGTCACGCCAAGCAGCCCACCCAACTTGACAAGATCTAGAACCTTACTCTTGCATTGAATCCTCCTGTCCAAACTCAAAGACAAGAGTTAGGTGAGAACAAGCACAAAATGATGAACGTAATATTACACATTTCTTGGAGGCTTGCTGTTTGACTGGAACAATTGAACACAAAATATAGGGTCTTGTCTTTCACATTTTCCCCATAAATAGTTTAATTAACATTTCATCTCTGAGCAGTGCAGTTTCATAAGCCAACTCCCAAAGATAGAGATTTGCTCTTTTTCTTGAAATTTGGAGAATGTAAACATCCACTTTATAAGAATATTAATACATGAAGGTACATAACTGCATCACCCACTAGGAATAATACATTGCCAAGAAGTTATTTTATAAATGAAAAACCAAAGGGCAGTTAGTGCCCAAATCCGAAGGTTAGTTCTAATGAGAGCCTCATGGAACAGAGATTCCTATACACAAATTGTTGTAAGAATTATATGGAGATGATGAAAATGTATTAAATCTGAGAACTTCTTGAGCCCCACTGACCCAAATTCTCAAGAAATTACTCCAGAATTACTTACTTTCTTAAATTGCTCAGCAATTCTATTGAACCACCAAATAGAAACCTATTGAGAGAGATTGTGCTTCCCAAAGTGCTGATTCCAATCAGGAATATCAACATTATAAATGTCTATCATTGAGCCTCCCTCCAGAAACTCTGAGGCTAGGACCCACCAAGCAACCCAACTGACCACAGAGCTTCCGGGTGATTCTGATGCAACTAAAGTTTGAAAAATGTTAATCTAGAACATTTATGTCAAGTTTCAGCTAAAAAAAAAAAAAAAAAAAAAAAAAAAAAAAAAAAAAAGCCATAGGGTTTCATCTTTTTCTGGCCCTCTTACAATTTGGTGAAAAGATAGAGACAATTTTACTTTCTAGCGATTCTGACAGCAACTTATTAGGATTACATTAAATACTACTGTGGGGAAGAAGGGACACATAGTCACACTGCCCAAGATGCTTACAAGACTTCATTCCCAACAATAAGCAGTGCCTACATGGGCAAGAGGACTGAGCTGCTATAATTGGGGAACTTTTGTTTCCTGACATTTGCAGAGACCTTTTAAAGAGCTTATAACAATATCTTCTAGGGTAAGACAATGAACTTAACTAATTTGCTGTTTTATTTATGTGAATTTTTGCTGTCTGAACAGCAAAGAAAATTCTTTTTTATGATGTGCTTGCCTTTTCCTCATTTTCTTTTGTTCCTGCAAGTAGAGCAAATGTATCTTTCTTCCTAAATGGAACTTTATATCTTCCTCTCTGACCCTTGCAACTTCGAATATTTCTCCAAGCATTTGAAACTTTAGAACAATTTTCTCAGCTTCTTATCATCACATCTCTAAAAAGGCTTTTGACACATTACTCTTTTACAATCCTTGCCCCATATTATAGTACAGATATGTGGTACAGTTATTTATGTGCTGTATGCCTATCTCTGTTTTATACATAGAAATTGTAGAACTTTTCTACCCCACCCTGCAAGAAATAATTTGCATTCCTCTGTGACTGGATATCCTGCTGATGAAAATGCCCAGTGCAATCTTTGGGGTTATAAGTACAACCTTGTTCCAAATTGTTCCATGAATTGTTTAAAAAATAAATCTAGATTAGCGATAGTAGCTGTTAAGATGGAGTAGCCAACTTGATCAGCTTTAAGATCCATCAGGGCTATTGGAGGATCACACTTCTTGCTGCATCTGCGGCCTTGCTATCTACACCTGGCCCCTTGCCTCCTGCCTCTGGCATTGGGCCCCAGCTCTGGATCCAGGATCTTTGCTCCGCTGTAACCTTTCCCCAGAGCATTTCTGCCTTAAAAGCATCAGATCATAGACTGAATCCCCAGAAATCGCCTTTCCTTTTAAGTTGTTCAAGTCCAGTTTGCACTCCAGAGACAGGAAAGATGACTAACATAGAAATCAAACTGGAAACATTCATTCGAATCTAATCTCAGTCACTTTGAGGTGTGCTTACATAAGGAACAGTACAGCTCTCAAAAATTGCAGAAGGAACCCCTGTTTTCCGTCATAGTAGCTACCAAGATGCTCACAGACCTGCTCCTTTCAGGGATTTGCAGGCAACCAAGGCAGAAGTTTTTGCCTCTCCTCCTCCCATTTCCCCCCACTTACCATACATTCACAAAGAATGCACACTTCAATTATTTCTATGGGGGAGCATTTTTCTGCTTCTTCTATTCTAGGAGTCATCTTCCCATTAATCCAGCTCCTCTTCAACTAATTTCAGACTTTACAAAACAAAAGCATTTTCACTTATGCCTCCTTGCCATATGCAAGGCAAACTCATGTCATACAAGCCTGTCCTCCAAGGGCAGGGAGGGGCTGCAGATGCCACCTATCTTCTGGGGTTGTTATAAGCCAGTTGTGTTGTGATTGCTTTTTTGCTGGATTTCCAGGATTTTACACTTTTCAAAGGTTGAAAGGGCTCATTTTAAACCCTAGAGAAACAACTTCCCTGATGGGCTATGTGTTGAAAGACACATATTGTTGTACATGAGGAGGAGAGGTTTGGCTTCAGTGGGAATAAGGTGCTAAACTTAACCACTATCAATTAGTATCTATGAGGCCTTTATTATGGGCATTTTTCTCATCTGAAAATGGAGAAAACAATAATAACAATAATAATAATAATATCTATTACAAAAGGGCCATTGAGAATATTGAAAGAGAATTCACAGAAATTTCTACTATAGTATCTGGTATGAGGTATAGGATAAATAATGACAGATTTGTCATTGTTCACACTAAACCAACTCAAATCTGAGTTTCCACATTCATTCATTCATTCATCTATGCATTCAGAGCTGCTAATCAGAGAAGTGTCAAGGATGAATAAACTCACCATAAAAATCTTCCATTTTTACACAAAGAAAAATGTTTTCCTATAGCTTAAATTCAAGCAATGGGGGTCCCATGGAAGTGGCCATGAAAGAACTTGTTTTAGAAAACAAAATAGAATAACTCATGAGTAAACAGTGCTGAAGGGAAAAGTGAAGCAGAGTGTGTGGACCACAGAGTAAATTCTGTAGTCTTGGGACTCATCTTCACTACTACCCAACTGTAACTGCGGACTTGTGTAGCACTGACCTCAGTCCCAGGAGTGCAATGCCCTATCACCTGAGGACACTCATATAACAGTGTCCTTTTGGTCGAGGGAAAGACCTGCCTGAGAACCAGCTAACAAAAACATCAACTGTGAATGGTGATAGGTAGGCACTGATAAAGATGTATAGATATTTTTAGGAATTCCCCAATTTTTGACTTGCTGTATTTCTCTTATAACTGACTCAGTCAGCAGGGAACGATTAGCAGCCACACCACTTGGAAACAACGTATGCAGACTTCAGCTGATATTATACCTAATGGGCCTATTTTAAAAGTTACAAATCACCCAGCTTCCTCTCAACTCACAGTAATAGTTCCTCATGTGGAATGTGGAACTATTCAGAACCCATGCTGATGGGGCTAATTCAGCCTGGAAATTGGTCATTTCCCTACATAACAGAGACCAGTGTGTACATCAAACTACCAAAGAAAGAGCCCTTTCCTACACGTCACATCTACTACTGGGAGGTTGGTGGGAAATAAAGATCTTGGGATACTATGAACTGGTGACTTTCTTTGCTATATTTGAACAGCTAAATAGGTCTATCAATATCATTCTAGCCATCAGATTATGAGTTATTCCCTTTAGACAGCAACAAGAACTCTATGAAACTATCCTATCTATGTCTTACTAACCCCAAAAGTCACTTCGATTCTTTTTCTCCAATAGTTTTGTGGAAGGCTTTCAAAATCCTCTCTTCTGTCTTTGACTTTTCCCTTGGGTCAGCCAGAGAAGAAATCATATGTCTGCCTTCACATCTTGGGATCCTGTCTGGGAAAGTCCCATTTGCTTCTGCACCATCACAGTGTGGGAGAGGCAGAGAGTGTGCTTGTGTTGTTCCCGGGCTGACTCTTCAGCAGCTTCAGGCTCAGGCGGACACCCTCTCGCCGGAAGAGCAGGGAGTTTGAGTTCCCTTTCTTTAGCATTCTTGTTCTTCCTTTGTTTTCTGTCTCCATCTTCCCCAGGTAAACCTGCTTCTCACTTTATGCAATTATCACTCTCCTTTTCAAATCTTCAGAAAAAAAAAAAAAAGTGGGCTTGTCCTTTAAAGTGAGCAGACGGATAGAGACATCTGAAAAATGCCTATGCGACTCACCCCATGTCAAGTGTCTTCCTAGCCAGTCCTTCTCTGTGCCCACGGCCATCGCCTGTGCACCTCTGCATCCCCATCTGCCCGGAAACCTCTTCACCTTGACACTCTTCTTGCTCCCACTTACAATCTTTTCTGAATGTATTACCTGGATAATGTTTCCAGAACACAAACCTTTGTGTCTGCCTGTTGCCCACAGGAGCCAATATCCACAAGGAGCCAGAATGAGTAAGTTTGAATGGATGACTATAGTAATTTATTTCTTGAATAGCAATCCATATTTTTAAAATAAACAAAAAAGTACCAAAAAAATAGGTAAAAGGTCCTTCATATTTCCATGTTCCTTTGCCATCTCAGGTCTTTAAAGCACAGTTAAGTATTCAAAATAGTCAGATCACCCAATGCTATTATGGGCTACTGGACTCTTTTAGAATATTTTGCTGAGTTTACACACCTATAATATTCAAATAACGGAACTTAGAAAAAAAAGGGGTATACAGATGAATGTCCATTTTGTATCTGTGTATTCGAAGTGGTTGGGATAGATATATAGTTACATTCTCTTAATGAATAGAATGATTTGTTCTAATGGTGTTTGTAAATAGGATCTCAAGTCCACATCTTATACAGCAATTAACCACTAAGAAGAATATATGCAGTGTGTTGGTTATTGAAACTGTACTACCAATTTGATTTGAAACTGTCTCATTGCTGTTTATCAATAAAATTTTGGAAAAAAATAAAAATAAATAAAATAAAAATAAAAATAAATTTTAAAAAATAGATCAATACAATTTATAATGGATATGTCTCCCTTTGTAGTCCAGGAGACAGAGAGAATATTCTGGAAAGCTGCTGGTTTCTGATACTGAAGGCCCCAAGCAGGCTCATCTGAGAGGTCAGTCTGAATGACAGGTTTTTCTATCTTAACCCTGAAGGGAGTGATGACTCACACACCCTCCCCATATGCTCTCTGTTGGTGACCTCTGCCCACACCGGCTCCTCGATTTCTTCCAGCCTACAATCTATTCCTCCATTTCCACTCCACATGCCACCTCCTTTTGCTCTACCCAGCCCACTAGCTCATGTGTGGAAACACTGAAAAGTCTTAAAGATCTGTTGACATGTGCTTTGCTCTGTCACCTCAACTTAAGCTGAACTGTCTATAGTTTTTTTTTCATACTATAAAAGCTGTATATGAATTAAGCTAAATCTAAACATACTGCCTCGAATATCAGTATTACAACAATCTTAAAGTTTGTTTGAGATGTCTCTAGACTACAGTAATGCTTCCCTCCTCCAATTTCAGTACCTCTTTTATAAGAACTATTATTGTTTTCTAACCTATCTGTATAGCTCATTGCTTCATATTTATAATTTATAATTCTCAAACTATATTGCAGATTCCTGGTGTGCAGGAGCCCTGACTTTATATCTATTTTATTTCCAATGCCACCCTCCAGTGTTGAGTACATTAATAAGTCTATGCTCACCTTAGCTTCTTATCTTGACCAATGTTTAATCTACACCACACAGTTTGGATGAGAAATAAACTTTCTAATTCTAGAACCCCCCTCTCAGTGTTATACATTCATAGTATTATTAAGTGAACTAGTCATAAGAATAGTTTTGAGGTACCTAACCCCACATGCCTCAAAAAGTTGAAAATATAATTTGCAGAATGTACATGATTAAGTATCAGGGTGACAAAGGAAAATGTGAGGAAGGATATGGGGGTCTAACAAACACATACTGAAAAAGTAGCCAAATAGCATAAAGTAAAATAAATAATGGGTGACATGATTCTTTAATAATAGGAGGATTCTTCTAGCATCAGAATTCTACACATAAAAGGATATCTCAGGGCTAGCCAAAAAGCTCAGTGGGTTGAAGCACCTGCTTAGGCAGATGCAGTAAGGGTTCCATCCCTGGCCTGCAGTGCCAGCCCCGCCCCTGGGTACACTGAGATGGCAATTGAGACTGGGTGTGGTGGCACATGCTTGTAATCCTAGGTCTTGGGAGGCTGAACACAGGTGATCATATGAGTCCGACCTATGTAGTGAGATCCTGTAGACCCTATCCTAAATATAGAAAGAAAAAAAGAAGAAGAAAGAAAATCACTGGTGATAAATAAATACGATGGTGAATTTTAGAACCAATTGAGCCTGGCTCTTACCTAGGAAAAGTGAATTGGATCAAAACATGTCCAACAAGCATGCTCACTGTCTGTGTTTTTCCCATTATTTTTGCTGTAGCACAATTTTAAAAATATTCTTTAATAATTTACTTTGCAGCTGTATTAAAAACAGTATTACTTTTTACTCTATGAAAAACAGCATGTGAACGTTGTACTAAACTTTACTCATTTGTTTGGATTAAGCTTTGCACTGAAGTGTATTGGAGACCTACAACAACATATGAAACATTTCAATTTGTAAAATATTTTGATTATGACTTTAATGAAGTATGAAATTATTCTCATTAGATTGATAACTTGAAAGAGTCAGAATAAACTAACGATACATTATGGTATTAAAAAAATAATCAGTGGCTTTTTAAAAATGCTCGTTGTGTCTTTTACTTTGATCCGACTATTTTAAATCGACACGGGTCCTTGTCAGGTAGAGAGGGGTGCTGACATCGTCGTTGTCCAAGGCTTCATGGTGACCCCATTTTATGACCTCCTCACCTCAGCTGAGCTTCCAGGCTCAGCGTGGCTGGGGAAAAGAAGGTATAGAGTGACACCGCAGACACACTAACTCTCAGGGGTGCCCGCCCGCGAGGGCGCAGCAAGTCCTGCCCAACCTCAGTGTGGTTCCTGCCTGCGATGGAGTCTTCGTGAGTACACACAGTGCTCCCCACACATTTTGTCTTCACAGTTTTTTCTTTTTACTATTTTTTTAATGTATTTTAGTACAGGGTGTACAGGGTATACAGGGTCTCACTGTGTAGATCAGAGTCATAGTGATCTGCCTGTTTACAGCCTCCCAAGTGCTTGGATTACAGGCATGCACCACCACGCCCAGTCTCACTTGCCACCTCAGCGCCCCCACCCCCACCCCGCGGCAGGGCCAGCATGGCAGGCATAGGGATAGAGTCCCTGGCCCCTGAGTTTGCCTAAGCAGCCGCTTTAATCCACTGAGTTATTTGGCCAGCCCTTCATAGCTTTTTTTCTTGAAGTAAATAATTTGATATTAAGTCATAGGCTTAAAAAGCTAATAAATCAGATATTTTTGCTTTAGAAATCTACTGTACAAACAAGAAAAGTGAAAAATGAGGCCGTTTTATCATCTTTGGTATGGAAATGAACTGCTCTGGAGGAAAACTTATGTTAGTCAGCTTTCTGATACTGTATCATCCAAAGACCTGAGAAAATCAGCTTAAAAAGATAAAACATGGATTTAAGACCACAATTTTAAAGTACTCAGGAATGGTCCATGGCTGCACAGTTGTTGGGCCTGCGGCAAGGAAGTACATTAAGGCAGGGGTGAGGGGGGTGGGAGAGAGCAAACCTGATCATCTTTTGGCCAAGAAGCAAAAGGAGAAAGAGGAAGGGACCGCAGTCCCACAGGCCTCTGTCGTCTCATGCCCCATATGACTTAAAACTCTCTTAGGCCCCACTTCTTCCCAGTTTTCCACTACTTCCTGAGAGCTCCAGGCTGGAAACCAAATCTTTAAAATATGGGCTTTTTGAGGAGCTTACCCAATTACAACTGTAACACTAATGTATCAATTTCACAGATATTTATCAGGTTTCTATGTGTAGCTTGCGTCTAAATATTAAGAGCAATTCAAAATAAATAAATCAAACATTTACCACCTTAGAGCTTAGAAAATAGATCAGATAAAATGTCTACATAAATAAATCAAATAGGATGCCCAGTAGATAAATATTCCTTAAGGGTCCAGAAAATTCCCGTGTGTGCTCAAAGGAGAGTGATCTTAAAATAACAATTTTAAAGCTGAATATTTTGGGGTTATTTGGGGATCTGACATCTTTACTTTTAAGACATGGAAAATAAGGCCTGAAAAGGTTCTCCATGATTTGTGTAAAGTCACTCACAGATAGTTGTTTATGGTTTACTGGGAGAGTAGAACTTATTTGCAATAAATGAATGCTACAGAGAAACATGTAAAATAATGGGAACATAGATGTTTAAGAAGCACTAACATGGAGAATATTTGAGGACACATTAATTAAAATCAAAATTTTATTTCCAATTAGAAAGATTACTTGCCATATTGGTTAGCCTAACACATTCACACTTTCAAAGAAGTGCAAGAAAATGTTATTTTAAGTGTAAGTGTGTGTGTCTTTAAAAGTCTGTGATGAAGTTGTTTTCATGCAGCCTGTTTTATTGCCCCAGAAAGCTCTAACCAAAATCTTTGAAAGCTGGAATTATAATTTAAATGATTAGCTGACTGCCTTTTCAAAAAGTCACAACGAAGAGAAAATCTACGATTAAAATTACAGCAACTTTATTAATTGCTGCTCAAAATGCCAAATTTACATATGTTTAAATAAATCTAAATGGCAGAACTGACCACTAAGCATTTTTAGTCAAGTTTAGGAAAATTAATTATGTTCTTCATCTTTAAAAAAAAAAAAAAAACCTTACTATTCCAAGCACTTGCCTTTTTGTCAAAGATAATAAATTTGATTAAGCTTATATAAATTACACTGTACTAAACAGTACAATAACTAAAAACACATGGAGACTGGAATTAGTTTTATTCATTGTATCATTTTCAAGTTTAAACCTAATGCCAGGCGTATATGCTCAGCTTAGACACTTTTTCTAGTCTTTTTAAAGCTGCTACGCACAGAAGAGGTCAGTAGGTTTTCTTTTAAAAATAAATCTGCAATCACTATGAACTGTCACTGTATCTAACCAAAATCATGATGAGAAACCAGAGGCTAGGATTTGCGTGCAGAAGCTCAAAGAGTCAGAGTGAAACAGTAGATGAAAGAATTGAAAGGCAGGCCCAAGGCTTGTCCCAGTGCTCCAACCGAAACAACCTGGTGGACTTTGGTAGCTGCAACCTTGGCCATCTGAGCATTTCTTAATCCACGGTGACTCTGAGCCATGAGCTCACTGTTTCCAAAATAGTAGAAAACCACCATGAAGCCTGGGTCTTAGGTTACCATCTGAATCTTGCTGGGCAAGTTTCTAGGACACCACTATTTATTCTCCACAGCAATGGCTTTAAACTATGTTGTTTCCCCGGCCCACAAAAGCAAAGCAACTCAGTAACAGCAAGAATGGAATCCTATCACCAGTGACTTTTATCCAGGGGAGGTGTGAAGAGACAAAGTTAAGCAACATGCCAGACTCCCAAGTTGCCCACACCTCCACATCTGTTCCTGTTACCCACACCACCCTGTGATCATCAGTGTGAGTCTGCTGCGGCAAAGCTTTGCAGTGTAACACCCTGACTAATCAAGATTGCACCTGACTAATCAAGATTGCATCGGGAGTCTCGAGGGCTTAATTGCGTGGGAGGATGAAAGAGTGCTTCTGGTAACTGGAGCTCTCTCCCGTGAGCCAAGTGCAAGCTATGCATGCACACTTGCTGGGGGCACAAGCAAACTTCATGCACACACAATTTTAGAAGTCACTTAATCTTCACAATAAGCTCGTAAATAAAATGCCACTTAGAAAGTCATAAAACTAATGTATAGAGTAGTTAAGAGTCTACACAAAGTCTCCAAACATAGGCATCACTGTACCTACAATCATCCAATTATATCCCAATGACTGCTTCTACTTGTAAGGTGAAGAATGAATGAGTCCCTGGGCTCTGAGATCAGCATTTCCCACTGGGGAGATAGCTCAGCAGTCTAAGCACCTGCCTGAGATTAGCCTTTCCCATGGGCAACACTGATCCTGGCACTGCCTCAACTTATTCCCAGATCTCTCTACATTGGATACCTGTGAAATTGATAAGAAATGGTGAAGCAAAAATGTTTATCGTTTGGGTCAGCCAGATAGCTCTGCAGACTAAAGCCCCTGCTTAGGCAGAGCATAGCGGTGGGGGTTCGATCCGTGGATTACGGTGCCAGCCCCGCCCCTGGGGAGCATTGAGATGGTGACTGAGACTGGGCATGGTGGTGTGTGCCTGTAATCCCAGCGCTTGGGAGACTGAAAACAGAAGAATCACTACAATTCCCATTTGCTTAGTAAGACCCTATAAACCCTATAGTAAATACATTTTTTTTAAAAAAAAAAAAAAAAAAAAAGTTGTTTGGGGCTAGAGAGATAGCTCAGTGTAACAAGTGCTTGCCTGGCAAGCACAAGGTCCTGAGTTTGATCCCTGGTACCACAAAAAAAAAAAAAAAAAAAAATTATTGTTTGAAACTCACCATAGAATAAAGTGAATCAGTGCCTCAGGCATGTAAGACTCCACAATCCCATGTGAACATACATTTTCTCAGGCTTCTCAGCTTTTGTTTCCTAACTGACTATAATTTTTAGTTCTACCAAACCGCTGTATTCTCTCTGCTCTTAGAAAATTCTATCCTGACCAACCCACACTACATTCACCTTTCCTTTGTGAAAAAATTTCAAAAACATCCCACATGACTCATTCATTTGGTTTCTATTTTAGGATACTCCAAATACATGTGACAAGAGTATGTTCTCTCTATAGATTGCTAACAAAAGTGTAGAATATCATAGCCAGGTGTCAGCAGAGATATTATGGATCTAACCTGTCACATCATAGAAAAGAAAGCTAGATCCGTGGTCTCTCTGTGGATGGACAGATTACATCTATCATGTTCATATTCGTACTATCATATTCAAAATCGTATCATATTCATTTATCATTTCATATTATATCTATCATATTTGAACTTGTTTTCTTTACTACATAAAAAGATTATCTACATTATTTATCAGGTCTCCATTAATTATGTCACTACTCAAAAGCTGGCTGTGAAACAATATAACCAAGATGAGCTTGAAACCCAATTACCCTGATTCCTGGGAATCCAAATTCATGTACGTCAGATGATTATGTCATATTGCAGCTTTCCCAGGACTTTACACAGTAGGCATTTCACTGATTCCTTGATTGTATTTCCTTATTAATCCCAAGCAT
>NW_004524598.1:7404372-7465006 GCF_000260255.1 Octodon degus
ATGACAAGATTTATCAGGCTGGCAATAATTAATAGTAAATATTCTTGATTCCTCCCTTTCTCTTATGTACCATGTCCAATTGCTCTTCATTTTGTTCCCAAAATCTGTCTGCTACTTTTTTGTGTGTTTGTTTGTTTGTCTTGAATTTTAGTACAGGGTCTACAAGGTCTCACTACATAGATTAGACTCATAGTGATCCTCCTGTTTTCAGCCTCCCAAGCACTAGGATTACAGGTGCGCATCACCATGCCCAGTCTCAGTCCCTGTCTCAGGGTGCCCTGGGGATGGATCCAGAGCAGCATGCCAGAGACTGAACCCCTGTTCCTGTGCCTGCCTAAGCAGGGGCTTTAGTCCACTAAGCTATCTGGCCAGCACTCGTCTCTGTGCCAATCCTGAAATTACCACCCCATCTCTTGCAGTATGGTGAAATTCTCCCTTTTCTTCTCATACAATGAGTGGCACCTCTGTCTCAAATCTTGAGTTTTCTTATAGCTCCTGCTATATTTTCAAAGCCATCACTTCTTTATTGCTACCAGTCTCATCCTGTTTCTTCTCCCTAGTTCACTTCTAGGTGGCCCAACATTCTTCTTAACACACAAATATCTTCCATCCTATCCTTCCATTAGGAAGGGTTTCCAGTTTTTTCTTAAAAGGCTTTCGAAGCAACCCAGCACTGCACTCCCTGGTGTGTACATGAGGATGTCCTTTAGCCTTGTCTCAATCCACCAACAGCTCTGATCCTAAATATAAAGACCTTCTTCTGCAACTCTTCTGCCCTTATAATTTTAATGCCAAACACAGAGATAATTTTTAAGATGTTTGTTACAATCACCACCATAAGTAGTTATATGTAAGGTACTCACACTGAAAATCTATTATCATCTTGAAAGTAGAAAATCATTTTCCACATTTGGTTTGTGAGGACAGTGTTTCTCATTCTTGGCATAACATAAAATAAGGACCCTGAAGGTAAAAATACACAATTTGCATAAATGAAAATATTACTGGTAAACAAACACTGAAAAATGTTCATCCATGCTAGTAATCAAGAAATGCAAATTAAAGGAATGCTGAGAGCCAGTTAATATAGTACATCAGCCAAAAATACTAATGACAAAGCCTAGGCTGGCTTAGAATGAAATTGTTACCACTCTGACTATTCCTGACTTTCAAGATTCATACAACCTTTTTTGTTTATTTGTTTTGTTTTTTTCCTGGAACTGGGGATTGAACTCAGGTCTTTGAGCTTACCAGGGAAGTGCTCTTTCTACTGAGCCATCTCCGCGGCCCCAAGCATTCTTTTGTTTTTTTTTTTTTTCCTTGCGGAACTGGGGATTGAACTCAGGCCCTTGCGCTTGCCAGGGCAGCACTTATTCCAATGAGCCATCTCCCCAGCCCCCATAGAACCTTTTTGAGAAAAAAAAAAAAGTAGTATTTATTTAGAATCCATGAGGAAGCTATTTATACTTTTTAACTCAGAATTATATTTTTGAAATTTTAACCTGTGCTTTCTAAGATTCTTTAATGCTATAAAATATTCAATAGTATACTATAATATCAAAAACCTAGACCCAGTCCTAGCCCAGGCCCAGTGAGGGTGTGGGAGAGTTTCCCGCTACCCTGCACCAGCAGGACTTATGTGTCCCAGCCCAGGCACAGAGTGGGTGAGATCCTCTTCCACCCCGTTGGGTTACCCCCGACCACTCCACAGCACCTCCCTACCTCGTCTGCTGAATAGGAATTTCTGCCACATTCCAGGAACCCCCAGACCCAGTTCTAGCATAGGCCCAGTGAGTATATGGGAGAGCTTCCAGCTACCCTGCGCCTGCGGGACTTACTGGTCCCAGCCCAGGCACAGCATGGGTGAGACCCTCTTTTACCCACTTGGGAGGACCCCCAACACTCCACAACAACTCCCCTACCCCACCTGCACAGTAGGAATTTCTGCCTCATTCCGGGAACCCTCAGAATTGCTTCTGGCTACCCTGTGCCGACAGGACCTACTGGTCCCAACTGTGGTGGAGCATAGGTGAAACCCTCTTCCACCCCCTTGGGACACTCCCCATCACTCCATAGTATCCCCCTCAAGCCGCCCTCCGAGTAGTAATTTCTGCCGCGTTCCTGAACCCGCAGATCCAGTCCTAGCTCAGGCCCGGTGAGTGTGTGGGAGACCTGCCACTCCCCCCTACTCCACCTTGTCCACTCCAGACTCAGCTCAGGCCTGGCATACAGGCCTGGGTGAAACCATGCAGCTGCAATCCCTGCAGAGAGTATAGGGGACAGAACCACCCAGCTAGTCCAGGAGCAGAAAATCTTGCCAGAGGGGCACAACAGGTTCACCCTCAAGGGCAGCAACATGAAGGAGCTGGGCACAGCAGCCAGACCCAAGCCAGGCACAGCTGGAGAAATCCAAGCTTTCTAGATCTGCACCTGAACTTCAGTAGGTGCTAAGATTATAACTGCAAACAAAGATCTACAACAAAGGTCAGAAGATTGTGCTACACAAAATAAGGAGAAGGAACAAAATACAATCTGAGAACGCAAGCCCACTCATAACAAGTGCAGAGGACACTAACACAGAACAATTTGGGAATCACACAGCTGAAAGCAATGAATCAACATCTTCTGTAATAAAAAAAACAGCTGCAGAAAGGTATAGAGGAACTCAGATTGCAAATAAAAAAAGAAATCCCTGAATTAATAACATCTGCAGTAAAGAATCAAATGCAGAAACATATGGAGGAAACCCAATGCCCACCCAGAACAAGTGCAGAGGACACTAGCTCAGCACAAATGTATGAATTAATAGCATCAATAGTAAATAAGCTACAGCAGGAAGTTACAGAGGAACTAAGAGCGCAATTCGTTTCTGAAATAAAAAAAGAATTCTCAGAACTCATAGATATCAGAAATAAAGAAGCAACTACAGAAATATAGGGAGGAAACCCAATCTGAAAAAAACACTGCAGTAAAAGAATTTATAACTGCTTAAAAGAAGACATTGATAAAAAAAAAATAGAGGAGATTAGCAAAATGACAGATTCCTTGAATGAGCAATACAGGAAAGAAGTAGATCGCATGAAACAGAGTCAAAGAGATAGAGAGGAAATTAAAATGTCAATCACAAGCTTGCAAAACTGTTTAAGTGAAAGTGAAGACACAGTTTCAGATCTTAAAGATGCTGGTGCAGCTAGTGAAAAGGTAAGAAAGTATCTCTTAAAAACAACTAGGATGCAGGAAAAAATAATCCATCACCTGCAAGATGATGCAAAGATGAACAATGTCCTTCTAAGGTCAATTAAGACTCAGGACATATAAGAACTTATACAGTTACATCATGTAACTCGGTAGTGTCTCAAATTTTCTGATCAAGGAGATTATGGGGACAAAGAGGAATGTGATCAATGATGTAGAGTGTGCCTAAGGAGAGCCACATAGAGAGAAAACATTCTCTCAGGCTTTCACAGAGAGCACATTGGCCAAGCAATGGCCGTGACTCATCCACATGGCTGACACTGACAAAGGTTCTATAATCTGAGGTACAGGATCTCAGGATAAATCCTGAGAGGATTTCACTGACCTTATCAGACCCAAAAGCTACAACTCTTGTTGCATAGGTCCTGCTTTACCTTGGTCTTAACCATCCAGCTGAAAAGTACGAAAACAAAATATAAGGAGTAAAGCCATGCTCTTATGTTAAGCTGTGGGGGACTCAGGTCAACAATTTCTGACATTGCCAGTGAAGCGGAAGACCCAATACTATTATGGACTACTGCATTCTTTTAGAATATTTTGCTGAGTTTACACAACTATAATATTTAAATGATGGAACTTAACAAAAAAAGGGGGATACATATGAATGTCCATTTTGTATTTGTGTGTATTCAGAGTGGTTAGGATAGATATACAGTTACATTCTCTTAACAAATGGAGGGATTTGTTCTAATGGTGTTTGTAAATAGAATCTCAAGTCCGCATCTTGTACATCAATTAACCACTACGAAGAATGTATGCAATGTACTAATTATTGAAACTGTCCTACCAATTTGATTTGAAACTGTGTCATTGCTCTTTGTTTCTCAATAAAATTATGAAAAAAATATATCAATATCCTTAAACCACTGTATTTGCCTAAATATACCTTAACATAAATATAAATATAAACATAGATAAGATATTTACAACCATGTGATTGCCAATAAAGAGCTCATATATAAGAGGATCTTTAAAAGCTTCTAAAATTAATAAGGAAAAGACAAACTAGTTAAAAATATTTACACAGACATGAAGCTTTCCATTTGAAAGAAAAAATCACATAAGTATTCAATAGACATTTAAAGATATTCAAGTTAATTATTTTTGAAAAACATGCAAATTAATATAAAAATACTATCATTTGTATTCACCTATTGGCGAAAAATGAAAAAAGGACAACCAAGTCCTGACTGGTCACAACTTATGAACCCAAAGAGGAGGAGACAGGCACCAATGGTTCACAGCAGCACATGTTTGTGAGAGCAAAATGAACCAAATGTCTGTCACAAACAAAACTGATAAATAAGTTTAGGCATCTGTCACCAAGAAATACTACCCATCAATAGAAATGAATCAGCTATACTGCCCATAGCATGAATGTCTTAGCCAAAGCTGGAGGAAGCACCAGACACTGAACAGAGGGGAGATTTATTTTGGTTCACACCTTACAGGTTTTGATACATGTTCTCCAGGCTTAAAAGCAAAACAACAGAGCAGAAGGCCTGGACAAGGGGTGGAACTGGCTGGGAAGCAGAGAGAGAAGGGAGGAGCCTGGAGCGAGTTGTGGCCTTCAAGATCATGCCATGGAGACTGGCCACCAGAGTGCCCATGGTACAGTCCCCTTTCAATCACCCCAGCACCACCACTTGCCTATGAACACACAAGATATCTAGATATAAAGCATAACAATAAAGGAATCTAGAATTAAAATATGGGGTGGATAAACCAAGTCACAAAAAATTGCATCAAGTATCACTGCATTTAGAAAGGTTTTAGAAGGGCCAGCCAAATACCTCAGCAGATTAAAGTGCCTGCAAGCAGGTGCAGGGGCTAGGAGTTTGATCCCCAGGCCTGCCACGCGGGCCCCGCCACCAGGGCGTGCTGAGACAGCATTTGAGACTGGGCATGGCGGCGCGCACCTCTAATCCCAGCTCTTGGGAGGCTGTTCGAGTAGTGAAACCCTGAACACTTTGTAGACCCTTCCCTAAAATACAAAAAAAGATTTTTAGTGATGGGCTGGGGAAATAGCTCAGTGGTCTAAGTGTCTGCCTGGCAAGTTCAAGAACCCGAATTCCATCCCAGGTACTGCATGCCATGCCAGCCTAGGAGCCCTGGGCATACCATGCCAGTCCCCAAACCAGGCTTGGTGGTACACACCTGTAATCCCAGCACTGGGGAGCATGAGACAGGAGGATCACTACGAGTCTGAACTGCCTAGTGAGACCCTGCATCCAATACATGAATAAATAAATAAAAGATTTTGAATTTATTGACTACTTACTGACTCATTCGTTCTTTGGTTCAGGATACATTTTATGGAAAGCCATAATTAAAAGCCAAAAAAAAAAGAGGAAGCAATTCAGAATAAATCCTTCTGGGTGGGGTTAGGGAAGGAGATAAGAAAAGGTCCCATGACATTAATTATAAACATTTTCTTTTCTTTTTTATGTATTTGGTCTCACTACGCAACTCAGACTCATAGTGATCCTCCTGTTTGCAGCTTCTGCAGCGCTGCTATTACAGGCATGCACCACCACGCCTGGACATGTCTCCAGCTCAGTGCGCCCAAGGATCAGGGCCAGTGAAGCATGCGGAACCAGTGATTCAACCCTGGTCCCATGCTCTTGCCTAAGCAGGCGCTTAGTCTGATGAGCTATCTCACCAGCCCAATAAACATTTTCTGAGTGCTTATTATTTAATAAAATTTACATTTTTGTATAAATTTTTTATAAAATAGTTTTTGAAAGAAGAAACAAGTTACAAGATATTGAAAAATAATAAAACACAGCCACATACAGCAAAATCATAGTATAAGAACTGTCACTGGAGACACAGACAGCAAATCAGTAGAATATCAGTGGTCGGGGAAATGGATATAGAAAAACCTATTTGATTGGAAAAGCTAAATCTTCACTATGATTATGTATAATCTTCATATTCTTCACATGTACGAAGAAAAGGATAAACCTTCTATTTCTTTTTTTTTTTTTAATGTATTTAGTACAGGGTCTACAGGCTCTCATTACACAGACCAGAATGGTAGTGATCCTCCTATTTTCAGCCTTCCAAGCACTGGGATTACAAGCATGCACCACCACACATAGTCTCAATCACTGTCTCAGCATACCTCAGGAGTAGAGCTGGCATAGTATGCCAGAAATTGCATCACCAGCCCCTGCATCTGCCTAAGCAGGTGCTTTAATCCACTGAGCTATCTGGCCAGCCCTACCCTTCTATTTAACAAAGGAAAAACAGGTAAGCTCTTGGGTTTAGCTCTATTTTCCTTGTGAGTTTTTCTTCCTGGTTCTTCTTTGTGTCCCTTCCTCTCAATAGCCCCATCATTTCAATATCATTCAGTGTCTCAGGGGTCATTCATTGACTGGAGGACACAAAAGGGGGAAAAAAAAAGAGGAAAAACTTTTGGTTTTGAATTTTAAAATAGGCTACGGATGCCCCTATCAAAGGAAAAGGTTTGAAAGCCATGCCTATTGATTTTCCCTACTGTACATTTTGGAACTCATTGAAGCAAACTGCGCTCAAAATTTATGCAACTGATAATAGATGATAAAGATAGTAGATGAAAAGCCTAACCGTACTTAAAAGAACCCAAATTTTCCTTGTATCCCCCAAAGGGGTACAAAATAGGGCAGGTGGAGCCTTTCAATTATGCCTAGGAAAACAGAAAGTGATCTTCATGGACATAACCCATGGCCAGAGGCAAGCAGAGACCCATAATTAAAGACACAATGGATGAGTTACACATGAGCAGATGTGGAGAATGTGCTCTGGCCATACTCCTGCTTTACATCATTGCCTAAAAACTGAGTGATACCACCCGATGTTACACTGGAGAAAAGGGATCAGAAAGAATTGACTGAAAAACCATTTTAAAGCTATCTAGAAGTCAGTCCACAGGCTTGCACTAGGAAGCCTTAGGAATAACAAAAATGTGAAACTGAAACAATGTTGTCAAAGAAACAAAGGTATGCTGGCTGCATAGGGCTTGGGCAATGCCAGTCATTCCATCTATATTTTAATTGCATTAAAAAAGTAATGCATGAGTTTGTATAAAAACATTTTGAATGACAGTGATTTTTATTCATTCTTTATATGTTGCTGTATAAGGTTTAAAATATTTTAGAATAATCATATGTTGCTTTTGAGACTGGACAGAATTATAAAGCTAATTCCAATTATGGAAATAATTTCATGTAGGTTCACTGTTCTCACCCTTTCCTCTCTGCCAACACTGCCTGTTCAGACTATGTATTCCTGTAATACATAGGGTTTTTTTTACCTACATGGATATTACATTTTCACAAAAGTAGAGTATTAAAACAATACCAAAAGATTTATGAGGAAAATTCAAATCACCTCTATTTTTGCTACCTAGGGAAAATGCAATTAATGCCATTGCAGGCTTTATTAGGAATCATAGGTTGTTTTTTTCAATACCAAGGAAGAAACACGGGGTGTTTCTACCACTGAGTTACAACCATTTTTCTTCCTTTCCTTTCCTTTCCTTTCCTTTCCTTTCCTTTCCTTTCCTTTCCTTTCTTTTCTTTTCTACTTTTATTTTTTGTTTTGTTGTTGTTGTTGTTGTTGTTGTTGTTGTTGTTGTTGTTGTTCTTATTGAGACAAGTTTTCACTACTTTGTCCAGACTGGCCTCAAATTTCTGATCTCCCCATCTCAGCTTCCCAAGTGGCTGAAATTATAGGCCTGTTCCACCCTACTCACCCAACCACTAGTTTTACAGCATGGATTTGAGAAGACAAGCACATTTCATCTTATAATCATTTGAAATTGTTCGCTTAGAAAAATTTTAAATGTTTCCCAAAAAAAACACATTATGTTTAAATCTTGGGACAGTACCTTATTAGAAGAATTTTTTTTTAACCTTAATAAGTAAGAAAAAGACTGCTTGATATTTATCTATTATTTATTTATTTATTTACAGTTTTTTGTTTGTTTGTTTGTTTTTTAAGATAGGGCCTTACTATATAGCCCACGCTGTCCTTGAACTCACAGGAGTTCTGGAATTATAGGAGTGCACCACCATGCCTGGCTTGCTTAATATTTTAATAAATGGGTCAGCTTTATGCTGATTGCAAAGATGACAATCAACTAGAGATTGTTCACAGTTCTAGGAGGAGCCGTGAGCAGTACCTATGACCCAGTATCAGTATTTATGACCTAAAATTTTCCTGCTTGTTAAATTACATTTTCTGACTTTTTCTCAGACAAATATCTTTCAAATCATCTTATGATAGAATATTAGAATATACTAAACAGAATAGTGCAATGAATCTCCATAAGACATCATATTGTTTAAATAATTACAAATTTCATGGCAATTTTTATTCCATCGATGTCTGTGCTGCAGCCTGAACATTTTTCAAAGAAAATTGCATGTTGAAGTTCTAATCCCTCCTTGCTGGTCCAGCCCCTCAGGGCGCGTACAACAGCAATTGAGACTGGGCGTGGTGGTGCACACCTGTAATCCCAGCTCTTGGGAGGCTGTAAACAGGTGGATCACTACGAGTCTCATCTAATAGTGAGACCCTGAATACCTTGTAGACCTGTCCCTAAAAAATAAACAAACAAATAAATAAAATGAAATTCTAATCCCTAAAGTATGGTAATAGTAGATGGGGGCATTTGGCATACAATAAGGTCATAAGGGTAGAGCTTTCATGAGTAGAGTAAGTGCTCTAACAAAAGAGGCCCCAGGTATCTGTCTTTTTCCTACCATCATGTGTAGACATAACAGAATGTCACCATTTGTAAAACAAAAACAGTTCCTCACCACACAGAATCTGCGGTGCGTGGTCTTGAACTACTCAGCATCCAGGACTATGAAACTAAACTTCTCTTGTTTATAAACTACCCAACCTATGGCATTTTATTATAGCAGCCTAGATTAACTGAGATGATTCTTAACCAATCTCTCATCTACCCCATTATATTAAATAGTCTCAGACATTGTATCATTCCAGGTTTTGTAATATTTTGAAAGAGAAGACTATCACTTGAGATAATATACTTAATTTTGTTACACTCCCATAATTAAAATGTTACATTATTTATATGTTATATTATTATACAATAATTGATGTTACATGAATTATATTTAAAATTTAAAAAGTAACATTATTATTTCTATTCCACAAATGAGAAAATTAAGGCACAGAGGAATTGAGTAATTCTCATACTTAATAAGTTAAAAGTGGTATAAGATACAAATCTCAATCTTTCTAAGTCTAATCTCCATGATTTTATTAATCTGCTCCTCTAAGGGAGGAATGGAGATAGTGTCAACCTAATAATGATATATTTCCAAGAGTAAGAACAAGATTAAAAATTGTCATCGTATTTATCAACATGATAAAAAGTCTCCACTTGGGAAGATTACAGTAAAATCTTAGTATATAAAATAACAAAGATGATTTGTACAGAAATGAATGGACAAGAATTAAAGCAAGAAAACAAGAACAATATTTTTAAAGAATTGAAGAAACTGCCTATATTCTATAGTTTTATATCTAATTAGAATGTAATTGAAATGTGAGTATATAATAAATACATTATCTCCATCTTAAAGTCCTTTTTTTTTCCTTTTTTTGGCAGAACTGGGGATTGAACTCAGGCCCTTGCGCATGCCAGGGAAGCACTTATTCTACTGAGCCATCTCCCCAGCCCTTATCTCCATCTTAAAACAAATATAAAAGTAAACGTTTTCCAGAAGAAGACTCTATAGAATGTTATACCACATTTCAAATTTCTGGAAATAATAAAAAATAACTACCCAAATAAGTAAATAAGACCATATGCCAAGTAACCCACCAAAAAACAAATAATAGAAAGAAATAAGTATTGCCACTGTACAGTAACTATGAACTTTAAATTAAACTTGAAAATAATTCTAATAGATCTAAGGAATTTGATGGTCAATGGAAGCATTTTTCTAAAATATCAAATTAAAATGTGTATATAAGTTTAACAGATACAAGGAAAGTTATACAGATGAAAGGAGAGGAACACACACACACACATACACACACACGCACACACACACACACACACATGCTTCATTCAGAATTCAATCAGTGCACTCTTCCCCATACATCTGCTAATGAAGAAATTTGATTTGCAGCATTTATGGAGAGAGCTGAACTCCAGCTCTTTATGGTTGGGTCTAGGAGGTTGGATGTGTCTTCTGGTGCTAGAATTAATTCCACCATCTATGACTTGTTCTCTTATTTCCAATGAGTGAAGGGTCTTGGAGGTTGTTATGGTTTGTATGTAGTTGTTCTCCCAAAGCCTCATGTAGTCATTGGGGCCCAGTTGCACAGTTTATGGTTAATTCATGATCCAAGGCTGGGATTAGAGGTCTGAGTACTGCTGGGATTATGGGTGTGAGTGCTACACCAGGCCTGGAGTGGAGAGCCTGAATGCAACATAAAGGAGACAGATTCGCTCTCTGTTGCCATTGTTGCCACTAGTTCTCCCTTTTTGGTTTTCCACTGCCACGAACTGCTGCCCTCTGCCATGTGCCATTCTGCCTTGGAGCCAGATGAGCATGGACTGAAACCTCCACTAACTGTGAGTTAAATAAACTTTTCCTTTCTTAATTTTGGGTGTTGGGTGTTTTGTCCCAGCAATGAGAAAAGAGTAACGAAGACAGAGGTTCAGATGGACCCCTGCGCCTGCTTCTCACTCCCTCTGCACTCTTCTAGGTATGGTTAACCAAAGGTTTTCCTGACTGTCTTGTCATAGGGTATGCTTAATAGGGTCAGGTGTGTGGGGGGAGTGCAGGGTAACTGGTTAAACACCCAGTCTTCTGCTGATTTCCAAGGGACCTTTATGATCTCCATCCCTTTTCTTCTGCAATACTTCATGCAGATGCTAATATCTGTTCTTTTTATAGCCACATACATACAGATATATACCACTCCATGGGAACATTCTGCAAGTTCCTTCAGCCACACCCTCTTCTCCACATCTTCACCCACACCAAACTCTGCCTACACCCAACCCACAAACTCAGTGGTGCCTGGGGCCTGCAGAGCTCAGCAGGTCCTGGCTGCCGGTGGGAGGATCTCCGGTAGGCACCAAGATCCCTAGTGTCTGAAGAGCAGGTTGCAGGCCTAGGCATTCCATGTGCACGGAGTTCACCAGTGTTTTGGAGAGAGCAGTGAGAAAGTACCTATACTGGCGCTGCTCCAGGGCATGTTCTTCTGCCTTGGGTCACACTGATCACAACTCTATCTGACACTGAGCCAGGAATCTCTCCATGAATAGTTCTTGGACCAGGACCAGGCCCTTGTTTCTTTCTTTCCCAAGCATTTGCTGGTCCTAACTCAGTCTAGATCCTGTGAATAACTCAGGGGCTGTCAGTTTCTCCATTGCTCTGATCTGCAAAGGGCACTGTGTTTGGGGTCCCTTCCCCATGAGAAGGAGCTGGGGGGCATGCTGCACTGAACCGGGCGTGGCTCAGCTTCTTCCCTCCACGGGGTTGATCATTTCCTGGGATGAGATGTTTGCTAGACTTTGGGTGTAGGCAGTGCTGGGATGAAGAGGAAGCCCTGCTTCTTTCTCTACATTCTCCTGATACTGCACTGCATCTTGAAGGCTTTTCCTTCAGGTTGCCTTCCTGCATTTGCAATATTACTCACCCCCCCCCCACCACCACTAGAGAGAACCCGCAGTTCACACTGCACATCTTCCAAGCATCCTGCAAGAACTGCTGTGTCTAGACAGCTATCGCAGACTCTTGGTGAATAATTTATAGCATAACAGTTCACAAAGGAGGGGAAAGGAATGAAGCTACATTATAATAGGGTTTTTGTATTAAAATTTTATTGATATTAGCTTATATTTAGTTTTTAAAGTAAAATGTTGATTATAATCTTCAGTGGAAACACTAACAATATAATGAAAAATGCTGTGAAAGAAACAAAGAATGGAATTAAATAATACACTCAAAAACATAAATTTAACAAAAAAGTGACAACACAATAGAAAAGCAAAAAGATTTCAAGTATAGACAAAAATAGCATTATAACAAATATAAATGTGATCTCTCCAGTAATTGTATTAAATATAAATGGATTAAGCACTCTACATAAAGGGCAGAGATTGCCAGTGTGAATGAAAAAGCAAAGAAAATAATATAATCTAAGTAATTGTCATGTATAATCAAAAGTTTTAGTATTAAAAGCACTTATAAATCGGAAGAAAAAAATGGAAAGTATGTACTATAAAGGAGTAGTAAAAACAGTCATTTAAGTGGAAATACTATTGTCCAACAAAACATATTTGGGGGAAATAGTCCCTACCAAAGAAGAAGTACATATGATAATGAATAGAGCAATTCATTAGGAAAATATAACAATTATAAAACTATATACCTGAGAAATAAACCCCAAAATGTATGAAACATGCATTGACAGAATTAAAAAAATGTGCGATTAGGAAGCAATAATTGGAAATTTAAAAACCCTACTTTTAGTCATTTATGATGCAACTAGGTAGAGATAAATAAGGAAACCAAATACTTGAACAACAATCCCTAACAAAAATTTATAAAATCTTTTACCCTACAACAGTGGTATAAACATTCTTCTCAAGTATATCTTTTTTCAGGATGCACCACATGCTAAACCAAAAGAAGTCTGAAAACTTCTTTTTAAAAATTTTAATTTTACAACATACTTTGACATAGTGAAATGAAATCAGAAATGAATAAGGCAACATTAATATGTATAAAAGTGTGGAAATTAAATTCATAATAAGTAGGTCAAAGAAGAAATCACAGAAAAATTAGAAAATACTTTGGCATGAGTGAAAATAAAAGCAGAACACAGTAAAACTTATGAGACACAATGAAAAAAGAGCTTAGAGTGAAGTTAGAGCTTGTATTTTTAAAAAGAAAGAAGCTCCAAACCAATAGCATTAGCTTCTGTCTTCAGCAGCTACAGAAAGAAGAGCAAGCAAACCAAAAGAAGAAAGTGATAAAAAGTAGAGTAGAAATAGAAGAAACAGAGAATAGGAAATACAGAATAATGAAATACAGAATACAATATAAAGAAGAAATTTTTACCCAGACTCACTGTATTCATCTGTCTTGCTGCCATAACAGAATAGCACAGACTAGAAAGCTTAAACTGTAAAATGCATGTTTTCTGGCCTGGGGGGATGGCTCAGTGGAACAAGTGCTTCCCTGGCAAGTGCAAGGGCCTGAGTTCAAGCCCTGGTTCCGCCAAATAAATAAATAAATAAATAAATAAAATGTCTGCTTTCTTATAGTTCTGGAAGTTAGAAACTCAAGAACACAATGTCAATCAGACTGGCTTTGGTGAGTTCTCCCTCCTTGAACTTCGGAGGGCTACTCTCTGTCCTTATATGGACTTCCGACTTCCCTTAATGTACATATGCATAAGGACCTCTCCCTTAGGATTTTATTCCATCTAATTTACCTCCTAAAGGACCTATCTCCAATTACTACATCATTAGAGTTAGGGTTTAGACATATAAACTTGATGGAGTACAAGACAGCATGGAACACTGACCAAGAGAAGAAAAAGACTCAGTGAAAAATTCTGCGGTGAAAGCAGGAACATTACTAATCTTACTGACACAAAATATACACTGGAGTATTATAAATGCTTTATGTATTATAAACTACTTTATGCCAAAAAATAGATAAATTCTATTAAATGGAAAAGTCCTAGGGAGATACATGTTCCAAAACTGTCTCAATAATAAATAAAAATATAAATAGACCACTAAGAAATAAACATACTTAATGTTATATTTTACCGAGAAAAATATCCAAAGCTTATATGGCTTCACTGATAAATTCTACAAAATGTTAAACAAAATTTAATGTCACTTCTAAAACTTCTATGCTTCTTCCATAAATTAAAAGATGGGATTTTTTCAATGTTATGAAGCCAGTATACCCTGATACCAAAATCAAAAAGGTCATAAGAAAACTACAGACCAACATCCATTTTGAATATAAATATAAAATCATGAACAACAAAAATAAAAAATAAAAATACAGTATATTTTTTAATTATACATCAAGAGAAAGAATTTATCTCAAAAATAATCTTAATTTAATATCCAAAAATCAATTAACATACGCACCAAAATAAAGTACTAATAAGTTTTTTATGGTAACATGTAACTTGTGCTGAAGAAAACAGCAAGCAGCAAATAGTGTTCTCCCAAGAAAGAAGTCATAAGGGCTATAACCAGCAATGCCATAGGGGTGGGGTTGCTTGACCCCTTTGGAGCCCACATTTTGGCACAAACTACTCAGATTTTGGGCACAGAGTTACAAAGTTTAATGTTAGACCTATTGGGTTTTGGTGTTACTTTGGTCCCAAATAAATAGATGAATAAAATGTTATATATACAGACCATGGGATATTGTTTTAGCTAAAGCAATAAAGTACTGGTATATGTTAAATATGGAAAAGATTTAAATATGTTAACTGCGGAATGCCAGAAAGGAGTACATACTATATCATTACAATGCCCAGAACAATTAAATTTGTTGAAATTATGATTGGAAGGGGCTGGAGATGGGAGAGGAAGGACAGAAGGAATTGCTAATGGATACAGGATTCCTTTTGATGCAATGAAAATATTCTAAAATTTAGGTAGTGGTGATGCTTGCCCAACTTTTTAAATATAATTTTTAACAACTATGAAATTACACAGTCTAAAAGGGTGCATGTAATGGTGCATGTTCCCAACTTGGAATCAACCGAAATGACCACCAGAAGTAGAATCAATGAGGTAATAGACTGCAGTGGGAGAAAGCAAGCTGCTCCACAAGCAGCAGCAGTGACTCTCAAAACACAAGAGCAGAAGCAGTTCATGACAAAGTAGAAACAACAAGGTGTTAGAAACCAGAACAGTGCCTGGGGAGGGTCTGAAAGAGGCTTCTAGAGTACTGGTCCCATTCAGTTTCTCCATCTAGGTACTAAGTGCCAGCTACATGATTATTTTCTCTTTGTTTTAAAAAAAGAAAAAAAAAAAAAACCTCTTTAAGCTGTGCATTTATGATTCATGCACTTGCATATGCATATTATATTTCAGTAACAAGTTTATCACCAAAAAATAGTCTTTCTGTTCTGTATTATTTTCTAAATTAACCAACCAGAAAATATAACAAAAGGAATTAGCTACCGTTATAATTATTTAATTATGTGTGATCATTTGCTTATTGTCTAGCTCAGTGGCTCTCTCCGCTGGGGAAAATTTTGCTATACTGAGGACATTTAGCAACATCTGGAGACATTTTTGATTGTCACAGTTGGGGGTGTGCTGCTGGCATCTAGTGAGTTGAGACCACATATCCTACTAAATATTCTACTGAGTCCCACCACAAGCAGCTATGTACCTAAAATATCAACACTGTCAGAAGCATGCTGTAGCTCTTCCAATTGTTTTAGATCCCACAGAAAAAAAGAGAGATCGATTGCCTGTTTGATGTACATCTCCACCTCCCCCCAGAGCCCATCAGAGTAGCTGGCACACAAAAGACAATAAGAAGTTGTTGATCACCGGATCTATCTGTTTCTCTTTGTCTTTCAATATAGATACATAGAAATGTGTGTGTATGCGTGTGTGCGTATCTGTCTGTCTGTCTGTCTCACACACACACACATACACACACATTTACAATAGACCACAGCTCCAGTAGGTGGGTGGATACCGAGAGGTCCTAGAGCCACTGCCATTTCACTCTGACTGGTAATCTGTACTTCATATTTTGAGAAAAGCTGCCTAAATTTTGAATTGGGGGTGGTCCTTTTAAGATTTTTCTGGAGACTCTTGAAAGAAGGCTCTGGCCTCTCCTGTATACATAGGCAACATTCAACAAGACATGGGCAATCAGCAAAAGCTTAATAAATACAGCTCAAATTATTTGTCAGAATGTGAATAAGCCAGTTAAGCACTAAAGACTTTAGTTTTCTCATCTGTAAATTATGTGAATTAGACTAAACAACCTCCAGGTCCTCTCACCTAAAATGTGATGATTCAATGATTGAAAAAGGCAGAAATTGTAAGCTCTAAAGATGTAATATTTTGTGTTTTGCCAAATTGTTTGGGGGGGGTTGGATAGTCTCCCTATTATAACAGAATGCAACAGCTTCATTTGATAACACCAACAGGTGTGTAATTAAGCCTGATCTTTCTCCAGCATAGTTCATTTTCCACTGATGGGTCTACAATTAAAACAACTCCCTCCCCAGAGAAGGATACATCAGTGTTATACTTTTCATCTTTAATTACACTGGTTGAAGATGAGTAAATGCGCAGGGGATCCCAATTGGGAGGAGTAAATTCATTAGGTGGTTGGTAATATGCCATCCAATCTGCATTTCAAGCTACTGTCTCTGCACAGTGAAGATGGCCCTCAACGAATCTGTTCAACTATCCCAACGATGAAGCCTGTCCCCGCCTGCCTACCTGAGCACTGGAAATGTAATTGAGGACTGTAAAAGCTCTGGACCCTTCAGGAAGATAAGTACTGTGCCAAAGCCAAAGCTAATTTGCTACTTCAGTGGTTTTTAGTAGATTGGCCAACATTCCTTGTTAATACTTTATAGAAGAAAAGAGTTTCCAAGTCATACTACTACCTCTTTCTCAGGAAATCTCCTTCTAGCTCCCTTTTTCTCACATCTCTGAGAGGTTGTCACCTCAGCTATTCACTTGCTTACTTATATGTCTGAGACCTTTCCCTGCGATACCAGTTCTGTACAAGGAGGAAGCAACTGTTTCATTAACATTTATCATCACTTGAATCCCAGTGTCAATCCGTGACATCCAGTAACTAGTTCCTTAATAAATATTGATTCTGAATGCTTCTAAATATACTTTTTGGTAGAGATTTGGGGGCTGAGATAACTGACACTGAGCCCAGTGTAACAAAACGGGCCTGACTGTGGCATTATAACTCACTCACATACTTGGTCAAATTTTAGTCTTTTAATTTCTAGTCAATAAATACAATGATTTACTATTCAATTCCTATAGACCTAAGTCAGTTTTTTAAATCTAGAACCAAGCCTGGTAATTTTGTTGCATATCTAAGTGCTCAACAGACCCTCTCTGGGCTCAGTCTGATGACATTCACTTTTGTTTCTGTCAGGAAGCAATTAGTCACTGAAGCACTAATTTCCCTGTGCCCTAAATTGTCTCCTAGCTAGTAAGGAGGGCAAATTGACCTCTTTTTCTGGCAAAGAGGATAACAGAAGTTGCCTGAAGGGGCCTGCAGAAAGTAACTTTCCCCAGGCCCCAAACTTATGTCCTGGTTTGTGTCACATCTCCCACCTGAACACACCATCCTAACCTTGTGGGAATATCCTTCATGGTAGGCAGAGATCTATGATTTTCCAAATCTGTAAAACCAGATTCTTAAAGCACCTTAGATTCTGGGCTCCCAGCAGAAAGACTGCATCTTAGCAAACCATTTCTTTCCCTTTTGCTTTCAGACAATTTCTTCCTAAGCTTCCTATTTCTGGCAAGATATTACTGAGGCTTTGAACCATATTCCATGAAATCCAGTGTCTTTCCATTTGATTGGCAGACCCCTGAGTTAATAGGCCAAAATCAGTGACATGTGGCCTGGGCATCAAGGTGCCAAATGTGCCTCGTTAATCTTCTGAGTCACTACCTGATTTTCCACTTCAGAGCCTAAGATAATATTTTTAAATATAAATTTTTAAAAAGGGTGATGGAAGTCTTCATTCTCCTATACACAACCCTTAAATCAAACTGTCCATTGTACTTTCATTCCAGAGCTCATTTTAGGATCAGTTAATGAATTTCCTGATGCAAGTACGGCTATGTCTCATAAGCAAACAACAAAAAGGCTTTAAATGGCTTGAACAACTAAACAGTGAACACTCAAACAGCTTAAAGGCATGGGTGAGCTTAGGTAGATCAAATGGGGACAACAGTTCCTGGCTTACATCTTCCCAAATTCACCTCTAGTGGAAAAGAACTCAGACATTTTGAGCTATTTAATTAAAAAGACTAGACTTAGTAGTAGGCATTTTTTACTCTTTTTTGGTTTGTTTGGTTTTGTTTTCTAGGCAGGATCTCACTATGTAGCTCAGGCTAGCACTGAACTCACTATGTAGCCAGGTTGTGGGTATTTGTACATGTGCACAACAATCTTAATGTTTTTTATGTTCCCTTCTCTTCTACCCCTAATCTATTAGTGCCTGTACATTTGCAAAAAGATCTATCACTCTGTTTCCTTTATCTTTATTTTACTTTTAATTTATTTACACTTTGGGTTTCTCATATGAAAGAACATACAGCATTTCAGCTCAAGTGTCTGATTTATTTCACATAACATGATGAATTCAAGGAACATCCATATTCCTACATTTATCATTGCTTATAGCAGAGTAATATGCCATCATATATAAACCACTTTTTATCCCTTCAGCTGTTGCTAGACATACAGACTGCTTCTAAGATTTAGCTATTATGAATCATGCTGCTATAATATGGTACGCATGTATTACCACAACATGTCTTTAACACTCTCAGGAAGATACCCAGTAGGGGAAAAATCTGAGTTGAATAGATTTGTTTTTTTTTTTTTAATTTCATCATTATCTTTATTTTTTATTTTTATTTTATTATTTTTTATTAATTTTAATGAGAAACAAATAGCAATGAGACATTTTCAAAGCAGGTTAGTAGGACAGATACAATAATTAATACATTGCATATTGTTGTCTTTGTAGTAGTTATTCAGAGTGCAAGATGCAGACATGCTATTTTGTCTAAACACTATTAGTACAAATCTTTCTTCTCATTCAACTAAGAGAAAGTAGCTGTATAGCTATCCTATATTTTATAGATACAGATATATATTTTTTTCACTACAAAATGGTCCTTCATCTATATCCCCCTTTTTTGTTTTGTTTTGTCAGAGATAGGTGTTCCACAGCCATTCAAATATTGTAGGTGCTTGAATTCAGCAAAAAAAAAAAAAAAACAAATATAGTCCAAGAGTCCATAATAGTAGTGGGTTATCAGCAGAACTGGCAATGTCAGAAGTTGTTGACTTGAGCCTTTTACAGCTCAAGATATTAATATGGCTTTACTTTTAATAGCTTGTGTTTATACTTTTCTGCTGGATGGTTAAGACCAAGATAAAGCAAGACCTATTAAAAAAAAAAAAACCTATATAACAAAAAATGTAACTTTTGTATCTGATAAGGTCAGTCAAATCCCCTCAGGATTTACCCTGAGACCCTGTACAGCAGTTTGTAGATCTTTTGTCAGTGTGAGTGAATAGATTTCTGTGTTTAGCTTTTAAGGCATCTCTACATTAGTTTCCATACTATTTTATATTCAAGGATGTAATCCAGGGATCCCTTCTGGCAGGCTCAGTGCGACACTCAGTTCAAGGTGCTTGGCCTCCTTCCCCCTAGTGGGGGCAGGGAGCAGTAGTCTGTGTTCCCTGGGGTTTGGGAGGATGGTGGGTCACAGGGAGGATCAGCTCATTTTCCCTCTTTTGCTGCCACTCATGACTTCCCTGAGGCACAGACCATTGTTTACTGCCAAAGCTGCATTTCCTCTTCCAGATAGGAGGGTCAATGTGTGAGGAACCTACCGCAGGAGTCTGGCTTCTGTAGCACTGGATCCTCTCAGGCTGTGAAAGCCACTCCCAAAGTGGCATCCTGTGGGTAAGAGGTGCAGGGAAAGATGCAGCCAGCTTGGGTGCCCCTTCTGTTTTTCTGATTCACATATTTAGTTTGGTCTTGACAGATCATCTTTCAGATTAGTTTTCTGTTTCTGGATTTCTAGGTGTGATAGTGTTTCAGAGAACCTGGATTTTTCAGTGACTACTATCTGAGTACCTCTAATGTATCTCCCCTCAATCAGCCATATTAGAATCTCTATGATCACTCTTTTCTTTTATATCCTCCTTGACTTCTCTGGGATACTTCAAGATGCTGATTACTTACTCATTTCTTATGTAAAATGCTCTTTTCTTTTTTCATATTATATGTGCCCCCTCAAATATGTCATTGACTCTTTTCTAAAAAATATATTTGCTTTTTTGCAATGGGTTTGCCACAAGAGCACAGGTGTAGTGAAAACCACCACTAAATCAAAGCCAACATGGGAAAGGAAAAAACTTACATTAATATAATTGTCATCAGACATGTGGACTCTGGCAAGTCCACCACCCTCAGCCATCTGATCTATGAATGCAGTGGCATCAACAAAAGAACCACTGAAGAATTTGAGAAGAAGGCTGCTGAGATGGAGAAGGGTTCCTTCAAGTATGCCTGGGTCTTGGACAAGCTAAAAGCGGTGCTTGAGTGTGACAGCACCATTGGTATCTCCCTGTAGAAATTTGAGACCAAAAAGTATTATGTGACCATCATTGATGCCCCTGGACACAGAGACTTCATCAAAAATATGATTACAGGCACATCTCAGGCTGACTCTGCTGTCCTGATTATTGCTGCTGATGTTGGTGAATTCGAAGCTGGTATCTCCAAAAATAGGCAGACCTGTGAGCATGCCCTTCTGGCTTACAGACTGGGTGTGAAGTAACTAATTGTGGGTATTAATAAAATGGATTCCATGGAACCACCCTACAGCTGGAAGAGAGATGAGGAGATTATTAAGGAATTCAGTACCAACATTAAGAAAATCAGCTACAACCTTGACAATGCAGCTTTTGTGCAAATTTCTGGGTGGAATGGTGACCACATCCTGGAGCCAAGTACTAATATGCCTTGGTTCAAAGGATGGAATGTCACTCAAAAAGATGGCAATGCCAGCAGAACCACACTGCTTGAAGCTTTGGACTGCATCCTTCCACCCATTCGCCCAACTGACAAGGCTTTGCAGCTGCCCCTCCAGAATGTCTGCAAAACTGGTGGTATTGGCACTGTCCCTGTGGGCCAAGTTGAAACTAGTGCTCTCAAACCTGGCATGGTGGTCACCTTCACTCTAGTCAATGTCACAACTGAAGTCAAGTCTGTTGAAATGCACCATGAAGCTTTGAGTGAAGCTCTTCCTGGGGACAATGTGGGCTTCAATGTCACAAACATGTCTGTCAAACATGTCCAGTATGGCAGTGTTGTTGGTGACAGCAAAAACTACCCATCAGTGGAAGTAGCTGGTTTAACTGCTCAGGTGATTATGCTGAACCATCCCATCCAGATCAGTGCTGGCTATGCCCCTGTACTGAACTGTCACACAGCTCACATTGCTTGTAATTTTGCTGAGCTGAAAGAAAAGATTGACCACCAGTGTGGTAAGAAGCTGGAAGATGGGCCCAAGTTTTCAAAATCTGGTGATTCTTCCATTGTTGACATGTTCCAGGGAATATAGCCCATGTATGTCAAGAACTTCTCTGACTACCCACCTCTGGGGCATTTCGTTGTTCATGATATGAAACAGATAGTTGCTGTGGGTGTCATCAGAGTTGTAGACAACAAGGTTGTTGGAACTCGCAAGGTCACCAAGTCTGCCCAGAAGGCTCAAAAGACTAAATGAATATTATCTCTAACACCTGCCACTTCAGTCTTAATCAGCGGCCGAAGACAGATCTCAGAACTGTTTCTGCCAATTGGCCATTTAAGTTTATTAGTGAAAGACTGGATAAGGATAGCAATGCATCATAAAACCTTCAGAAGAAAGGAGAATTTTTTGTGGACCATTTTTTCCTGTGTGTGGCAGTTTTTAAATTATTAGTTTTTAAAATCAATATTTTTTAATGGAAAAAAACTTGACCAAAAATCTGTCACAGAACCTTGAGACCCATTAAAACAAAGTGTAATAAGAAAAAAAAATACCAAAAAAATATCCTTTTCCTAGCTATATTTAAGTAGCATACCAGTATTGAATACATATAGATAGTAAAAATGTTTGCTATAGTAAAGCAAATTAGTTGGAACACTATTTCACATAATTACCCAACTTTGTTGTTTCTGCAGCAAGAATGGACAAAATGCTACTATTTATCAAAATTCCAGACACAATGCAATTTTATTATCTGCAGTTCTAATATAGCACCTCAGATCTCTAGACTTTGTCTTCCTAAATTTCCGATATGTTTTACCATGTGCCATACATTTCTTCATTTCCTCCTCCACCTGTCATCCCTGGTAACCTCCACGTTGGTCTCTGTCTCTGCATATTTGATCTTTAAATGCATTCCATATATAAATGAGATCACTTTTATTTCCATGTCTGACTTACTTCACTTATCCTAATGTCTTCCAGGCTCTTCCACATTGCAAAACATGTCAAAAATCTCACTCTTATTTAGGATAGAATATTATCCCATTGTGTACACATACAACTGTTTATCCATTCAGTCATCAACAAATACTTGGGTTGATTCCATCCCTTGGCTACTCCGTATAACACTTCAGTGTACAAAAGAGTACACCAAGTGGTGGCTTCCTTTCCTCTGGATACATGCCTCCAAGAGGAATTGCTAGATCATTAACTTTCATGATCTCAAATAATATTTCAGAAGCATCACAAACACCCACTAGCCTATGAAGGACCACCATGTTGCCCTCCCTCAGATGCAAGTGTGACTGTGCTTACTTACAAGCAAAGCAGCTGTATAGAGGTGACTTCCCTACATTAGTTTTCAGTTTAATTACTGAGTCTGTCCAAGGCTGTGTACAGGTCTTGATGAAAGAAAATATGAGATAACATTTCCACTGAGGCCTATATGACTCCAGAAAAGAACCTCTTCCCAGGATTGGCTACAAAGCAAGTTACTCTTTAACAATAACCTAAATCTGGCTGTTCCATCCCTTTGGCAAGAATACTTTGTTCCTTCTGTTGAAAGACTTTTCTGCCCAGTCACTGGTTTAGTGCATCCACCTACCATTCTCCCCAATGCAAACAGAAAAATAAATGTCAAGCTTCTGGTGACCTTTTCATTCCCTTGAACAACTGGTCAACCCAGATCCCTGCTACGCTCTTTCCTTGCCCTGGGCTGTAACACCTGGCAGGAGGTTGGAGTCCACTACAGATGTCTCCAGCACTACCCTTCAGCTCTCCCACAAGTAGACAGTTTAGTTTCCAGTGGTTTATCAAATATGTTTTCTGTAATAACTCCTTGTTGTTTCAGACTAAATATGGATAAAAATCAGACTCCAATTTCTCTGAGACCATGACTCACATTTTTTTTATTTATTTTGTTTTTGTATCACACTTTTTTTTTTTGTACAAGGTCTCACTACACAAATAGAACTGATAGTGATCCTCCTGTTTTCAGCCTCCCCAGTGCTGGAATTACAGACATGCACCACCATGCCCAGTCTCAGTCTCTGGCTCAGCATGCCCAAGGGAGAGACTGGCACATGTGGTGCCAGGGATCAAACCCTGGTTCCTGTGCTTGCCTGAACAGGCACGTAGTCCTCTGAGCTATCTCACTGTATCTCATTTTTGACTTGTACAATCCCTCTTAAAAATTTGAATTACACAGGATGTGGCCTGATTTTTCATTCATCCTTATTCTTCAGTCACCCATCCTAGCAGTTTACTGTCCTGCCAAATCTGATTTTACTTTCTTTCTTGCATCTTTTCTCTAAATTGCAAGCCCCATTACCACCAACCTATTTCAAGTCCTTTCTTGCTTTACACTAAACAATTCTAAAATCTTTCTAACTGCACTCCTGATCTATCCCATGCCAATCTACCCTATGAACTTTTATTAAATCATACTTTTATACAATTGCTTTGAGGATATCAATCACTCTGCCCAAAACTATTCCAAGGTTTTCAGTTGCCAACAAGATAAAAGGTAATCAATCACTCTGGCCTCAAAACCAAGTTTCTTGATAATCTGACTTCTATGCTATTTTCAACCTGTTTCTTGTTATTAGCACACATAGATTCTCCCCAATCATAGTAGATTCCTAACATTTCAACTTGTGTCTTCATAATTCTGTTCATGCCACCCTTGCAACCTGTAATATTCTACTTCTTCCTGTCTCTCAAAATATTCTGTTATTTCTCCAGCAGTTCTACAGCAGAATAGGACCAAAGAGGTTCACATTCACTTATACTCTTTGTTCTTTAGTCTGCCTATGATCAAAGGCACAGATAACTTTGGTCAACCTCCCTTTCCCATATTCTCAAGTCCATTGTTGAGACTCCCTTGCTTCTTCTCCAAAAAGAGCGATACCCACCAGAGTTTAATCATTGGGCCTCCATTTCATTTCTCATCTCATTTACAAACTTATATGCTTTGGTTCTTATAAATGAACCTTTATTTCCTGTTCCAAACTGCTGCCAACTAAAGACTTTTCCAGCCTTGATTTTCCCTTATCCAGCCCCCTTCTCCAAGGGTTTAGAGTTATATTGCAAATCCCTTCTGGATGTCCACATGGGTGTAACTCATCTATTGTTGGTACACCTTGCTTTTTCATTGTATGTCTTCCAAGTCAACTGTTTGCCAATAATTTATCCCCCTCAAAAAGACTTGTCAGATTAAACAAGGTATATCAGAACTCACACCTTGTGTCAGCTTCTTAATAACTTTTACTCTAGTGTACAAGTCTAACTTTAGGACTAAGATTCTGGTTCCCAGTTATGAATAACAGTGTCCATTTGATTCCCAAGACACTGTTTTCTGATGTTGCAAACATTGCCTTCCATTTTCCTTAGCTAAAGTCACATCCTTCTCTTCCACAACTTTCAAGTAGGGACAGGCTGAAAATGCATTCCCAACTTTACTGATTCTTGCTATTTTGTGTCATCATATTGTAGGGGGCCTAAACAGTTCATTTTGACAATCAGTCTTTTGATGTCTGATATTTCTAACAACTATTTGCATCTTGGTTCATTTAACTTTTCACACATCTTGACATGTCTATCTTCAGCAATGTCATACAGGATCTCCGATAGAAGTAAAGAGTATCACTTCTGAAGCCATATAGATTTAATCTGCCTGTGAAGTCAGTTGTATAATCTGAATTGTGGCTTTTCCAGATTTAACATAGTTTTTTTTTTAATTTTTTAAAAAATTTGTTTAATTGGTACAGGGTCTCACTACTCAGCTCGTACTCACAGTGATCCTCCTAGCTCAGCCTCCCCAGCACTAGGATTACAGGCATGTGTCACCACACCCACTTTCGGTGGCCAGGGTGGGGCCAGCACCATGTACTGCAGGGATGGAACTCGGTACCTTGTTCTTGCCAGGCAGGTGCTTGGACCACCGAGCTATCTCCACAGTCCTTAACAAAGTTCAAATAGAAAATACTCCTTACTTCACAGAGATAATACACACGCTAGACAAATAAAGCACTTAAAGACAGATATTACCATTGTATCCATTGTGTAATTAGGATGGGTGCTGGGTTTTTAAATGTTAGGGAAACATATTTTTATATCAGAATATCAATATTTACACTGCCCACCATTTTCTGAGTTCTAGCCCAAACATGAAGGCAATGGGCTAGCCGTTGCAATCAATCAGGTAAGCAAACAGCCACAGCGTCTAAGAAACCACAGAATTCACCGCAAAAGCGTCACAGGCCCTGTGTTTGGCCCAACTTATTTTCTCTCCTCTCTCTCTGCCATCTCACTGGGCCACTGGAGGCCTTGGAAAATCAAGTTTCAACCTAAGACAAAGATCAGGGACCTTTAATCACAGAGCACGGATTTTAAAATCTGAATCATGCACAGATATGCAAGGGTTACTTTCTGGCGTTTTGGTTTTTAAAGTTGTCACTGGGCTGCCAAAAGCAATTTGCATCAAAATGTAAAGCAGCTTCCTTTCTTCAATTATTTGTATTACTTTATATAAAGGTTACTGCATGTTCTAGTAATGCCTCTTGCCGTATTCATTTGTAGTATAAAGATAAGGCTAAATCAAAAGGGCATACACATCATATTTGGAATCATTAAAATTCCCACAGAACTTTACTAACAATTTTGGCTACTTCCCACCAAGTTGACAATAGTGATTCAAATATCCCTTTTCTACTTTCCATATTTTGAGTGGTGAGAATGCACTGGGAGGTTAAATTAAGGATGCAGACAACAGTTTCCTCTGCGTTCCATAGTCCCAAGGATGTGATTACAAGAACCCTCTGAACCTACTGGATTATGACTCAAGAATTTAGAATTAATGTGACCATAAAACCAATTCAAATTTTTTTTCTTTTTGTCCCCAGTGTATCTTAAAAATACAATGAAACTACAGTCAAAAACCCCTTACCGCAACTTAATCATGTATCCAAAGCTTATCTTGGAAATACAGTGAGCTTGATATAAAAAGACCTGAGATAATTTGATCCCCACTCTTAAGTTTTCAAGGAAATAATTAATTGATTTAAAAAATACTTTGGTTTTTGTTGGTCTGAGAATGCTTGTGTACTTATTTGTGTGTTTTATATAGCTTGTCTAAGTATTTCTCAAGCAAACATTGAATGATTTTATTTAATTTCACCATGTCCAGAGTTCCAAACACTTTCTATTTTAAACAAAAGAAAGAAATGACATATTCATGTCATTCACTAGAACATAATTTAAAAGGATAGAGAAATATTGTCACTACTATCACCAGAATAGAGATAGTTATAGGAGAATTCCTGAAGTATTGAAGTAGGTTTGAAGGAAACCCAAGAGATTGTGAAATATATTGAGATTGGGTGTGGTGGCACGCGCCTGTAATCCCAGCTCTTGGGAGGCTGTAAACAGGCGGATCACTATGAGTACGATCTAGTAGTGAGACCCTGAACACCTTGTAGACCCTTCCCTAAAATACTAAAAAAAAAGAAAAGAAAGAAAGAAAAAAGACTGTGATATAGTTTCCAACAACCAGACAGGGTTAGCCAGGAAGGTCCTTTATGCTGAAATAATTAATAAGCCCTAATGGCTGCTATTATTCCTTCTTGAACAAATCAATGACTAGATTCAACTCTCAATAAAATTTGTGTACACAATTTAAAAGCTGAAAAATATGAAATACATGTTCCCTGGCACTAAATTAACCTATTTTCAAGTAAACAGATAATGACCCATACTTTTGTTTTTCTCTTAATCACAGAGTTGTGCCCATATGAAGTTTAAATGATTAGAATTTCAAAAGCTTGAAAACATAAAATGACTACTAAGACAGCAGTAAAAATAACCACTCACCTTTTCAGCCAAGGTGAGAAACAATTTATTCAAGGAAGTAAAACTGAATGCTAATTTCATTCATTTTTATCACCAGTATAATACACATGGTAGAGTGAAGTCATTTTTAATAAGTGGTCTAATAAACTTTTCATAGTTATTTATCAGACTACTGATAAATAATGCAATCTTGGCTATGTATTTCAATCCTATAACTCCCTTATTTCCTAATTTCAGAAGGTCTGCAACATAACACAGCTGAGAATTTTTCTCTACTACTAAATCCCCAGAGTGAAGACCTTAAACCAGATCACTTTTCCTTTCACTTACCACAAGTCACAAATTACTAATCAACAGAAAAGAAAATCCCAGTTACATAATCCTTTCACCTTAATTTCTCTAGCTATGTCTTGTATTCAATAGTCTGAATAAGATTTCATTAATGTTACATTTTTCTTAGAAATTTACATCAGATGCAAGTCCCCGGGCAACATTTAGGATAATAAATGAGAGTGTCAGGGTGAGGGATTATCTAGACCTTTCCATGGTCCTTCAATCAAAATGCAATTAATAATGAACTCCCTGCCTGATAAAATATATAGTTTGTCTCAGTAAATAAACACAACAAGGGCAGGATTTTTCTTAGATGATGTAGTCTCTAGGATAGCAATATTCATTCTAGGTTAGAGCACAATATGTAAACTGTACTTATTAAATTCTTATTGTCTGGCACATAATTCACTCTACATTTTATGCATTAATTCAAAATCCCACAACAACATATAAGGTGATTATTAACCTTTCTGCTTTTATTACTGTTTTGTTTATAAAAGCCTGCTAACTTGCCTTGTTTCCCACAGCTTATAAGTGCTGGAGTCAGTTTAAATCCACTAAACTATAGGACTTCATGAAACACATTGTTGAACTATGACTCTATTTACAATTTTATTTCTACAACTAAGCATTTGTTGATTTACATAAAAGCTAATGTCCAGATTATAAATCCCCTAATAAATTTAAGTTCTTATGTTTTCTTTGCTTCCTCTCAAAGTTTTGCTTTCATAAGATTTCCAATTCCTAGTAAGAAGCCAGACTGGGTAATATTTCTTTATGGTTACATCTCTGATAAGGGCACAAATCTTAATGAAGTGAAAAATCGTAACTTGCTTCAAGAGTAACTATGGAGTCAAGAAAAGTAATGATTTGACCACTTTTCTCTTTCACATGGATCTTGGTTGAGTCTCAGGTTTTTAATATTCCAAGAACTGCATGGGAATGGTTATGGGGTGACATTTTCACTTGTTAAATCATACCCAAACTATTCCTAATATGAAAGTAACTTTTACCATCTGAGTATAAAAGGCTAAAAAAAACCCCAATAACAAGATTATAGTAGTAATTATTAATGAGCAGTATAGTTCTATTTATTAGTGGAAGACATAAATAAGAAGGGAAGTAGGAAATGGGGAATTTCCATTCAAATTATGTTCATGTACATAGAACGAGACACCAAGACATCTGTCTCCTTCACTTTAACTTAAATAAGTCATCGAAGCAGTATACTTATCTCCCCAAAAGAACCCACTTAACCCATTAGAATTTTTTATTTCAAATAGTGCTGAAACTTGAAACAACCTTTAAAATAATTCTACAAGATTTACCAACCAAGTGCTTTTTACTGCTTGACTTTCCTATAAAGAAGTGAACTCTCTCTCTCTCTCTCTCTCTCTCTCTCTCTCTCTCTCTCTCTCTCAAATAAATAAATAAATAAAAATTAAAAAAAAAGAAGTGAATAAATATTGGTATAAGATAACTTTAAAAGGAATTTTTTTCAGCAATTTTAATATTCCCCTTGTGAATACCCATAGGATGAGGACATATAATCATATAATAACAATAGTAATAATATCAAACAGTAATTCTCATATATATATAATAGCAACACAATCCCATGGAAAAGTATTATTGTTAGATGCATTTTACAAAGAGAAAAGATAACTTGTATGGTCACATTGGAAGTCAATGACAGAGCCAGGGTCCAAACCTAAATTTGTCTGATTCAAACTCACGTGCTACACAATCCTCAAGGAAATACAGGAGTCACTCCGGCTTAAAGAAGATTACATTCTCTATGAAGCCCTGGCAAAGACCTTAAGGTCATTCACCAAGGAAAAATGTGTTTATAAAGAATGAAATAAACTTGGCTCAACTTAAAGAATTTGATACGTAATTCAATAAATGTTTACTGAACACCACCTACAGCTTGCAGGGCTATACGAGGTGCCCAGGGTTACAAAATTGGAAAACTCCAAGTTTGTCCCGAATTCTCCATTCACAGTTCATGGCATTGCCACTACCTGAACTACAACATATCATCTCTGTGTTCCTGAGGCCCTCCTCTCCTTTCTTCTGGGCATCCACTGTGCAGTCTGCTATCCTCTACTCAAAATGCTTTCCATAACTACCAGATTTGTGTTTAGCACCAGCTCTATAACAGTGGTCATTTTCATTCGGTTTGGAATGTTCCTCCCTCTGCACCCTTTCCCTCTGAGGAGTCTGGTTCAACAGCAATCATCTGAGATCTCCAACAGGACCAAACTGACTGACCCACAAGTGACTCCCTGGCCCAGGCCTCAGTCTCTTGCTGAAAGAAGTGTGTAGGCACCCACCTCAGTCTCCCTGCTAGCACAGACAAGAAACTGAAGGCACTGGGTTCACTGTAGAATGAGCCTGCACCAGACAAAACAGAGGACAGGATTTTGAAAGGACTAAGAGGTGAATTCCTCACCATTCTTTCCACCAAGACTGTCCCAAAGATACCAGTTCCTAAAGCCCATGGCTTTAATCAAGCTGTGTTTCTCCAGAAGTTCAGTCATGCACTGCCTGCTTCTCCTCCTTAGTCCTGTCCTCTTTCCTCTCGCCCTTGTACCCTTCCCCACAAAACACTAGCAACTTTGCCTCAGTTATTATTTTCTAAGAATCCTGAGCTGAGAAGACTTAAACTCCCCTCAAGTTCTGTTCAAATCAGTTATCTCTAGACTGTTATCTCTTACAATAATAATGTTGATAGTAATATGTCCCCAGAACATTAATACATCTAAAGCACAATTATTGTTCAACAACTTTTCTTCAAACTCTTTGGAAATACTTTCAACCCAAATTTAAATTTTGGAGTGAAGCCAGGCATTATGGCGCACACCTGTAATCCTAGCACTGGGGAGAATGAGGTGAGAGGATTGGGCCTGCCAGGGTTAGATAGTGAGTTTGAGAACAGCCTGAACTACACAGTGAGACTTTGTCTCAAAAAAAGAACTTTTCGACTGAAAATTTTATTTACTATTTATTGAAGAAAACACTTCTATCCCACATATTTTCAGATTTGGTTATAGAAGTTCTCAGCTTTCTCTTAATTTAAATACTCTTAATGAGGTAAAACATCACATTATACAGCTTAGTTTATGTAAATTAAATTACCAGATTGGTTAGTTGTGGTTGATTTAATCCCTGAAAAGCAGGCAGAGAAAAATCAAGGCAAAGGTAGCATCCTTCTGCTGTGTCTTGGTTGTGTTTTGTTCAGATCTTCTTAACCGAAGGTTGGGAAATGGGGCTCTGGGCATTTCTGGAGTGAGACAGGAGAACCCCTGGGAGGCCAGGGCTAGGAACAATCTTTAAATTCTTTTGTTGCTGTGCAGTCCATAAATCACACGTGAACAGAACCAAACTTCAAGCCCCATCAATAATAACAGGACTATGCCTGGGGCTCATGGTGGAAATCAGAGAGCACGGGGTGAGTCACCCGGTCTGACTCACAAGGCACCCGTGTGGGCATAAAATTTTAAAAAGATAAATCAGAAATTGCATCCAATTTGAGATTTCACAACCACTCACAGAACACATTTAGTTAATCTTCAGTCGTTTATAAAACCCATATGACTTGTAAACTGCTTATGGTATTGGTTATATACACACTAAAAAAAGCCTTAGTTTTAACATCCCATTTTTCTGAAAATTAAAAAAGGAAACAGTATATTGCTCCCTGTTGAAAGAGTTCTTGACCCTCTTTTCTCTTTTATGCATCACTTTTTCACTTTCTTGTTCACCTCATTTTAGCCAGTCTGTATGCAGTCATAATCAATTTATGTTTCTTGGCAAAAGAATGCTGTTTCCCTTCTTGGTCCTGGAACCACTTGCAGGAGCGGCAGTGCTGTACACACTCACTTTGAAATGTCCTCATGCCTCCGAGCCTGGAAGCTGCTTTTCACTGGGTTTAAGGTGTGCTTAGGCATCTGACCTTCCCTGGCTTGACTCCTGCGACTGACAAGGCAGCCCATGAGCCTGATTCATAGCTTTTCTGCCTTTAGGAGTTTCCAAAACAATTTTTGCTGAGCGTCTCGATTGGAAAGGAGGCTGTTTCACTGAGCAGACAGGAAAGCTGCTCCAGACATAATTCTAAGATTTTATGTTTGACTTGCTTCTAATTTTTCACAATACTTACACATCTATCATCTCATTTAGTGTCTAGTTTGATGTGGGAAAAGAAAGAGAAGTCAGAGTAGAGAAGAAGAAAAGAAGAAAAACTTAACGGTCCCAGGAGAGGTTTCCTTTACTAAAATATTTGGAGGGAAAACATTGTGAGACCACAAGGGAACATAAATACAGCCATTGTTCTGGGAAAATCAGTACATGATGAAGAACACTTTAACTTGTAGATGAGGTGCAGGGAGAAGCCAGTTGACTGTCTTAGAAGGTGTAATCGCTCTTTACATAGCATCTTTCAGCTGAAAACCTCAGTCTTTATTCCAGGGCACAGACAGGCACAGACATCTGGAACACAGTCATAAGTTCCAGCAAACTTGGACTTGAGTTCTGGCACAGCCACCTACGAATTGTTTAACCTTGGACTAGTTCTATGTCTTTTAACACCAGATTTCTTAACTCTAAAATGAGTATATAGCACTCCTATGAGACCAAGGTCGTAGGCGCCTGTGAATTATTTAGTATAATGCCCCATGTAACAATTCATAGTAGCAATTGTTACGCAGTGAATCCATTTATTTTGGCATTGTCATGTTTCCAACAGAACCAAAGGAAAGAATGACTAGCCAGTAATTCTCTCTGTTGAGACAATTCCATTTCTTTTCCCTGGATCTTTGGCAAATGTTTTCCATCTTTATAGGAATGCAAATGAAAAGGGGTAGACTAACTAAAATAATTAGATGTTTCTAAGAGGTCAATTTCTAACCAGTACAAACATACTAACTCCAGCACGGAAGAAACTTAAGATCATAGTTAACTCTTAATAACAAACATCCAAGGTATATCAGAGAGGATCATGAATGACTAAGGATTTTATCCTAATAGAAACTTTCTGCTCCTTCTCTACTTTTCAAATAGCCTTATCATTTTTATGACGGTACAATGCCTCATTAGTACTTGTATTTGCCATGAACTACTCTCCAGTGTGTGCTTGAACAACCTGCAGAGGATCCATCAGACCCTAAACATGGCTTGCTAGATGCCTGTTTAATCCATCACCTGCAGCTCCATTTAGCAAAGGAAGTTTGGCACTATCAAAAGCCTTCCTGGGCTTTTGCTATACATATTGTACACAGTCACTCTTATAAAAGCTTAAGATTTTTCTCATCCAGAAATACTGCTATTTGGGGGCCAGAGAACATATGGTACAATTTCATGTTTCTGTGCTTTTTAGCCTGGGGCTCATCTGCAGAATTCAAGGCCTTTACTTCTCCTTAAACAACTTATTTATAAGTAAAAACATTGCCCTCTACTTATCTCATTAAAAGAATCCAACCTGCAAAAAAATTTCATGGATTTCCTCTTTCTACAAAGACAGGCACCGTGCCTTAGCCTGGTTTATAATTACCATTGCCCAAGGACTAAGTTGGTCTTTTATTTTCAAATACAGAAAGCTTACAAAATACTGTGTAAAATGGGACCAGCCTCACCACATAGATTCCTCTCTCCGAATGCAATCATGTAAAGTCAAGTGCCAGATGTAAAGTTAAGGATTAAATTTTCACTTACTAATTTTAAATGTGAATATATCTGTTTTGCGAATGAGGAGGTAGAAGCTAAGTATGCTAAGAACCAAAACTTCTAATTGCTTCTGAAATAAAATCTTCCTTATATGTTAACATTTATAGGTTTATTAGGCACAGTGTTAGGAGCCAGACTATACTTTGGCCTGTGATACTATATTTTATTAAAACTTTCTATTGGGCTGGTGAGATGGCTTAGTGGAATAAGCGCTTCCCTGGCAAGTGCAAGGGTCTGAGTTCAATTTCCGGTTCCACCAAAAAAACCCCAAACTTTCTATTTATTCATGTAGTTCCCAATTATCAATTAAACATTCATTTTCATCAGACCCCACAATAGTATGTGCAGAAAAATGGCTATTATCTCCATGTCTATGAGGTGGAATAGAGATTAAGGTAATGTGACCAGGGAGATAGCTCAGCAGTTTAAGGGCCTGCCTGGCAAGTGCAAGGTCCCGAGTTTGAATCCTGGTACAGAACAAAAAAAGTTAAACACCACTGCTGACCTAGAATATATCTCAGTAGTAAAGCACTTACACTTGCTTAACTTGGCCATCTCTGAATTTGACCCTCAGCATGAGAGAAAAAAGGAGGAGGGAAAAGAGAAAAAGAAAGAAGAAAAGGAGAGGGAGAAGAGAGGAGGAAGAGTAGAAGAGGAGGAAGAAGAGGAGGAAGAAGAGAAGGAGGAAGAGGAGGAGGAGGATTGGGGAAGAGGAAAAAGACCCCAAATATTTGTCTCCCTTGAGAAAAAAAAATCCCCATTTAATACCAATGAGACCACCCAGATAAAGGCCTGGGCTATGTGTTCCATGCATCATTTCATGAAGAGGCATTACAAACAAACCCTCCTTCCCAGGATCTCACCACACTCAGTTCTTACCCTTTCCTTTGAATTAGAACAATGAGCATCAATTTTTTGTACCAGGAATTGAACTTAGAACCTTGTACTTACCAGGCATGCACTGTGATCATTAAATTTTAAAGTGTATACAAGCCCCATGATTTGGTGAAAGACATAATCTGGTTCTGTATATCTGAGATGGCGCCTGGACTCTGCATCTACGACCAAGCACATGGGTGCTGCTGGCCTAGGGACCACTTGGAGGACTGAGCGTCAGTGATTAGGATGATGTTGGCACATAGACAAGACTCCTACTTTGTCCACTTCTTGAACTACATACATCTGGAATTACATGAATCTTTTCACTCTTTTAACAAGGATATGGGGCTACAGATACAGCTCAGCAGCACAACACCTGCCTGGCAATTGCACAGTCCTGAGTTCAATTCCCAATACAAAAAAAGTTACCAAGAATATGTCTTATGGGGTTGAGGAGATAGCTCAGTAGAATAAGGGCTTGCTTGGCAAGCGCAAGGTCCTGAGTTCAATCCCCGGTCCTGCAAAAAAAAAAAAAAAAAAAGAATTTGTCTGAGTTTTTACAAAATTTGTTCCAATAATTTTAGTTTTCAAAAATCACACCCAAAATAATCTCACTGAACCCACAAGGGTCCTTCAATCTCTTAACTTCCTCTAAGGTTTGTGGAATCCATCACTGCTTTAAGGAGAAAAAGCTTCTGAAATGGATTGATTTGGCGTGCTGAGTACCATATCAGTGAAGCCAGTAAGAATCTCTCAATCTCTCTCTCTCTCTCTCTCTCTCTCTCTCTCTCTCTCTCTCTCTCTCTCTCTCTCTCTCGTTATTCATTGAAGGTTTGGAAAGGTTAAAAACAAACTAGAAATAAAATCTCCAATAAAAAATAAAATTTTCAGGCATTCTTGCCTCAACCATTTCCTTTTGTCTGTGCCTTAAAAATACAGAATGCATCTGAGCCTCAGTTTCTCTAAACACAAACTAGAAAACTCTTACACTTAACCTGTTAGAGTATGATTTACAGCCTTTAGTGAAACCTGCTGTGGAAAGATGCTATAAAAATGTAGAGTGTTCTTTTGATTATGGATCACATCTGCACCAAAACCAGAAACATTTTTTTAACAGAAGAAGGACTTAGTGTTCTCTATTCTCCACATTTTTTTCCTCTAATGAGGTATAGAAATATGTAGTCCATAATGACTGCAGCTTAAAGTATAGATTTGGTTACTATGTAATCTCATAAATCTCCGTTAGCCAGAAGTAACAGCTAACCTCCACTTCCTCTGATATTTTATTTACCCTGTAAATCAGCTCTGTACTTTCACTCCACAAAGGAAGTTGGAGTCCCGACTCTCCCAGGAATGTAAAAGGAGACTAGCAGTTGTGCGCGGCCCTGACGCAGGAACCCTGCTGTGACCGGTGGGCGGGCACACCCCCCAGGTGCAGGGTGCGGAGCCCTATCAATCACCGAGGAAAGTTACACCAGCAGGGTCCTGGAAGGTGGGGAAATACTGGGCTGAAAAGCGCAGCTGCCTGAAATGGTGAGGCAAAACTACGCAGACCAGAGAAAGGAATCACGGAAGTAAAAGCATGAGCCAAAAACAGTTGTTTCGCCTCAAAGCATGTGTCTTACTCTATTTAGCTTTGCTTTTAATTAACTTCCATCACCCGGCTATGCGTGTAGACACAGTGTGACCATAAGCACAGTTTCCCCTTCAGTGCATATCTGCTTCCTCTGCAGATTTCGCTCAGCTGGGGTGAGGTGCTGTGGCTTTCTTTGCCTCTGAAGCAAGATGCCTCACATGTAAGACCAGCGACGTGTTTCATTCACTTTCCTCCATCCTCTGCCCTGCCCCAAGAACATATGGGAAGATAGACCATAAATAGGAATATAGGAAGAAAGACATGCTGATAATTTATTTGTCAGGAAAACACAGATAACTTTGAGTCTGCTCTGTTAACTGGAGGCCAAATTTACCCTGATTAATTTAAAGATCATCTTTGGACAACAATATAACAAAATAGAGTAGGCTTTAACTTCTTACTGATCATTTAGTGTCCAACTCACAGACATCAAAGAAATGTTTAATTACACATTAAAGAGAAAAGCTTATGATAACAAAGTGATCTGTGGAACTTCTCCATACCACAACTATGGAAGGCAAAGAGAGAAGAGAAAAAATGAGAAAGACTAATTAAGGGAAAGGAAAGGTGTAGAGAAAGGACAAATGTAAGGTGAAAACCTATACCAAATATGTCTCAGGATCTTTGGTAAGCATAATTTGAGGTCAAACTAGGATGCATTTAGAAATTAACTACTAAGACAAAGAAGAAAAGTGATCAATTTTCTTAGATCACTTCTTTAGATGCCCTAAATTTTAAGTGTTGCTGGTAGGATTCATGCGTACTGAATTTCATGTGTACGTGTGTGAGTGCAAGGGTGTCTGTGTGTGTGTGCATGTGTGCATTAGTGTGTGTGTGTGTGTGTGTGTGTGTGTGTGTGTGTGTGTGTGTGCAGTGGGGGATGGTAGTGGCTTAGGAAAAATAAAATTGATTTTCCCATCAGTTTGATTCATTGACTCCTACTGTTGTCACATGGATAATTTCCTAATGGGTCATTTTTTACAGACTAAAACAAACATTTTGTACTCTAAAAAAAAGCATTCCAGATTACTGCCAGCCCCATTGTCTCTTACCAAGACAAGAAAATTCCCCACATGAATCTTAGGGACCCACCAGCTCACTCAGAGCTGCCAGCTTTCTTCTGTCTTTATGTTTTATGTTAAACAGTAATCTAAGGCACACTGCATATACTTTCAAGTATACTAGAATTTAACTTTTCAACAACTTAGACATTTTTAAAAGTCATATTTTTGAACCTTTGAATTGAGATTTGAGCCATTGTTCAAAATGATTCTACTGCAAGATCCATATTTAAAAGGTCACAATTCATTTCATAATCCCAACTTGCTTTGGGTACAGTCCAATTTAAAAGCAATCTTATGCTTTCCTCATTTCTCCTTTGTTTAAATGAAGTGCTTCTCCTGTGAACTTCACAGTTTTTAAGCTTTGGGAATACCTAGCTATTATTTCTTTATGGCACATTCTTTGCTGAATGTCTATGTAATTGTTTGACACTGATAGATACAAAAATAGGGTATTACGCTATACCTACATAAGAGGTAACCCTTGGGGTAAGCTAGGGGAAGGATATAAAGCACTCAGTAGTATTTATTTTATTGCAACTTCCTCTGAGTCTATAAATATTTTAAAATTAAAAGATTTTAAAGGCAGGGTGATGAACTGACCAGGTTTCCACAGGTTTTAACACTGAAATTCCCACATCCTTGGAAACCTTAGCAAACCAGGACAAATGTTCACTCTGAAAATGAAGTAGTCATTTTATCTATTTTTAGTGCTTTCACACCTAAAGGAGCCCTGATAAATCGGGACAGGGGTGCACTTGTGATACATATGTGACCTCACCTATGCTTAATACTGTCAAGAAAACGGCCCCTAGCCAATATGTTTTAATTACTTAGTTTCCAGGGTAATAGTTCCTAGTCCAGTTCCAGTGGCTTCTGTCTCATAGAAAAAGCTGGTCACTGTGATGTAAGGCTGGTCACTATGATGGACATTGTATAAACCAATGCCCAGGTGACAAGCCATTCTGCCTCTGTACTTCCTGCTTATCTTATATAAGCCCTTGACCAGGAGAAATTGGGACTGGATATTCTGGGAATTATCCTGATCAGTACCTGGTGATGTAAATAAATTTGCTCCCAAATCCTGGGTGTCATTTGGTGTTTCTGCTTGCCACCAAATCAACAGATTACTCCCTCTTTCCTTCCTGAGCTCAGATAGCCTCAGAATCCTCAATACAATACTGTTACAGATCGGAACTAGCAATGAACTGGAATTGGTAATGGAATTAAAACCCACAAACTGTTTGTATGCTTCTACCTACCAAAGAATTTTCTTAGGCATTTTAAAATCAGTATATAGCCTTAAAAAGAAAGCAGCATAAGCGCCTGCTTAGGCAAGAACAGAGATGAACCGGGATTGGGTCCCCAGCACCACATGCTGCACTGGCCTCACATTTGGTGGCTGAGCCAGCCACCAAGATTGGGTGTGGTGGCGCACACCTGTAATCCCAGCACTGGGTAGGATGAAACAAGAGGATCACTGCAAGTCTGAGCAGCATAGTGAGACCCTATACCAAATACATTTTAAAAACATAAAAGAAAGCTTCAACTTCCAGGTCATGCTCTATTCTTCACTGCAAAAATAAACTTATTTTTTATAGTCACCAGGCATGGTTTTGCATTTCTCTGCAAGCTCTTCTCATTGTGGATCAAAATTAATTCAGTCACTTAGTATTAATCTTAAAAATCATAATATTTTAAGAAATGCATTTTAAATGGTAAACAATTCCCGTAAGACATATATGTGTGACACTAAGTTATTTTTTTCAGCATTTAAAAAAAATCATAGTAGAAATTCACACTACATGGCTCATAGAAATAAATTAACCAAGTTGGTATCTGTATGCTTTCAAGGATAACAGAGTCGTGCTGAGCTGTGTTCAAATTCTGGCCACTCCCACTGCTCTACACACAGTCTTGCTCTCTGAAGAACTCATTTGCTTTATCTATAAAATAATCACAGCTATCTCCACCCTACTGAAATATTGTGAAGCTTAAGGAGACAATGTGCATAGAGTACAATACAAAATAAGCCGTGCTATTCATTTATTTTGTAATATTATTACTACTTTCATTACTTTACTTTCAATAAAAAATCAAAATCTACTTAAACTACTAAGCAACCAAAAATCATTTCCAAATATTAATTTCTTTCTTACCACAATTACTTATACATCTAAATTTAGGTATAATATGCTACACAAATGTAAATCATGATATTCAAAAAAACATTTTTAAATCTCTGATCAGTATCATTTAAAACATTGCTATTTAAGGCCTGGCATGAGAGCACATGAGGCAGGAAGGCTGAGGCAGAAAGATCACTGTGAGTTCAAAGCCAGCCTAAACTATATAAAGAGACCCTGTCAAAAAGCAAAGAATGAAGAAAAAAAAACCCAGCTATTTAGCAATCCTATCACTCTTACAAAAATTTGCACCATTTGTCATTCTTTGAACCAACTTAGAATTAAATTCAAATGCTAAATAAAAGTTAATAGATTTTCTATTCTAATTTAGCAAAGTTTTAACAATTGAGTCTTACCTGCTTGGCTGATAACATTTACTTTTTCAACGTTTAAATCCTTCTAGTAAATTGCAAGAGTAAAATTTTCAAAGCAATAGAACAGAAGATCTGAAATGTACCTTTCTCATCCTACTCCATCACTTTCTATCCTTATAAGAATTTTTTTTTTTTTTTTTCAGAACCAGGATTGAACTCAGGCTCTTGTGCATGTTAGGGAAGCACTTATTTCACTGAGCCATCTCCCCGGCCCCTAAGACTTTTTATTTTTTTATTTTTTTATAAGACCTTTTGATGTTAAAAAAAGAACAAAATTACTCAATACATTGTGATTTACCTTACCTGTAAAGCTGAAAGGAAAAAAAAAGAATTGGAATTTTTCTCTCCTCATCTTTTAAACATGCCTAATATACAAGAGTTTTCCATACGTGCTGCCCTTAAGCAGCTAAAGGACAAACAGTGTACGGAAAATGTACCAGTTACACTCCCATGTTTGGAGGACGGTGTGATTTCCAGGTTACCCATTAAGTTACACAATATTCAGTAGCATGATGGAGTACATATCACAGATGATGCATTATTTGTGCCTAGCTTTCCTTGGGTTTAGAGAGTATTTTAATTTCATAAATATACATACATATTTTTTAACTGAGTTTAGCTCCCCAGTAGGCTACATGGCCTAATTAAGAATCTTGAAATGTGAACTGTAGAGAGAGTCTAAAAATAAGAATCAGCCACAAGCCCTTATTATTAATTTAAATATGATCTGAAATAGCACACACAAAAGGCCAAAAGGACAATTTATAGTGGGGCCAAGACTATCTGCTCTTGTAGGCGGCATTCAAGTTCCCCTCTGACTTGCCCTCTGTTGGAAAGATTAAAGGAAGGCCTGAAATTAGCATTGCATCCATCACTCCAGTTTCACAGTGTCCAGTCATTCTCTGTGTTCTATATTCAGCACAGCTGTTATTGGGGCTCTTGAGATGTTAGGCTCACTAATAAGTTATTTTCCAGTCCTTTAGCAAGAATGGAGCAGTAAGAGAAATGACTTGTCTTGATGTGTTCCAGCTGGAAGCAAATAGGTTCTTCTATCGAAAAGCAGGTCATTGCCTCGAGGTTTCCAAATGTTGCCTAACTGAGCACTGTATTAGGAGTTAGTAAGGACCCCACTGGCTTTATGTGATTAAGAAAATAGAGGGACATGGTGATTCAGCCCCAGGAAGAGGCTCAGCACTCTCAATTTCAATCCCAGGTTTCCTTGCTAACACGTTTTTCAACCTTGAAAACACCACTTAGCCTTTGGCTGTGCTTTCACTCCTATAGCCCTACTTATTTAATATTTAGTGGATACTCAGAAGAAAAAAAAAATCTTGTTCCTGAAGAGAACACAAAGCAAAAACAACTGGCTCTGTTAATTCAGTGTTTATTTTATAAGGATCCTATTAGCAGTATTTCATAACCTATCATTCCAAAAATGCATTCTGTACTAAAGTAGAAAAAGATCATTCAATATGTAGAGAATATTCATTAGCAATGTTTTGACCAGATGAAGGACAGGATAGAATCAGCTTGCCTTTTAGAATCAGCATACAATTCCAAGAAGATCAGAAAAAAAAAAAATGAAGGCTTTCAGTCCATTAACTACAGTCTGTAGTACGGAGAGAGAAACAAAGACAACAGTCGAAATGGTTGGGGGGGACAGTTGTGATTGTTTATTTCTTCCAGTTTGACTCAGCTGATTAAATGTTCCTCCAGTTTTGTCAAAGGTAATTTTATGATGTATCCAAAAAAAGTGATTGCAATGGGGGAAATGAAATAAAAACCTCTCTGCCAAGGCACAAAGGAGCCTCCTTTGTGTTAGAACGCGCTCTCTGCTCTCCTTCACTCGTGTCACCAACACATTGTGTCCTAATGTGAGCGGCCGTGTTTGCACAGACAGCACCGGAGTTCCTAAGAACTATTTGGTTCAACAACCTCGAATCGCCCCTGACATTTGCAATATTCAATGTAGCGACCTGGTGCTACAGTGTATTCATGGATGGATGTTACAGATAGATTTCTTTCCCTGCAGCGAGGAATTGTTTTCAACAGCAAATCATGTACGCCAGAGTCTTTAAAATAGTTAAGCTCTAGAGTGAAATTTGGAGTTCTTTATTGTTTTGATTGCTTTCTGTTTGGGTTGTGCTTGTTTTAAAACAAGTTTCCATGATTACCCTAGCCTCGGAAGGCACAGTGAAATATTTTATTCAAAGACCCAAATAGGAAATAATTTAACCTGCACAAAAGAATCATCTTCACCTATTTTTGGATACAATCTGTAAGCATCTCCAGCACACTGCAATACACAGGAACATATTTTTCACCCTTTTTCTGTGCATGCTTTATATTTTTATAAGAAATTCTTGTAAAGATGAAAGTGAATATAGGCAGGAAACAATTAAAATATGTAAAGCCATCTAACTCCTTTTGGATTTCAAAATTATATCCTTGAAAACTTATCAATTTAATCCCAACTACTTCAGACTGTGTAATTATTTATGCAAGAGCTGTACTAAAGTTTAGAGCTGTGTGTGGGGGAAAAAAATATCAGTAATAACAGATTACAATGTTAATAAATTGAGCATCTCATTAGAAAAAAGGAAATTCTGTATATTTACTTATTAAATAGTCCAAATTTTTTTTAAACATTTATTTAGTGTGTGTGTGTGTGTGTGTGTGTGTGTGTGTGGCCAGCTCAGCCCACCAGGGGGCGGGCTGGCTGACATGTGGTGCTGGGGGATCGAACCGTGGTCCCTGTGCTTTGCCAAGCTTGTTCCAAGTAGGTGCTTTAGACCACTGAGCCATCTCACCAGCCCCTAGTCCAAATTTTTACCAAACATCATTTAATATTTTCATGTTACTCTATATGAGCATTGTAAAAATAAAGCCTCGTTGTGCTATGCTTTAATAGAATGGTGACCTCGTGCACATTCGCCAGGCAGGCCCTTTGTCCCTGTGCTAAATGGCCCCAGGCTGCTGCATGATGGGAGATTCTATAGATTCAGCCTCTTCTACCTTCCACTGGGATCTGTCATTCTGCAATATTTGGAGTCTCACAATTTCTCTCTTCACCATCTTTGCTTCTAACACAGATGTAGTAAAATAACTACTTAAAGTTCGGGGCTCCCTGCTGGCTCTATTTCTACAAGGAGAAAACTTATCAGGCAGAAGCCTGGATTATGAAATAATGGAAAAACAAAACAGTAAACAAGTAGGCAAATGTGCAAGTTATGTCTTTTACTAGACATGCGTCATAGCCATTAATACCTAGCTGATGTTTGGTTAAATTATTTTCTGTGTAAGCGTACTAGTATAATGTTGTCTTTATCTGACTTTATCTGACTTTATTCTTCTTTACTCTACAGTATTTCCAGAGTTCATCAGTGTGATTTTTTTATTAATTTAGTACAGGGTCTACAGGGTCTCACTACACAGATCAGCCTCATAGTGATCCTGCTGTTTTCAGCCTCTCAAGCACTGGGATTACAAGCTTACGCCACCATGCCCAGTCTCATCAGTGTGATTTTAAATCTTAATCCTACACATTCAAAGTTCTGCCTACCTTTCCATGGACATGTAGTAGGTGTGTGGGTATGTTTTTCTATCTTAGTCATCAGGACTTTGATGGATTTTGTGATAGTTATGGTGAGTTCGAGCCCAGTTCATTTTGAATACAGTTATAACTAGTAGTTACAGCTTCTAATGGGCAAGCAGACCCTCAGTAAACCTCACTAGGGAAAATTTCATGACTTATCTATAGAACCCTGGCATAGCTGAGAAGTCAATGCTTAGCCTCTCATTTAGTCCAATGAACCAAGACAGGCTGTGCCTGACAAACAACCACTACTTCAGCACGAAGTATAACAGAGCCAAAGAAATTCCAAGCTCCTATTCATCACCCATGTGAGAGAAATACTTTATGACCTTTAAAGTGGGCCTTTATCCATTAATACAGCTCCCTGACAATGCTCAACACATTTACTCAGGGCGGATTTGACTCTTGGCACAATGAGCTCTAAAGGAAGTTAACTAAAAACACAGAAGAGCAATTCTGATCATTTATTTCTTTGGGAGGCTGAAAAATTTGCTTACGAGTCCAAATCCTCTAACCCAAAGTACTCAAACTGTCACTAACACATATAGCAAGTTCACAGACTGGCAAAGATCACATAGACTTCTCAATTTCTCCCTGGGGGAATCAAATCTGTTTGTCCTACAGCTGAGCAGAGATATATTTTAATAGTAGTACTATTCTTCAAAATTAGCGTCTGCTTCATGACTAATTTTACAGGATTATGTGTGACCATTAAATCAGTATTCTCTTTTGCAGCATGTGGTACTCACTTCACTTTCAGAAGTTAAGGTTCTTTAAAACCATATTATTTTCTCTTCTGCAGAAGAGCCAACCAGTTAGGAAGAACTGTTAGAATTACCGTCATATGATTATATTTTATAATGTGCTTTCACATCAAGCAAAGGCAGAAGTGGGGAAATGGGCCCAGAGCTTTCCATCCAGATGAAACATAAAGACATCTAATTGAAGAGGTCATATATCCAGAGGCCAGGGCTGCTTCAGAGGGCTTAGATCACAGTCCATCCTTTGGTGCACTACAGAGCCGGCTCGGTCTTCACCTGGGGTCGGTGTGTGTCAGAGGTCAAACCGGAAACTGAAAACTGGAATAATTACCGACTCCATGGCCAACTCCACATCATGCAATGCCCTCCTAAATTATCCCTGGATGATCGGAAACTATTTGCAGGCACCCCAGTGCTCCTTGTACTGAATGCCTTCCCTGTCTGCTGCCCCCTTCGTCAGGCCAGATGGGCCAGAGACACATGGAGCTCAGCCCCATCTCCCTTCATTCCCTTTAGTTGCTCTCTCTAAAGAATAGAAAAGCTTTCCTTCATCTCCATCCACCACCTCCTCCCCATCTCCTGCCCCTGCTATCCCAAGCAACGTAATTTGAGCTAAAATACCAATGGTGTTACTCAGCTCCTTTCATGCACCTCTAGCATAAAAAATGGAAATCACAAAAAAAGGAAACAATGGCTCCATGAACCTTGGAGATTAATACGTCTTCTGGTCCCTGCTGTCAGATTTATTTCTTCTTTGTAGCTAAATCAGGTCATTATGCTACAAATCTTCGTTCTACATGAAAGATTTAAATCTCCACAGAATTTGGAGACTGGGGAGGGGAGGAACAGGAGTAATAAACCATACAGAATAATAGGCTGTAGTTTCATCAGGATGTTTGTACAGAGGCTACTACCAAATTCTAACAAACTTTTCCTGACCCCTGTCACTATCTACAGTCCCTGGGAATCCCTGCAACAGACGGCACTCTCCCAGCTCGCAAACTTTGTGCTCAATTATAAACTCTCTCCACATCTAAGATATTGTTTCCAAACAGTTACTTTAAGCAATCAAAGACATTCAAAGATCTTTTGGGTTGTCGTGTGATAATAATAGCAATTGCTTTAAAGTTCCTATAGCTCAAACATTTGTCCTGGATGTGTTCTAAATTATTTCTTAAGAATTAAAAGAAGAAGAAAAAGAAGAAGCAAGCATAATGCACAGCTTAACAATTCCATTCTCCTGCTTTAAAATCAAATGGTGGGGACAGCAAACGTCTGAAAAGGCATGAAATCATCAAAATCACCATTCAGTGAAACCGCTTTGGGATAGATGTCTTTCCTGTCATGTTTATCCAAAGAAGCAGGATGGACACATTGACTATATTAATGAAGATAATAATGTACCAGGCTTAAGTCAGGGCTGCTTGTATATAAGAGCGATTTGGCAGGCTGGGTAAAAGGTCCTGCAGCTCCAGCAGCAGTCACCCTTTGCTCTCTGTTTATCTCAGGAGGCTACAAGATGATGACAATTGTAGCCTGAAGCCCTGCACTGGCATACTTCCATTGTGCCTAAACAGAACAGAAAAGGGAACACCTAGATGCTGGTTTGGTGGGCTGAGGGAAAGCCACCTTGGTTCTGGATATGCATTACAGATCCAGGCTTTTGAGGTGCCTTCTCTCGCCTAGTTTCCAGGAGGCAGTGTTCATTGGGACCATATGTAAATGACACCCTGGGGATGAGCAAGGCAGTGGCCCTGGGCTTAGGACCTTTGGAAAATGTCCAACTGCCACATGTTTAATCATGTTTTTTTCCTGACTCCTAGAAGGGTTCCATTTTCAGTCATTTCAAGAACAGCATTTTCCTCTGAAGGAGGAAAGGTGGACCCCATCGAGAAGCAGGAGGAAATGTTCTTAGGTCAAAGTACTTATGTCAAAGGATGTCACAAAGCTGTTGGGTTCCTGCCATAAACAGTTGAAATTCTGACTGAGTGAAAGGCTAGAAACTGGGACTGACCCTGTCCACAACCTCAAAGTCCACCTGACAAAATTATCTCTGACCTGGTCCCATCATCTTGTCTGGAATTGCTCGCTCTAAAGACCTCTTCTCTGCTAAGTGTGCCTCCTTCAGAAGGCTCCTATTTAAATGCTAATGTGTTGCTCACCCAATATCAGTCATTAGTTTATTACATTAGCCTCAGCCACCCTGGAAAAATGGAACTTGGTTGGGCAGGCACTAATAAAAGCCAAGGTGAAAGGGATGTTCCAGCCCATGCGCAGGGAGCGGGGATGAGAGTGGTGGTGATAAAGAGTGTCCTGGAGTCAGCAGCTGGAGATACTAAACCAAGGGGGGTATTGGAAGTGGGGTACACATACACTTTCCAGAAGAAGTTAGAGGGTATTTTCAACAAGCCTTGTCTTCATCAAAGCTTTGTCTACGGGTTGTCCTGAGTTTAAGCAAACTCCAGCAAATAAGACAGAAAACGTTAGTCCCATCCTAAGGAAAAAAGAGACAGTCAAGCAGTCCACATGCCTGCAGAAGCCATAACTCAGCCGGGAGTCAAAAACACACCTTTGGCCCTTGCCATTAAAGATGGTCCAGAACAAACTGGGTCAACTCTATTTGACAGAATGACAGCTATTCCCTTAGTGGCTTGGGGATGTTATTTGGAAATCAGATTATTTATTTTTAAAGACAACATCCATTGTCAGACTTGTTTTTCTTTCAGTTAATCTAAACAGGAGCATCCTTATCTGCAAGGACACAGATACCTTTTTTGTTGAGCTTTTTGCAATACACAAATGTGCTGCACAGTAATGATCTTTCTGGTTAAATTAAGATGTTCTGTATTACAAAAGCCTATATGTGCTAACAACATGAATTAAATGTAGGAAAAATGTTTCACTGGGTGTCTAAAAGGCAAAAAATGGCACAAAAATTGTGCAAACATTTTTAACACAGTCAACTTGTTTTATTAATTTTTTTTAATGACACTTATTCTTAACGTGCTCAGATGTCTCTCAGAGGGGGAAAGTGGTCCACGAAAAACCTTTTGATCTTCATTCATTTTCAAGCATCTGCAAATTAAAGGCCCTACTGGGGAAATATTCTGCTCATTTGTTGGCTGAGAGGCACTCTGGTTTTCAATGGGAAGAAAGATGCCGAGCTACATTTGGAGAAGTCTTAAATGTAGGAAATAGCAATCTCTCCATGAAGGCAGAGGACATGATTTCCTGGCTAGCTTCCAGTGGCTCTACACTAGAAAGGAAGTTTCAGAAGACCCAGTTAGTAAGGCAGAAGCATGAGTCCTCTAAAGTACTCCCTTGTTAAAGAAAATGTCTTTGCACCTATGACATCACCATAATGCCATAGAGATGAACAGTATTTAAGGATTGAGGTGGGGGAGTCAGTACCTGGGAAGAAGGAGATGATCCAGCAGGACAGGAGTATGTGGTACTGGTGAAAGCAAAGCTTTGTGTAAGACTGGCATGGATTTAAGTAGAGAAGTCAGTCCTTTCGGACTTCAACTACATTATCATCAAAATGGGAAAAATAATGCTGTCTCCTTTATAAAATTACTAACAGCATTAAAATTAAAAATATCTGTACATGGTTATGCATATATAAATCACAGTACCTGACATACAGTGTAGTTAGTATGCAAAAGACCTGACAATCATGGCAATAAACAAGAAATCAAAAAATAGGGGCTGGGGATTTAGCTCAGTAGTAGAACAATTTCCTAGCAACCTGGAAGCCTTGGGTTTGGTCCTCAGCACCAAAAAAAAAAAAAAAGTAAAAAAAAAAAGAAAAATGCTGGTGTAGCTCTGGTGAAAAGGAACTCCCCTGCATTGCTGGTGGGAATGTAAGCTTGTACAATCATTGTGGAATTCAGTGTGGAGATTAGAGAATTAAAATGTAAAATTCCATATTACTTACCTAGCCCCCCACATCACACTGTGTGATACATTCATACCAATGTTTGTAGCAGCCCAATACTGGAAACAGCTTGCATACCCATCAACAGATGATTTGATAAAGAAAATGTGATAGATAAACATAACAGGATAGTATTCAGCTATAAAGGATTAACTTGTAATATTTGTCAAAAATACATGCACCTGGAAAACATAATGTTTCATGAAATAAATCAAACACACAAACTTAAATACCATAAGTAACTGTCATTTGAGTAAGGCAAGAATAGAAGGATTTGTACTTTTTCTCTTCTTACTTCCTTGCACATTTCTTTCTTTTTTTTCTTTCTTCTTCCAATTTTACATGAGTATATCTGGCAATATGAATAACTAGTTGGAAGACAACACTATGTATTATAACAAATACTATGAAATTCCTAATACTTTGTTAAGTGAAATTCTGTATCACTTGCATTTTTTTCCATTTTAAGTCTAACTTGTATTCTCTTTAAAAAATAAAAAATTTAATTAAGTAAATAAATTCTACAAGTTAAAGTATAATAAAAGGCATAGAAGGATACAAAGGGATAGATCTCCTGCAAATGGGAAGAGGCCCAGAAAATGTGGGCAAGAGGAGGAAGGAGGAAGATGAGAAATAAGTAGAATAAAGATGTAGCATACCCTAAATAAATATAAACATGATATTTGATTTAAAAATTAGGATAGGACTAATAATATCAACAAGAATAAAACTAAAGATTTAGAAGAAGGGCAGTCAGAAGGAAGAGAAAGTGGACAAACAAGAATGTAGCTGTGTTATGTGCAGGTGCCCACTCCTCAAGAAGACTATAAACTGCATACTCTACAAACATGTATTAATAAAAAAAATTTAAATTTTTTTCATTTAAAAAAGTCGATATTCTTGCTATTTGTTCACTAAAGAATTGCACACATAAAGAATGCCACTAAAATTTCTTATTGAAATCTTGTAGGTTTTCTGACGCACATAAATCACAAAGGAAGCCAGCTGTGGTGGCACATGCCTAGAATCCCAGCACTTGGGAGGCTGAGCAGGAGGATCACTATGAATTCAAGGCCAGGCTGAACTGCAGGGTGAGACCCTGTCACAAAAACACACACACACACACACACACAAAAAAAAAAATATATATATATATATAATAATAATAATAATAATATTTCATAAAGAAAAACGCATAAATCAGCCTCTATAATTTCACATGTGAGTCAACAGGTCCCAGAGAGACGAGCAAGTTATCTGAGATCAGGAGCCTCGTGACCAGCAAGGTGGCACTGAAGACGAGGCTCCCAAGACTTCCTGCAGTCCTCTTTCTGTCATCTTCATGTGGCTCATAAGGAAGACAAGAGTTTTGCATCCCTTCTAATTCAAAAACACATGACCTGAAGGGAAGATTGCCCCTGGAAATTGCAAATCAAACTACTCTAGTGAAACCAGCAATTTTATTCAGTGTTTATTAAAAACAAACCAAGCCGTGCTTCCCTGCTAACTTTGTCTCAAACCTTCACTTTATTTGATTTAATAATAACATAAAAGTGTAGGGAACTGTTTAAGCTATGAAAAAAGCCAGAACACAAGCATCCAATATCAATGATTAATGCACAATTTGAATGGAGGGAAATCTGAGTTGAATTCTACTGATTACCCTCAGTGAAGGCATTAGCTTAGTAAACCACAGTTTTAATAGTCCTGGTGAAACTGGAATGTCTTTACTTTAACAACTTCAAAGTGTCAAAATGAATTCAACTTTTAGCTATAAAAATCTTAAGGTAGTGTTTGCTGTTTTTAAAAAGTGAAGGGAGGGTAATAGAGAAAAAAGATATGACCAAAATGTTATGTCAATGTTTGGACATCATTTTAAATGTTATTTGAAGTTTTCTCTAGTTAGCCCCAGTTCCTTCTTCAATCATTTTTGGGTACAGGCTGTATACACACACATGTACGTACAAGAGCACTCAAGCACGCACACGTTCTTCCATATTTCTGCCAAGAATTGTACACTGGAACTCATTTTAGCGCGTCTGCAACGATGGGAGTTGGGCACACGGGCGCGTGCATGCGCACACATTTTTGTTGTATAGTCAACCGGAAGTCAGGAATCTCTCTGTATAGGGCGAACAACCACTAAGCTAGTTCTGAGAACTGAGAAGGTGTGTCTTCAGGAGGGCGAAGAGAATTGAAACATCAAGCAAGTATCCCCATTTTCATTCAGCCTGAAAACCAATATAGCATTGGAAACCTGACTTCACGCTTCCTTACCCAAGTACCTGCGAGGAAACTCACATAGTACCCTATAATTCAAACAGAGAATGAGATGGCCTGGGGGCGATGTAGGAACAGGTAGGCACCAGGCAAGGCAGACTAAATTGAGCTTTCCTGCTACTGATGACAACCGTTAGCTTCTACTATTTCTGACTTCTGCATGCTTGCTATCTAATTATGTCACATCTTGAAAATGCAGCAAGAGAAAATTCCATTTCAGCTCTAATAATAGAAATGGGTAATATTTACCACTTTCACAGATTGTACTGTGTTGTGAATGAAGGCTGCCTCTTCAAACACATTATATAGATGAAGTTTCTCTGCATAGTGGAGCATATGGGAATTAGAAAACTAAGTAGACTATGGGAGCGATGTGATTTTAAGAAAGTAATTTAATCTAAATTGTGGTGTTAAATGGAAATCTCATCCATAAAAATTGTATGTTGGAAAGGCAACTAAATGTCTAAGTAAGGAGAAAAAGCAATTTTAAAATGTTATTTTAAAGTATATTAGTGGTACTGCATCCTACTCTTGAAAAATCAGATCATTTTCCCAAACAAAAGCTTAGTCTATAAACGTAGTAATAGCAATATGCTGTATTAGCCAAAAATAGGAGAAAATGCCAAGATATCCTTTAACCATGGATGAGAGAAAAATGAATGGATTGCATTCTGTAATACCACAGCTAGTTAGGAGCGGCAGCAAGAAACAACTTGCATACAGCTTCAGACAAGAGCATCTTAAGAAATGGTACAACATCTCTGTGTGGGCTTTCTCCCTGCTTTAAATCCACAAGTGACCACAGAGTTCAAATTTCCAGTGACTAAATAGGATTTATTACAGGTATCTGAGGTTAGCTCAATGTTTGGAAACCATGCACATCAAATTTCTGTCATGGTCAGCAACGTATTTCCCCATCAGTATTTAGCTACAGGGACCCTCATCTTAAGAAAATTTGGGATGTGTCAAGCACATTAGATAAACATAATTTTTCCCTGAGTCACAGTAAAAAACAGACAATACTAGCTTGTGAAAAGTTCAATAGTCTTTCTTTGGGGTGAAAAATCCAATGAAGTTTGATAAGGTGCAGTTAATTTGCAGCAAATAAAATTCTTAAGGCAGAAGTACGTTTCAAGAATTGCAGGATTATTTTCTTTATAGCAAAATAGTAATTCAGTGTGTATTAAACAGAACACTTCATCCACTCACCTGTTGATGGATACACACACTGTTTGGAAGACCTAGCTAGGTAATACCTGCCTCGCCAGCTCCCCAGAGACAATAACTTAAGCCTTAGGTTTCCTCCAGCTCTCCATCCCCAGTAGATCTCTATGAGCAATGTGAGGTAAGTAGGACCACAGAAGATGCTGGGCCTCCACTGACAGGACCACTCCATCCTCTCATGGACCTTAGTCCATTGCTTCCCTGCTGCCTGAGTCTCCCTCCCAAAACATGCAGCCTCCTGTATTCCTGATACCATATAAAGAACCATAAAAACCCACTCCTCAAGGGAATCTTAGAAAAGAACTTTGCTACCGTGACCCACAGAGCATGTGTAGACAACATGTAGATGTCTAAAACTTCACAAATGTACACAGCATTTTTCAAAAACTATGCTAACCTGAATGTTTTAAGTGTGATATAGAGTCAGCGAGATAGCTCAGCAGATGAAGCACCTGCTTTGGCAAGCGCAAGGACCAAGGTTCGATCCCAAGTCCCGCATGCCTATCCAGCCCTGGCCCTGGGGCACACTGAGACAACCACAGAGTCTGGGTGTGATGGCAAACACCTGTAATCCCAGCACTGGGGAGGCTGAAAACAGGAGGATCACTACGAATCTGATCTGCATAGTGAGACCCTGTACCAAATACACAAATTTAAAAAAATAAAATAAAAATAAATGTGACATAGCTAAAATTTAAATGTCAAATTATTCAGATATTACCACCCTGCAAAATATGCCTTAACTGTACAAGAACTGTTCTATTTATAACCTAAAGAACACCATGATAAAATTCATGTTCCTACATGTAAAATATGGAAACTGGTATAAAATGGCACACTTCACTTGATTTGTAAGCCTTAAAGTATTGAAAATAACTTACCACAAACCAAGGGTTTGTGAATGTGTGTGCTATTTTTGAAAAATATTTTGGGAAATAGTAAGGCAAAACAGAACATGGAATTTCTTTCTGCTCTGAATATAAAATCTTTTCTGGGCACAAACAGTTTCAAAGAGACAGAAACATTAGCTACCCTGCTTTGATCAGTACATATTTTATTCATATATTGAAATAACCTAAATATATATATAAGTATACACACACACACACATACATACACACACACATAATGACATGTTAGTAGAAATTTTTAAGGAGATAGAAATTCTAACTATCTTGATTTGAACACTGTGCTAATTTTAACTAGCAATTATTGTACATATAAATGTGATGCACACCACATTTATACTTACAGCTAATAATTGCTAATTTAATTTTTTAATTTTATTGAGAAACAAATAGCAATGAGACAGTTTCAAAATAGGTTAGTAGGACAGTTGCAATAATTAATACATTGCATATTGTTGTCTTCATAGTAGTTATTCATAGTACAAGATGCAGACATGATATACTGTCCAAACACTTACTACAAATCTTTCTTCTCATTGAATTAAGAGAAAGTAGCTGTATATCTATCCTAACTATTTTGTATATAGATACAAAATGGTCCTTCATTTATTTTTTTCCATAATTTTATTCACAGACAAATAGCAACGAGACAGTTTCAAATCAAACTGGTAGGACAGTTTCAATAATTAACACACTGCATACTGTCTTCCTAGTGGTTATTTGCTGTACAAAATGCAGACATGATATCCTATTTACAAATGTTATTACAACAAATCCCTCTATTCATTAAGAGAATGTAACTATATATCTATCTTAACCATTTTGAATACATATACAAAATGGACATTCATTTATATATCCCCTTTCTTGTTTAGTTCCGTCATTTGAATATTATAGGTGTGTTAACTCAGCAAAAATATTCTAAAAGAGTCCAGTAATCCATAATAGTATTGGGATTGACTGGCAGTGTCAGAAATTTGGTCCTTCATTTATAGTCCCTTTTGTTGTTGTTGTTTAGTTTTGTCAGAGATGGGTATTCCATTCCCATTTAAATATTGTAGGTGCGTGAATTCAGCAAAATGATATTTCAAATGCTTGGACTAAAAACCTGAGAAGAGTGGGGAAAAGTAACAGCCTGAGGAGGCGGTAGAGACTCAGGCATGGAGAATGCAGATCAAGCTGCCTATCCCCTAATCCTGCCCCCGGCTAGCATAGCAGCCATAAGATGCACACTGCAAACACCCTACTACAGCTAAGGAGACTGATCCAGAACTGCAGCTGCTGCTCTGCGAAAGTGTTCTTGGCCTTACCCTTGAGCTGCACTCCCCACAGGAGGGTGCCTGCCCTGCATTGCATACTAAGGGCAGATGGGTTCTTGTTTCTGGGAGACTTGAAGCTCCTGAGCTGTCCAATGTGACCTCCAAAACTCCTCAAAGGCACTGTCAAATACTCCTTAGACTGCTCAGCAGGGGCCTGCACAAGCTGTCCCTCTAACTCTCTCAGGCTTATCTCATGGTCTGATTATTCCCCCGCCACAGTAGCTTCCCTCTCCATTTCCTCACACAGGCATTTCCTCTGATAAAATCCTGCACATTCTATCCCATTCTGCTCTGTGCCCTAGAGCAGGATAGTGGGATAGTGGCCTGGAAGCCTGGAAGCACTTCTCTGCTTCCTGCAAGCCTTCTGTTGCCCCATGTGTACACAGCCTCCTGATGCTTCTCTCCACTGTTTTCCTGAAAACCTGCATCAACTTTTAAAAATTTATCTTAGCATATTTCTCCTCCTGGTGATCTGCTCGCATTTAACTGGACGACATCAGAGTGCTTTGAAAAAGCAGTCTAATCATAATGAGATAGTTCATGCAGTTAGATAGACACTCATCAAAAGTTGGGAGTCAGGTATTGGTCAGGGATACTTATTTTTAATACTTTAAAGCTCATAAATCAAATAAAGCATCCTCTTTCATCCTAGCTTCCACAGTTAGATTTAGGAAAATGAAGTTTTTCATGGTTTTCTGTAGGTTATAAATAGCATAGTTCTTGTCTATTTTAGACATATTTGGCAGTATGTGATACCTAGACAAGTTGGCATTTAAATTTCAACTATAGTGCCTTTAAAATATGCAGGATGACATAAGACATAAGCTAGGCTTCTAAACTTTGGCTTTTTATGACTAATATTTAAGATAATGTATCAAGAGGTTAATATCCCACTTGAAATTGTCTCTATGTCTCTTTCTGTACACAATTGGTTTGATTGTTATGACTGTCAAGATAAATTAGGAAAGAGTTGAGCCAGTTGTGCCTTTAAACACAGCTTTAAATATCCCTGCCATGGAAGAAAAATGAAAAGGTTAAACTAGAAACTTCTAAGGGCTTTTTTTCCAACTTTAATAGTATAAGATTTTATAATTCTATGGTTTAATGCAGTCAGCTATGTTTAGAGCCCTCCCTCCCCAGTCATGAGTTCCCTCTGCATGAAATTTGAGTACAGTGGAATTTCCTCCTCTAAACCTTTTGACAACTATGAAGATTCTAGTTCTAATATATGAGAATCACTAGGCCGCTGCTGAAACCAGCCTCCATCAGGTGACAACGCACACAGTACTGGCTTGAAGGAGGAAAAGATTTCTCTTGCCTCGGACTTCCTTCTCCCTGCTGCTTTGGGGGTGAGGGGAAGGACGGGAAAACTAGAAGTGTTCATACACTCTAAAAGTAGTCCAATCCAATTTTCCTTAAAAATGTTACCTTTTGTATCAGAACTTATTTGGAACAAATACCTCCAAAAGAGTCTGAATCATTGCACGATGCCATTTAACCATGTTTAGCTACTTAGTTCTCTATGAAGCCATAAACGTCTGACTAAGCTTTCAGATTTTAACTTGAATGGTGAGAGTATAAAGATTCCAGGTTTTGAGTGGGGAAATCAAAGTCTTATCTGTTTCCAACCATCCCTTCATGGACAATACTTTATCTGCACCTTCAGAAGTTACTCAGATATGGGGCTGGGGAGATGGCTCAGTGGAATAAGTGCTTCCCTGGCAAGTGCAAGGGCCTGAGTTCAATCCCTGGTTCCACAAAAAAAAAAAAAGAAGTTACTCATATATCAAAGAAAAATGAGATCTAATTAGGTATCTCCTACTGTTGTTCAAAAAAATGAAATCATTACTGATGATTTTATCAAGTATGATTTTCATATGATAGCATCTATCAAAACTAATGCATATTTCAATGTATGTACTTACATACATTAACATGTACATGTGCATATGAATGTTTATCTTGACATTAAATCCAAGTATAATAGAATTTCATTGTTAAAACAACTTTAGCAATTATGACTCTTCCAATTCTAAGACTGTATATAGGAATTTCCAGGCCACCTCTGGAACTAGTTCTAATCATGTGCTTGGAAAACACCACATTGGCTCTGTGGCTTTTTGAAGGGCTTTCTCTCCTAATCTTATTCTTCTTATGTTATTTTTCTCCTGGGTCCTCGTTATTAGGTAGGTGTCCCTCAAAAGTCCATATGTTAAAGACCTGATCATTAGTCTGTGATGCTACGGGAAGGTGTTAGTGCCTGGACACGGCCTTGAAGGGGATGTCCAGACACTAGTCCTTCCTCTTTCTCTATCTTTCCCTTCCCAGTCAGCAGTATGTAAATAGACTTCCTCCGCCACATGTTCCCACCGTTACATACTACACTACTAGGGGCCCAAAGCTAACTGACCATGGATTAAACCTTGGAAACTGTGAAGCTCCTAAACCTTTCTAGAGTATTTTGTCATTATCATGGAAATCAGACTTAACAGTCCCTAAGGAATGTAGACAAAATAATTTTTTTTTAATTTCTAAAAACTCTCCTATCATGACACTAAGGAATGAACACTTTCAGCTAAAAGGAGATTTCTGAACTCTGAGCTTCTATAAATGCAAACAAGTAGGGTTTTTTTTTTTTCTCCTTTCAAAGTTCTCAAATTCACCTTTTTTCAACTCTGTAAACATCATTACTTAATAAAAAATATGAATTATAGCTTAATACTTTTCTCTCAACAAATCCACATCTTAGAAATTAATTCTGTTGAATCTGATACCAATATATTTGTAAACCAATGGTTTTATAACATGTAACTTTTTCATAATTAGCAATGTTAACAGAATTATATAACTCTAGGTGCCACAAGCAATACAGTTATTCTTTTCCATAATCACACTATTGTGACCCAACTCCTTAATAAACAATGACTTTGTTTATAAATTTTGTCACATATGAATAGTTAGAGAACACTCTGAAGAAACTAAAAGGGCATTAAGACTTTCTGCTTTATTAGTCAGTTACTTTCTCTTGGCTTCCAAGCTACTGACTCAATCTATTTTCACAGCCACAGTGACAAATTTGTATTGGAAGTCACAACAGGGAGTAGGTAAAAGACCTTTGCTATATCTTATATTTCCTTCATTTACATAAGTATCATAATTTTAAGCATTTCAAATATATAATGAAAAGTACAGTTAAGAGGATAACAAGCCTCAACTCAATTTTTCACCCAGTTTAACCAGTACTAATATTTCATAATATTCCCCTGAATATTTGTAAAATAAAGTGTAAAATTACATTGAAGAGTAAAAAACACCATTCCTTCTCTCCCTAGAGATCTCACAATAAATGCTACTACTGTTCCTATCATTTTTTCATATTTAACTACGTAGAGATCTATTGTAAACAAATGCTATATTAACATATTTTTCTTTTTTTTTTTTTTCGGAACCGGGGATTGAACTCAGGCCTTTGTGCTTGCCAAGCAAGCGCTTATTCTACTGGGCTATCTCCTCGGCCCCTATTTTTCTAATTTAATATTGCCAACCATATCCTTTGACAACCTATCTTTTTCCACTCGACATGGTAATGTATGATGTATCCATTTTGACACACAAAGATCATCTCTTTGTAATTATTAATGTTTAGTCTATTAAATTCTGTTTAATGTTTCTATTTCCTTATTCTTAGACTATTTTATTTCCAATTTTCTGTTAATACAACTCTGCTAGGTTTTTAGTATTGGAGAATTGGAAATTGAATCCAGAGCAATTTTGCTAAGCTACACCCACACTTTTTATTGTGTATTTTGAGACAGGTTCTTGAAAAGTCGTTGAGTTGCTCAGGCTGGGCTCAAACTTGTAATCCTCCTGCCCTAGCTTCCTAGAGTGCTAATACACCTGTCTTGAATTGACATTTTTAAACATATCTTCTTGTTTGAATGTTCAATCAAAATAAATAATGTAGAAATTGGTTGTCTATTTTGTAGGATACACACATCTCAGAAAGTATTATTAAATAACCTCCAAAATGAATACATCAACACACCTAAAATCAGCAATCTTTGAAAGTCTGATGTTCCTATATTATTGTCAACACCCAGAATAAAGACAGTTTTTAAGCTTTGCCAATCTGCTGATTTTTAAATTCTGTCCATTTAGTTTTAAATTGTATTTTCCCAATTAGCATTATGATTTTATGATTTTTTACAACTATATTGGTCTTGATAAATTCTTCTTCATTCAATTAACTTTCATATTTCCTGCTTATTCTCTATTAAAATGTTTCCCTTTTTGTTTTTAGAGTTAGATTTGATATGTGTTTTGTTTACTAACTCTCTATTGGCTGTTTGAAGTACAAATAATTTCAAATTACAAATATCTTGAAATATGAACCCTATACATTCATTTTATAATGTTCTTAGCATATCTTTTCTATGTTAAATAATTCAAATTATTAACCTTTTTAAAGTTTAAATCCTGCATAGGAATTCTTTCACCACTGTGAAAATCATGAAGTCATTTATTCCTGCATTTTTCAATTTATCTTTACATTTTAATCCATTAGGATTCATTTTTGTGCATGGTGTGAGGTAGATTTAAAATTTTATTTTTCCCATAAAAGTAGTCAATTACCTTATACCTTTCATTTTCCACAATGACATGAAAACCATTTCTCTCATATGTTAATTTCTTGCATACACACAACTGCCAGGCTCCCTTGCTCTGTTGCACTCGTGTATGTGCACATCCCCTGCCAGTCTAATGCACTTTAATTACTATACACTTATAACAAATTTAATAAAAGATAAAGGAAGTTCATTCTCTTCCACACTCAGTTTTTTTTTCCTTTGACAATTCTTGGCATTTTAATCATTTGTGTTAATTTCATGAACAGCTCGTCAAGTCAGAGAAAATATATTAAACTGGCTTTGATTTTTTTTTTTTTTGAGATGAACACCAAAATTTATTAAGTTTAAAAAGCAACTTTAAAGAATTTTATTTTTTATTTTATTGACAAACAAGTATCAATGAGACACTTTCCAAGCTGACTAATAGGACATTTTCAATAGCTAATACATTGTACATTGTTATCTTCTCAGAGATCATCCACAGTACAAGAAGCAGCCAGGACATCCCGTCCAAACACTACTACTACAAATCCTTCCTCTCAGTGAACCAAGCAAAAGCAGCCGTACATCTATCCTAACTATTCTGTTTATACAAATACAAAATGGTCCTTCCTCTCTATGCCCCCTCTCCAGTTCAGTCCTGTCAGAGATGGGTATTCTTTTGGCATCTAAACACTATAGGTGCGTGAATTCAGCAAAACAATCCAACACAGTAAACTGGCTTTGATTTTATAGAATGTCTTGAGAAAATTAAAATTTGAGTCTCCTGTTCCAAATATATGGTATAACTATTTAGATCTTTATATATATTCTTCAATAAACATTAATATTTCTCAAAAGCTACATGTGCATAGTCAGGGGTTTCCTAGGAAAACAGGTATAATACAGGATATGCAAATGTATAAGAAATTACAAGAATGGCTTGTGACAGTCAGCCACAGAGTTGGATGAAGAATCATGCAAAGTGACTGCACACTGGGGGCTGAAGGTCTAGAGCTCACTGCAGTGTTCTGTGGAGGTCCATATCAGGAGGCCGAAGAGTCCATGCCAGAAAACTGAAGAATACACACCAGAAGGTTAAGGGATCTATGCTGACAGGCCAAAGGACACAAGGCAGAAGCCAGAACATCTGTGCTAGATGCCAGGAGATGACGTTCAAGCAGACAGCAAAGGCTGGCTGGAGCCCCTCCAAGTCAGTCCTTCATCATTTTCTTTTTTATGCCAGGCAGTAAGCAACCCCAGGGTGGGTCATCTACCCCATAGGGTAGGTCATCTACCCCATAGGGTAGGTCATCTACCCCATGGGGTAGATTTCTGCCCTAGGGCAGGTCCTATGCACCCTAGAATGTAGAACTACTGAGTTCAAAGCTTCAAAGCTTCTCAAACTGACATAATCATTCAACCATTACACTATGTTAAATTTAATTGCAGGTACTTTGTAGTTTTGTGGCTATAAAGAATGTTTGCAAATTGTATTTTCAAGCCAGGCATGGTGTTATATGGCTGTAATCCTAATGACGAAGGAGGCGGAGGCAGGAGGATCACAAGTTTGAGCCTAGTCTGAGCAAGGCACTGTCTCAAAATCAAAAGGACTGGGAATATAGCTTAGCAGGACAGTCCAAGCATGTGGGAGGCAGTGGGTTCAATCTCCAGTATATTTAAAATAAATTTTATCCAATGTATGCAAGTACCATTAACTTTTGTAGATAGTTCTTAAACCTTCCAGTAACTTCTACTAGCATAAAATAGATTCTTTTGAATTTCATGTGGAATCATCTCTCATAACAATATGATTTTCTATTCCTTTGTTTCTTATCTATTTTGGAGTTCTTATTGAGCTACCTAAAGCCTTTAGAACAATACTAAGTAGAAGTAGTAACAGACATTTTTAAATTGTGCCTGACTTTAAAATTATGCATCTAGGCTCACTGAGATTCTGGGGTGCGGTAATCATGTTCCTCTCTGCGGTCTCCCTTGCCAAGAACAAGTCAAAAACCCTTTTGGTGAAAATGGTAAGCCAGGCCAGGACAGGTATTACCTTCAATGCCAGGAGAGGCCGACTCCAGGAGAAGCTAACTCTTTTGCATTATGATCCAATTGTGAATAAAAAAAGTGCTCTGTTGAACAGAAAAAAGTATGCTCTCTCTAAACAATGGATTGAAAATGAATTTGATTTATAAATGAGAAGACTGAGGGTGGGATTCTGATTCAGAAACCCCACAGCCTATAATAAAAGAAGAGGAAAGGCACGGCATCAACTGCCTCCTGTGATTTGAAGGCCATTGTGAAAGGGAACAATGTGGTGAAAGAAAGTCCTTTGTATTAGGACAAATATCATCGTATCACATTTATTTATCTTTCTGGATATTTTTAT
>NW_004524598.1:7465196-7470339 GCF_000260255.1 Octodon degus
GTGGTCCCTGTGCTTTGCTTAGCTTAGCTTGTTCTAAGTAGGTGCTTTAGACCACTAAGCCATCTCAGCAGCCCCTACTTTTTTTTTAGACATCCCTTTTGTATAAGAAATTTTCTTCCTATTCCGTTTTTTTAACCTTATTAACAAGAATTCCTATTGGATCTAGTATATCTACTATAATGGACATATTTTTCCTTTTATGGTAATATAGTAAGTTACACTAGGTTCTATAAAGTTAAATCATCCTTATAATCCTTATATGAACCCTATTGGTTGGTATTTCTTTAGTTCTGGAAATTTCTTATCTAGTCTATTCAAGTACAAGTATTGGCTTTTGCCCCTTCCTATTTTCTCTTTTTGGAAATAAATGCATTGTTTACATGTCTAACTACTGTATAGATTATAGAGAGAACAAAGATAATTTCTATCAGATGTGTTTTAACCTCATTCTATTTCACCTACCTTAATGCATTATATTTGTGTTGGTTACGCGCGCGCGCACGTGTGTGTGTGTGTGTGTGTGTGTGTGTGTGTTGGTTACTTTTCTCTCATTGTTGAGAAAAAATACTCAACACCCAAAATTAAAGAGAGAAAGGTTTGTTCAGCTCACAGTTCATGGAGGATTCAGCCCATAATCAGCTGGCTCCCAGGCAAGATGGCATGGCAAAGGGGCAATAGCTCAAGGTGGCAGAACACAGCAAAAGCAGCACCAAAAATGGGAATATAATAATTTTTTCCTTCCTTACATTGTATGCAGGCTACCTATCCTCAAGTGGGTGTAGCACTCACACCACCTCCATGCCCTCTTGCACAGTGTCAAGATGTTTTCAAAGTGAGAACCCTGGCCCCCTGCTGAGTCACTTAAACTTCTAAACTTCTCAAGTTGACACATTGTATCAACCATTACAATCCACCCCTGGTCAGTTTGGCAACCAGACACAAAGACATGCTTGTTCTTCATATTTCACAGTGTGAACATTATAACTCCGTTTTAACAATCTTTAAGAACCAGTATTAAGTTTATCAACATTATATGACATTAGAACTAAAATTAGAACTAAAACACTCTGCCCTTGGCCTACCAAAGTCTCATGCCCATCCCTTTATGTAAAAGGCATTTAGTCTATCTCTAAGTTGTCAAAGTCCTAATAGCTTCAGCATTGCTGAAAAGCCCAAGACCCAAGTCTCCTCTCAGATTTAAGGCAAATTCTTAGCTGCAGGCCCCTGTACAAGTGAAAAGTTAAACACTCCCAACATTCAATATCACAAGATAAACATTTTTTATTTGAAAAGTTACAAATAAGGGGGTGTAAAGAATTGGGACTAAAGCAGGTCTAAAATCCATCAGGGCAAACACTGTCCTATAGCTCCACATACAGCTCTGAGGAAATCTAAAGCACACTGTGAGCTCTAAAGGGCCGCGACGGCTCCACCCTGACTGCACTTCTGGTAGTAGTAGCTCCATGGCTTCTCCCTTGGACTTGTTTTGCTCCTTCCTCACAAATATCAAACAATCCACTTTGCTGATGTTTCCAAACTTCTGGGGACTCCACTGCATCTTTGGCTTCACCCTCACATCGTCACACATTGCCCTCTCAGGGGCACACTGCCTAGCCTCCTATGCCTTCTGAAATTGGCATAGAGCCTTCTTCACCTTACAAGTCCTGAAGTCTTCGTGCAACTAAGGCCATCACCATGTAGATGATGCCAAGATCAGTTGCCAACTGGAGCAGTAGTCAGAATCTCCTCTTTCTTGGCGGTAGGAGTTGTGTGCCTAAATCACTGAGCACTCTAAGTCCAATTCTAAGGAACAAATTTTCTATGCTGCCATCATTCTGGAACATGGTAAGGCTGCCACCACACTGTAGCATGGTGCTCTGAGGCTTTCTCCTCAAAGCTAATTGCTTCACTTTTACAGTTTTGAGGCTGCAAACTGGAGACTTGCTGTTACTTGGGACAATCTCATGTTGTCTTTTATATTCTATTCCTTCTTAGCAACAGAAATCTCCTCCACTCCATATTTGCAATCCACAGATTTCTGGAGTTCCCTTTCTAGACAAACACAATATTTTAAATCATTCTGTTGGCTCTTTGCTCTTGATTCTCAACACAAAACTGGCTAAAACCCCAACAAAAGCCATGCCACCATCTCAATATTAGACTGCCTTGAAATTTCTCCTGCCATATTAATTATCCTACCACCCCTAATCTCAGTCTCAGGCAAATTTCTGGACCTAAGCAAAATGTAGAAAAACTTTCTGCCAAGAAATATCATACATCATATGGAATCTAACAACCAAAGCAGTCCTTCACAGCAGAAAATTCCTGAGCCTTGTCTTTACCAGCAGGATTTCTATCAGCTTTCTGATCTTCTAAGCTCTGATCAGAATTTCACATACTGAACAGCCTAAGGCATTCCAGTTCTATGCTTGCAGGTGACATCTCCAAGCCCTTCCAATCTATTCTCACAGGTCATTCCCAAAGGCTCTTGAGCCACATGGCCAGGAACACTCACAGCATTGACCCCACTTCTCTAGTACCAAATTCTGTCTTAGCTACTTTTCTGTCATTGCTGGGACAAAAGTACCCAATACCCAAAATTAAAGAGAGAAAGGTTTGTTTGGCTCACAGTTTATGGAGCTTTCAGTCCACAATCTGCTAGTGCCAAGGCTAGGTAGTGGGGCAAAGGGGCAATAGTGCGTGGTGATGAAAGACAGAAAAGGCAACCAAAGTAGGAGGTAGGGGATGACAAACCTCATTTCCTCCCATATACTATAAGCAGGCTACCCCACACACACACACCAGGGTGGTTGTAGCACTCACACCATCTCCCTGCCTCCTCTTGCACAGGCTCAGGACGTTTACAAAGTGAGGACCTTGGCCCCCTGCTGAGTCACTTAGTTAAACTTCTACACTTCTCAAATTAACATAGTGAACCAATCATTATGACACTATACTTTTGTTCTCTTTAATTTTTCATTTCTTATCTCTGCTGCATCCTGAGTGGATTTCTCAGGCTACCGTTGAGGCCCCAAATTTTCTCTTAAGTAAAAATTTAAACAAATACTTGACTTTCTCACTTAATTATGGAGCAATGGCTTTTTTGCAATTTCTAAACACTTTTTCAGCTAGTCAATTCATTTTACATAGAACTCTTTCTTTATATCTTTACTTCTTTTACTATTTTGTTCATTTTAAGTACACTTATTTTATAATCACTTTAAGATTACTGATGTTCTTGAGTTGTTCATTTTTCTGCTTGTTACATCTGCTGCTGATGTTAGTCAGGACCACTTAAAAGACAAAAACCACATCAGTGATTTGAATAGGAATATGTTAATATCAAGAATTATGAACTAATTTCAATAACGGAACTTAGAAAAAATGGGGTATACCTATGAATGTCCATTTTGTATCTGTGTATTCAAAGTGGTTAGGATAGATATATAGTTGCATTCTCTTAATGAATAGAATGATTTGTTCTAATGGTGTTTGTAAAGAGGATCACAAGTCCGCATCTTGTACAGCAATTAACCACTAAGAAGAATATATGCAGTGTATTATTTGTTGAAACTGTACTTCTGATTTGATTTGAAACTGTCTCATTGCTATCTGTTTATCAATAAAACTTTGAAAAAAATCAACATATTTAAATAAAATCATACAATGTGTAAAGAAAAAGAATTATGAACTAATCAAAGATGGTTAACAATAAAGGCAGGTTAAAAAGGCCTCTAATAAACCTAAGTATACCAAGTGCAGGGAATTGCTATTACATTTATTACTGAGAAAAAGTACCTAGGAAAAAACAGATCGGACAGTGATCCCTTCCTCACCAAGGCTGAGATCCTCTTTGGAGATCATGTGATTTCAACCCATGGAGCAGCACAGTCTTCTAGATGTCACTGGCCAGAACTGTTCTATAGCAGCTGCCCGTTGTGATGCTGGAGACATTTGTTTAAGATACTGTGGGCTGAAGCTGACCAGGCAGTGATATTTGGAACTGTCACATGGAAAAACACCCACTGATTCACCAGAGAAATTGACTGCAATTGAGCTCCCCTTGGTCTCCCACAAGCTACAGGTGGTTGAGCCTTAGTGGAAAAAAAGACTCAGGAAACCCTTTCCCTATATAGCTTACAAGGCCTTGCTGGCACACTTTATTGTCAAAATTTAATATGGTATCTGCTGGCAAATAATCTGATTCTACTAATAAAAGTCAGGGTACCAATTCCAGGTCTCCCATGCCACACCAGCCTGGCTCTCAGTCTTGGCATGCTGAGCCACCAAGACTGGGCATGGTAGTGCACACCTGTAATCCCAGGTTGGGGAGGCTGAAAACAGGAGGATGACTATGAGTCTGAGCTGCATAGTGAGACCCTGTACCATATATATATGAAGAAAAAAATCATGGCAGTGGGGATACATGTACAACTAAGAAATGTGAAGTTAATTGGAACAATTGACTTTCTTTTATGATGGGTTCCTTTCTCTTATCATTTGTAGCATTTTATTTTTAAATTCATTTTCTCATGAAGAATTTATTTTTCAGACAAATGAAAGTTTCATTAGAATTAACTGTAACTTTAGGGCAAGTTTATACCTATTTCTTTCAGATTTCAAGGTTTTCTAGTTATCTCTAAATCTTCACTAGCTTAGGGATTCCATATAATATAAGCAGAATATCATGGACCTCAAATTGAAAGATAAATTAAAACTTTACATAAAGCCTGCCAAGAATGCCTGCCAAAACCAGATGGAGGTGTCTGAAGAAGCCTGATACTGGGACATTTCTTCCTTTGTGTAACTCATGCTTGTTTAACTGATGGCTTTGTAATGTAACTTGAGATATTTAAACTTCCTTAGCAACCCATGATGTCGCCCATCCTCCAATCACAATACACCAAATCTCCCTTTGTACCTTCCTGTTTGCCCTTCTTATAAAAGCCCCCAAACCCTGCCAGGTGGGGCTCTGACTCTTTGAGAGTAATCCCAGTCAAGCCCACCAACATAAATAAACTGTCTCCTGCAGGATAGCTCAGCTGCATAAGCGCCTGTCTGGCAAGCACGAAGTCCTGAGTTTGATCTCCCTTATCTAGAAAGAAAGAAGGAAGGAAGGAAGGAAGGAAGGAAGGAAGGAAGG
>NW_004524598.1:7470439-7484961 GCF_000260255.1 Octodon degus
GAGAGAGAGAGAGAGAGAGAGAGAGAGAGAGAGAGAGAGAGAGAATTATCTAAACTGCTTCCTCGACCTTCATGGTGCCATTTCTTCCCCTGTCTATTCTATTTTCTGTCACAAAATCAGTATGTCACTGAATTTCTGTAAATTCAGTTTTCACAGGAATTTTCTTTTGTACCTTCCAGAACTTCAGATACAGTCTTATTTTCCTCTCTGAGTCTTTTGGTGAGTTTCCATGTGTTTTAAGCAGGGAAATAATTATGAAGAGGAGCTGAGGACTAGTGATCTGATCTGATTGTGGTCTGATTGTGGTCTCATTCTTTTAAACACTGCACTCTCCTGACTCCTGTCGTTACTCAGTAAGATCCAACAGGAAGCTGTCACAGAGGTGCCGGCTCATCCTGGAAAAGTGTTCCTGAGAAAATGTGGAAAAGACATTTCAGGGTAACATTTGTTGGACAAATAAACATAAAAGTTACTCCAGGATAATCTCAGCTTTAAATGTTCTATCCTATGATACACAGGGTATTTGTATTGTATAGATCATAAAATCACAAAATAAGATCCGTGTAAATATGAGACACATGTAAAATAAAAAATCCTGAGAGTCATGTAGAACAAATTCTAATATTCATTTTATATGAGTTATATAATATTTATAATCAATAAAATATTTATATGGCATAATCACAATCATACATATGTGAACTCACATGCATTCAGCCCCTAGCACAATATCCTTAAACCTGACTTTATTTTTATACATACCATAAATATTTTAAGGTTAAATGAAAAAAATGTGTGAACAACTTTGTATAAATGTGGGCTTCTCTTCAAGTTTCTCTTTTGCTTAGCATTTTTCAGCCTCTTATAGCTCTTAGAACCAAAAGATCAATATACAATAATAAAAATGATCAAGAGAATGTCTAATTGGGGCTTATGTATACTTGGGACATCCTTTCAATCACTTTTATTATTATATATTGATCCTGTAGCACAAAAATAGTGAACAAATTCAAGAAATCATTTCCCCCAAAGGTATTCACATCCTAATCCCTGGAATTTGTGAATATATTATATTACATGGCAAAGGGGAATTGGGGTTCCAGGAATTAAAGCTGCTAATCAACTACCTTGAGGTGTAGAGATTATCCTGGATTATCTAGTTGGGCCACATGTAATCACAATGTAATTCATAACCAGAATAGTCAGGCAGGAGATTCAGAGTCAATGATGATATGTAGGAGAAATGGATTCTGCCTAAAGCCTCCAAGAAAGAACACAGCCCTGCCAAGACTTTGATTTTAACCCCTTGAGACTCTTCTGACACTCGTCTCCAGAACAGCAAGATAACATATATGTATTGTAAATCATTAAAATTTTTGGTAATTTGTTACAGCAACCACAGAAAGCTGATGTACCCTTTCCTGTCATCCAAATGGGAGAGAGGTTTGGACTTAAGGTCCTGAAATTAGTGCTCAAAAGAATTTAAAGACCTGCTCAGATTATCATGCTTCTTCTTTGAAGCATGCTTCTTCTTTGAGTTTTCTCTTTTCAGTATACAAGCTCCACCCTAGGACTAAGTCCCCCAGCTTTGAATTCAGAACTGTTATTTTAGGATGAGAATGTGTATCTGTCCATATCCTTAGTCAACAAGAGTTTATGTTTCTAGTAAGGAATCTCCCTGAATCACAGATACACAAATCTATCTCACGCACAGTATATCCCCTAAGATATCCCATACACTCATCAAAGTAACACAGCCATAACTACACTTCTGAAATGCCGACCCCATCTGTAGTAACTAGAATCTTTATTTGAGTTGATGCAAAATTCACTGTTCCTGTTCAGATCCAAGTCACCTCCTCACTTTCCCCCATACTTCACATTCAATCCATCGGCAAGTTCACCTCTTCTATGCTCAAAATGCACACACGTCTCACCACCTTCACTGTTCCCACCCCAGTCAAGCTACTGTTCATACTTGTCTAAGGGCTTCTAACAGGTCTCTGGATTCACTATTCAATCCATTCTCAACACAGCAGCCAGACTGATCATATTTACAACATAAGTCTGACCTTGTCATCCCTGTACTCCACACTTCTCAATTTTTTCTGTCACATTCAGAACAGACTAAAGACCCTGTTCTCACCCTCCCTGTCCTACTGCCCTTTTCCATGACTCTCTTTCACTCCCTCAGCTCCAGAAACACCAGGCTTACTTCTCCTGCAACAAGAGAACACTCTGCTGCTCCTAAGCACTTGGACTTACTGGTGATGACTTGAGATTCATTCCCTTAATGAGGTCTTTCCTATCCACCGTGCAAAACAAGAAAAGTCCACCTACTCCTCACTCTTTCCTTCCACTTCCTACCTGAGTTAGCCTCCTCATCTTTCTCCATAGTATTCAAAGCCATTTTACATAGTGTATATTGTTTGTTGACTTTTTGCTATCTAATGACATTCAGCATCCATGAAGTAAAGCTCCATGAAGGCAAGAACTACTGTTTGTTCATTGTTCATCCTCATGTGTGTTGTATATCTTAAATGTCTCCCCAAAACTCCTGTGCTGAAGGCTTGACCACAAGGTATCAGTGTCCAGATGTAGGGACTAGAAGAGATGACTGGATCTTGTATTATGAGGACTCCAACTTCATAAGTGGATTTACCTGCTGATGAACTTTTAACCCAGCAGACTGTTGCTGGGATTCATGTGACCTACTAGGGGACACAGGCATTGGGAACACATTCTGGAAGGATATATTGGAACCCTGACCATTCTCTCTCCTCCCTTCTATACCCTTTTCCCTGGTTTGTAGCCACCCTGAGGTGACCAGCTTCTCTGTGCTACATGCTCCCCACCGCGTTCTGCCTTGCCATGGGTGCAGATAAATGGGGCCAGGTGACCTTGGGCTGAGACTTCTGAAACCATGAGCCAAAATAAGTATCTCTTCCTCCTTTAGAAAATATATCCAAAGATCTAAAACTATATCTGGCATTTAATAAGTATGTACATAAGAATATATTAAATAAATAAAATTATTGTCCGAAGACCTAGAAATACAAAGATGAATGAAAAATAATATTAGACATTGAAGAACTCACAGAAAGGACTATCCAAGAAAGTTTTCTGCAGAGATAGCAATGCTATCTATCTGTTCTATCTGATGCAGTAGCCCTGAGTAGAACGTGCCTACTGATCACATAAAATTTGGGTAGTGTGAACTAAAAACTGAATTATAATTTTATTTTAATTATTTTAAATGATCACATGTGACTTGTAACTACCATATTGAACCATACAGGTAGAAGGCAAGAGGTAGATATCTAAATCAATAATACTAACACTAGAAAAAATGTAATATAATCAATTTACTGATAAAGATATGCAATAATAATAATAAGGGCTTATAGGAACTCAGGGAAGAAACACACTAATTCTGATTGAGCTTAATTCTTTTGATTAGATCCTCCAATATCACTGAATGATTTTCCCTTATAAGACTTTGCATTCTTATTCTTTTTATATTTTTGTGATTAGTTGGTACCAGCCTTCTTTATTCAGCTATGAGAGGTAGAATTGCAAGCATCTTCCGCTATTGGCAGGATGCTTTGTATACAGTAAGATGTGTTTTAGGTACTTTCTCAATTCTGGAACAAAATATCCAACACCCACAACCTAGAGAAGAAGTTTACTTTAGCTCATATTTCAGCCCATGACCCAGAAATAGAATTATGGCAAAGAAAAATCCATCATATTATAGCATCCAGGTAGTAGAGAGTGAAAGGAGGACCTAAAAATGGAGATATACACTCCTAAGTAATACCTCAATAACTTGTTTCTAAACAGGTCCCATCCCTACCTGCAAATTGGTTATAGGACCCATATTCCAGTTACCTTCATAAACTCTTCCTATAAGCACATGAAACTCTGTGAGGATAATTTGGATCTACACCATGACACTTTGCCTCTGAGCTCCAAAAGGTTTATGTTCATCTCATGAAAAATGCATTTAGTCTATCTCTAAGAGTAACTAAATCCTTAAAAATTCCAGCAGAAAAGTCCAAGAACAAAGTCTCCTTTGAGGGGGCCAGGGAGATGGCTCAGTAGAATAAGTGCTTCCCTGGCAAGCACAAGGGACTGAGTTCAATCCCTGGTTCCACAAAAAAAAAGTCTCCTCTGAGCTGTAAGGCAAACTTTTAGCTATGAGCACTTGTAGCAGTCAAAAAAAAAAAAAAAAAAAGAGTTAAAGTGGTCAAATATACAATGACACAGAGCAAACATTTCTGTTCAAAAAGGCAGGAATGAGGAATAGAAAGGAACAAGGCCAAAGTGAGACAGAATGCTGGCAGGTCAAACATTAAATCTTATAGCTCCATGTGCAGCACATATGTCAGGTGGGGATGACCTTGGGCAGTCTTGCCATGTGGTCTCACTGGCAGCAGCCCACATGACTATCTCTTAGGCTTGCTCTGCTTGCTGCCTGTAGTTTTCCTTAGTAGATGTCCCACTTCATATGATTTCTACTCTACTTTCAGCTTCACACTCTATCCTTTCAGGTGCACATGGCCCAGCCTCCTAAGACTTTTAAAATTTAGGTGGAAACCCCCCTGATGTCACAACTCTTACATTCTTTGTGCCCATAAAACCAGGACCACATAGATAACACTATGACCTACCACCAACTTGAGCAATAGCTGGACCCACTTGACTAATGGTTGCAAAAGCCTCTTAGTGACTGGATGGTCTAACTTCGAGAAACTTTTTCTTAATTGTCCCTAAATAAGTCTGCAATGAGTGGGGTCTTGCTAATTCCAACAATGATTTGATTGCTCTGATACAAAGTACTCAGTTTCGGGGCCGGGGAGATAGCTCAGTAGAATAAGCACTTGTCTAGCAAGTACAAGGGCCTGAGTTCAATCCCCAGTTCCAAAAAAAGAAAGAAAGAAAGAAAGAAAGAAAGAAAGAAAGAAAGAAAGAAAGAAAGAAAGAAAGAAAGAAAGAAAGAAAGAAAGAAAGAAAGAACTCAGCTTCTTTTTAATATTAATATTTTCAGCCACGCAACTCTCTTCTGTTCCAACCTAACAGGATTTTTTCTGGAAAAACCAAACACTTTTTAAAGGAGATCTTTGCTCCTGTTTCTCAGTATAAATCTTGCTAAAAACAACAAGCAGTCCTCACGCCATAGCCTGAACACTGTGCTGCCTTGAAATTCTTTCTTCCAAGTTAATTAGCCCGCTTCCTTTAATCTCACTTTCCAGTAAAGTCTCAGGACAAAATGTAGACAAACTTTCTTCCAGAGCACAATATACATGGCCTGGAGTCCAACTCGCCATGGATTCTGTCTTCCCAACTACAACACCTGAAGTCTGGTCTTTGCCATTTGCCTTTGTATCAGTGTTCAGGTCTCCTGGTCTCTAATCTATTGGTGCCCAAATCTGTCTTAGGCACTTTCTTACCCTTGGGACATCATATCCAACTCCTGTCACTTAAGGAGGAGAGGTCTAGTTTGACTCATGTTTCAGTCCATTATTGGCCAGCTTCAAAGAAGACACACCATGGCAGAGGCACATCATAGAGGAAAAGCTGCTCCTGTCATGCAAGCTGGGAAGCAAAAAGAAATGTAAGGCACTGCAGGGGGAAACATACACTTCCAGGTCCTACCTCCCATGACCCACCTCTAATCAGGCCCTCCCTCCTAACAGCAAGCCAGCTATAATGCCCAGTGATCCAACTGACTTCCATAACCTCTGTTTATGAACACATGAGGGTCTTGGAGAACATTTAGATACAAACAAGAGTATGTGACCAGTAAATGGTTTAACTGACTGCTGAAATAGTTATGAAAGGCTTGCAAAGGACATGATATCTGAGTTGAACTTTAAAGAATAAGTAGGAGTTTGCCAGGCCAAGAACACATAGAATGGACCTGAATCAGGGAAGATGACACATGGATGGCAGTAACAGTACTGTCATAAAAGGAGCCAAGATTTTGGTGCGTTTATATTGGAGGTAGATATTTTCAGTTCTTACAGCCTGACAGTTCAAATTAGATAAATTTTACAAAACCTAAAAGCCAGTGTGAAATAAAAAGCCACACAATTGTTTAGTGAATTGAGACATGTTAGACCAAGACTGTAAATTTTCAGCCAATTGCATACAGCTTGGTAAGAAATGTAGATTAAGTTTCTTTAATTGTTTTTTTTTTTTCGATTCAGAAAATTATCATAATTCATCTTGTAGAGACCTTGAGGTTATTTAACTGAAACTTTCCTTGGTCCAATGAGAAAATTAAGACCCACAAGTGGAGCTAATTAATGCAGAAATGGGACTATATTCCAGATGTTTTAGCTCATAGTCTTGGGTCATTACCAACAAACAGCAAATACACAAGCATATGTCTTCCTCTCACCTGGCACAAAGCAAGCTATGGGTCCTACAATATGTTCATTTATAGCTTCCAATCACTTTACAAAACATAGAGAAAGATGATCCTGTCACTGATTTTCTATCATGTAAAAAGGAACTGTCAAGACCAACCAGTGAAAAACAGATAAAACACTACAATTCTTCAAACATAATACTGCAATTTGAAAGAGTTAGTTACACACTATAAAATGAATTGCTCATTTCACAACCAACAAGATATAAAATGGTACAGTAAAATGAGAATCATCCTACACATTTATTTCCCTTACTGATTCAACCACTCACTAGCTGAGTTATCTATGACAACTAATTAACCTCTCTGAGCATCATTTCTTGATTTTTAAAATACAGGCATTGGATTTTAAGACCATTTCTGACTCTATGGTTTTCACGTGATTGTTCTGAGTTAGAAAAAACAAGAGAAAATTCCACTTGAACAGAAGCTCATTTATTTTTGCTTCTTTACAGTCAGTCCAACAATCCAACTGATATTTCTTCTGTCAATCTATAAATTTGTTAGCCTCTAAACAAGTTTCCCAAAACAAGAGCTAGTACCACAGATTCTTCCTTATTCTGCCCTTGTTCTATGCTTCATAAATGCTCTTACTAACAGTTCCCTTAGCATCCTAACTTAGACAACACACCAACATTCAAAATTCTGGGAGTTTTCAAGGAATCTCTTTTGCAAGTCCTGATGTCTTTATCACCAAGCTACAACCAATTTTCTGCGTTAAAAAATATATTGAGTTCCCCAGGTAAAAATGAGATAAATGATATACTTTATCCTTCTTGGTATCATCTTCCTTCAAAATGTCCTTCTGGATGTCCTGGAGGACAACAAAGACTAATTCATAACAAATAAGAATAAATGAATAGTTCATTGCCATGGAAACAATTATGACTTCCTATATGAATATGTTTAGGGCCCTAAACAGAATTACCATGGTTTACCTTTATTTCCACCACTGAAATTGAGAATTACTCCTTTCAGTTCAGTTCAATTTTTCATGCACAAACACAAGCAGAAGTTTTCCTTTAACTAATTTCTTTTGACATACATGATTCTTTTCCCTACTTTCTTGAGCTCGCCAACATGTACGTAAGCATTCACAGTATGTCTCTTAGAAGATGAGGCTAATCTTCTGCAAGCCCAATTAAGAACAGATGGTTTAAAAACTGCAATGTAGTATTTGCATAAAAAGATCATCATACTTTGACACTGTAGAGTTTAGATTACTTTAAATTGTCTTCCCAGAGAACAGTGCCCCCAACCTTAAGCAACAATAACAAGAAAATGTGCCATAAGTTTTTTTACCTAAAGGGAAACATTTCACAGCAAAGGTGCTGTGAGGGGGAAAGTAACACAAATACAATAAAGTCATGTGACATACTGTGATTTAAGCTGTCACATTTGCTCTGTTGTAACAGATACCTCCTAAATCTGATAGGCTTTAGCCACCTCACCTTCTCAGAATCCAGACAAACCTAAGTAATACAAAAGGGTTAAGTCAAGATAATGTATATTCTATTTAGCTTTCTTTAAATTATTCTCAAGGTAGAGCTTAATGACCTATCGTCTTCTATGAATCAAGGTAAATCAGGCTTGCCATTGTGATTTTCATATGTGAAGACTGCATCATATCAGTATATCTCTATTTTGTTCTGATTCATAAACAGAAGTTTGGGTGACAGATCAGCTGCTCATGAACAAGGACAAATTGCTCTGTTCAAAGCAAACATTTTAAAAATGAGTTGTCAAATCTTCAACTAGAAAAATCCAAAAATCTGGTCATTATAAAAAAAAGTGATTGATAAAAACAATAGCTTAAAAATGCAAATAAATCTGATTCTGGTTTGAAAAACAAAACTAGAAATAACCTCTTCAGTTGAGGCAAACCTAGATAACCATGTTTTATACCACACAGAAATGTACCTCCCAGATCACAACTAACTGACAGGGCTTCTCACATGGCATAGACACAGTCGATAATCAGATAAGCTACAAGGGCTGTAAAATACTCTGCTAGGAAGAGAAAGTTCTAGTGAGATTCTTATAAACAAGAAAAGTTCCTATCAGATTCTACATCTGGTAATGTTTTGGGTGAATGGAGGAAAAATTAGTCTCTTAGCAGTGAGAACTCAAGCTGGGAAGATTCTTTGAATAAGATTCCTTAGGGAGGGGGAACAAACTGATGTCCCGGTGAGATCAAAGGTATGACTAAGCACGAATTAGGAACAATAAAATGTCACAATGCGACAAGTAAAATAAAAGAGTGAGATACTAATCTATTTGATGAGGAGAAATGAGACAGGGAATATATAAGAAGAGATAAATCATATTAATGTCACAGCACTGAAATGGAGATACTACTGTCAGGATCCCTAGGACTACATTGGACCTATTTCCAGTCTTATGCTAATTACTATCTCTTCAGTTTCCCTGAGAACATACTTCTTGTATTTACCTTTCATAAAGTCTTTAATTACTTAAGCTATCAAAAAAAAAAAAAAAACTTCACTCTTCAAAAGTAGAAATATTTAATATGCCTCCTATCTACAAACTTTTCAGGGTTTTGTCATTTTCTCAGTAGTTTGTTAGTTTTTTACATTTCCAGTCTGTTAGTCTACATTAAGATCTGTTCATCACTTGATTCAACATAGTGAACAGTGGTTTTTTTCAGTTCATGAAATATGAAAGCCACTATCTTCATCATTTTTCTCATCATTGGGACACAATACCCAGCATTCACAATTTAGAGGAGGAGAGGTTTATTTTGGCTCATGATTCCAGTCCAGAGTCATCGGACTCCAAGACAGGAAGATAAGGTGGAAGAGTCTCACAGAGAGGAAAGCTGCTCTAATTATGGAAACCAGGAAGAAGAGAGAAAAGGGAACCAGGAAAAGAGATATGCCCTTCTAGGGCACTCCTAGTGATGTGCCACGAGCCACACCTACCTTCTAATAGATATAGCGCCCAATTATCCAATGTCCTTCCCAAAGATCCACCCATGAGCTTATGAGGTTCATGGCATACATCCAGCTATAAATCATGAGAACCACTTTACAAGACTTATTTCACTAAGTTTTAAAATAATTGCTAATCCACATTTCCTCTCTATAAATTCAACTACACAAAGTAAAATCAAAGAGCATTTTGCCTCTTACAACTGGCTTACTTCACTTAACGTACTGTCCTACATGTTTGTGCATATTGCAGCATGTACCTGAATTTTCTTCTCTTTTTCCTCTTCCTCTATACATGAATGTCATATTATATATAAATATTTACCTGTTCTCTTCCAGCCAGAGCGCAAGATCTCTTAAAAACAAGTAGCATGCAGGAAAAAATAATTCAATACCTGCAAGACGATGAAAAGATGAACAACATGAGACTAATAGGCATCAATGAGAAAGAAGGAGTCAATATACATGATATTAAAAGAATATGGACAAGAGTAATAGCAGAAAAATTCCCAAATATGGGAAAATAATCTGACATTCAGGCAACTGAATCATATAGAATTCCAAATAACATCAAACCAATCAAAAACACACCCAGACATACAATAATCAAGATCCCAGAAATCCAGCACAAGAATAATATACTAAAAGCCACTGGAGAAAACAAACAGATCATATTTAAAAGAAAACCCATCAGAATAATGGCAGATTTCTCTTCACAAACCATCAAGTCAAGAAGAGCATGGAACAAAGTACTTCAAGTTCTCCATGAAAACAAATTCCAGCCCATACTGCTACCCTGCAAAACTCTCTTTCAAGTTTGATGGAGAGGTAAAATACTTGCATGACAAAGAAAAACTAAAGAATTTCATGATGACAAAGCCAACTCTACAGAGACTACTAAAAGATATTCTGGAAACGAAGCAAAATGACCACAACTCCATGAATGAAAATTGAAAGAACCCACAAAATAGGGCAAACAATTAAACCAAGAGAAAAAGAAGTATACAACAGCAAGTAAATGACATGTCAATCACAAATCAATATATCTCAATTCTAACCATCAATGTAAATGGACTCAATTCACCAATTAAAAGAAATAGACTGGCACAGTGGATTAGGTAGCAAAATCCAAAAATGTGCTGTATACAAGAAACACACTTCAATCAAAAAGAAATTCAGCAGCTGGGGAGATGGCTCAATGGAATAAGCACTTCCCTGGCAAATGCAAGACCCTGAGTTCAATCCCTGGTTCTGAACAAAAAAATCCATAGGCTGAAAGTCAAAGGATGGGAAACAATAATACAAACACCAGCATCTCAGATAAAAGCAGGGGTAGCAATCCTGTTCGCAGACAGTCTCAACTTCAAACCAAGAATGATCAAATGAAATAAAGAAGGCCACTATATAATGGCTAGGGGAAAAATAAAGAGGTAACAATAATGAATATGTACTCATCAAACATGAGTGCATCCAAATATATAAGACAAATCTTAAAGGACATGAAAAATCTAATAACCAATATCACAATCTTAACAGGAGAACTTAACACCACTTTATCCCAAAAGGATAGGGCAAGCAGACAAAAAAAATTTAGCAAATTAGTAGCAGAACTGAACCAGAACTCAGAACAAATGGACTTAGTGGACATATAAAGAGTATTCCATCCAATCACATCTGAATACGTATTTTTTTTCATCTGCACATGGGACATTTTCTAAAATAGACCACATAGTAGTCCACAGGTCATGCTTAAGTATATGCAACGAAACAGAAATTATCCCAGGCATATTATTTGACCACAGTGCAATGAAACTGGAAAAAAATGACAAAAGAAACCAGAAAACCCCATAAATACAGAGATTAAACAACACCCTCCTCAGCAACCAATGCATTACAGATGAAATGAAACAATATCTACAATTTAATGAAAATACAAGCATAACTTATCAGAATTTACAGGATGTGATGAAAGCAGTTCTTAGAGGAAAATTTATAGCTGTGAACTCACACAATAGGAAAATAGAACGGGAACAAATAAATACCCTAATGCTGCACCTCAAATGACTAGAAAAAGAAGAGCAAACCAAACCCGAAGCCCAAAGACAGAAGGAAATTATAAAGATTAGAGAAGAAATTAATGCAATAGAGACAAAGAAGATGATACAAAGAATTAATGGAACAAAAAGCTGGTTCTTTGAAGGATTAAATAAAATTGATAAGCCCTATCTAACCTCATCAAAGAGAGGAAAGAAAAAAACCTCAAATTCAACCAATAAGGAATGAAAAGGGTGAAATTACCATAGACCCTCTGGAAATTCAGAAGATCATCAACAGCTATCTTGAGAATCTTTACTCTCACAGAATCAAAGACACAGAAGAAATGGTCAGAATCCTAGACAGATACAAATTACAAAAGCTGAATCAAGAAAATATAAGAACTCTCAATAACCCAGTAACAGCCAATGAAATTCAAAATGTAATAAAAAATTTAATGACAAAGAAAAGTCCAGGTACTGATGGATTCACAGCTGAATTCTACAAGAAATTTACAGAAGATATTATTCCAATACTCCTCAAACACTTCAGAGAAATTGAAAAGGAAACAATTCTCCCAAAATCATTCTTGGAGGCGAGTGTTATACTGATACCAAAACAAGAGCAACATGCAACTAAACAAGAGAACTACAAGCCAGTCTCTCTCATGAACATAGATGCAAAAATCCTCAATAAGATCCTAGCAAATAGAATACAGCAAATCATCAGAAAGATTACACACCATGACCAGGTAAGATTCGTTCCAGGAATACAAGGATGGTTCAACATGCACAAATCTATAAACATAATACACTATATCACTAGAGTCAAATCCAAAAATCACATGATCATCTCCATTGATGCAGAAAAGGCTTTTGACAAAGTCCAACACTCATTCATGTTCAAAGTACTACAGAAAATTAGAATAGATGGCCTCTACTTCAATCTGGTAAAAGCCATCTATGAAAACCCAACGGCTAACATAATTCTAAATGGGGAAAAACTGAAATCTTTTACTTTTAGATCTGATAAAAGACAAGGATGTCCTCTATCACCACTCCTATTCAATAGTTCTGGAACCATTAGCTACAGCCATTAGACCAGAGAAATAAATAAAAGGAATAAGAATAGGTAAAGAAGAAGCTAAATTATCATTATTTGCAGATGGCATGATACTTTACTTGGAAGACACAAAAACCTCCACCAAGAAGCTACTAAAATTGATAGACAAATTCAGTAGCATAGCAGGATACAAAGTCAATACCCAAGAGTCAATAGCATTTCTCTACACAGATGACAAACACACTGAGAGGTAAATTATAGAAACAATACCTTCTACAATAGCACTGAGGAAAATTAAATACCTTGGAATTAACCTAACTAAAGAATTCAAAGAACTTTTCAAAGAAAATTACAGTACTCTGAAAACAGAGATCGTAGAGGATTTCAGAAAATGGAAAGATATTCCATGCTCCTGGATGAGAAGAACCAACATTATGAAGATGGCCATACTCCCAAAATTGCTGTACAGATTTAATGTTATCCCTATCAAACCACCACTACCATACCTTAAAAATCTAGAGAAATCATTCCTAAAATTTATTTGGAACCAGAAAAGATGTAGAATAGCAAAGCAATCCTGAACAATAAAGACAAGGCAGGACACATTACAATTCCTGACTTCAAATTATACTACAAAGCTACTGGGATAAAATCAGCATGGTACCGGCAACAAAATAGACTTGAGGATCAATGGAATAGATTAGAAGATGCTGACGCCTCTACGAACACACTCAGCCACCTTATCTTTGACAAAGGGGCCAAACATACTCACTGGAAGATAGCCTCTTTAACAAATGGTGCTGGAAAAACACTGGCTCTCCACATGCCGAAAACTAAAACTTGACCCAAAGCTATCACCATGCACTAAGCTAAAGTCCAAATGGATTAAAGATCTAAACACTAAAAGAGAAACACTAATTTCCTTGAAGAGAGAGTAGGAGGAACTCTTGAAGACATAGGGGTAGGCAAAGACTTCATGAACAAAAATCAAATTGCACGGGAAACAATTGAAAGAATTAACAACTGGGACCTGCTCTTATTGAGAAGTTTTTTCACGTCAAAAGAAATTACCAACAAAGTGAAAAGGCAACCCACAAATTTTGAAAAAAAACATGACAAATAAGTACTCAACAAAGGTCTGCCCTCTGGAATTTATAAAGAACTAAAAAACACTAGGGCCCCAAAATTTAAAAACCCAGTCCAAAAATGGGCTTCTGAGATGGACACACACGTCTCAGTGGATGAAATTAAAGAAGCAAATGAATATATGAAAAAATGTTCCACATCATTATCCATCCATGAAATGCAAATTAAAACAACATTGAGATATCATCTCACCCCAGAAAGAATGGCTATCATAAAGAAATCAACCAACAACAAATGTTGGAGAGGCTATGGGGAAAAAGGAACCTTTCTCCACTGCTGGTGGGAATGTAGACTGGTTCAGTCATTATGGAAATCAGTGTGAAGACTCCTTAGAAAACTTGGCCTGGAAATCCCATTTAATCCAGCTATTCCTCTACTGGGAATCTTCCCAGAGGATCTGAAAACATCATATCATAGGGATATATGTGTGCCTATGTTTATAGCAGCACAATCTGTGATAGCCAAATCTTGAAAACAACCAAGATGCCCATCACCTGAGGAATGGATGAAAAATATGTGGTATTTTTATACAATAGAGTATTACTCAGCTATAAAAAATGATAAACTCAAAGCCTTTATATTTAAGTGGATGCCACTTGAAGATATACTCATAACTGAAATAAACCAGATACACATGTGCAAATATCGTATAGTTTCCCTAGTATAAGAACTCAAAAGATGAAATACAAATAGAAAGGTATAATACAATTAAACGAAAGTAAGGACTTGAGGACTAGACAATGAAAAGAGAGCAAGGAGAAGAGCTAGGAAACATGACAGGGGCAAGCCATACAGTTGTATGTAGAAGATGGGCAAGGCAATGATCCTGAGAATCTTCAGAAGATTTTTGAATCTAGCAGTTAATTGGAATGATTCTCACCCTGACTAACTAT
>NW_004524598.1:7485886-7509015 GCF_000260255.1 Octodon degus
AGTGAAGCAGAAGACCCAATACTATTATGGACTACTGGACTCTTTTAGAATATTTTGCTGAGTTAACACACCTATAATATTCAAATGACAGAACTAAACCAAAAAGGGGATACAGATGAATGTCCATTTTGTATCTGTGTATTCAAAATGGTTAGAATAGATATATAGTTACATCTCTTAATGAATAGAGGGATTTGTTGTAATAGTGTTTGTAAATAAATATCATGTCTGCATCTTGTACAGCAAACAACCACTTGGAAGAATGTATGCAATGTATTAATTATCGAAACTGTCCTACCAATTTGATTTGAAACTGTCTCATTGCTATTGGTCTCTCAATAAAATCATGGGAAAAAAAATTATGACTGTCTGAAGGGGGTAGATCCCAAGTCCCTTAAGAACATGCTTTTTATCCCAAGAAGCACAAAAAGAGGGGCTTCAAGAAGATGCAGGCAAACAATGATGAGGTCATGAGAGCACATGCTGAGGCTATCAAGGCCCTCATCAAGCCAAAGGAGGTCAAGCCCAAGATCATCCCAAGGGGAGTAAACCGCAGGCTCACTCATCTTGCCTATATTGCCCATCCTCAAGCTTGGGAAGCATATCTGTGTCCACATTGCCAAGGGTCACAGGCCTTGCCAGCCAAGGGCCAAGTCTCCAGCCAAGGCCCAGAATCCATCTTCTGCTCCAACCCAGGCTCCCAAAGGTGCCCAGGCCCCCATGAAAGCTCCACAGTAAAAGCCTCTATCTGATGTTGTGAAGACAAAAGGACTGGTGTGATCCTTGGGCTGCCATCTGTGAGGGTCTGGTGTCCTGTGCTCTTTGTACAAATAAACCTGAGGCAGGAAAAAAAAAAAGGAATGCTTGCCATCCCCATATTATATAAATATCTGCTTTCTGGTGTTTCTTAATACACCTAGGATTAATCATATGAAGTAGATTCTAAACATTATTTTTGGTCTTAATAACTACTTTCCTAAAAGCATGTTTAAGTAATATGTACTCCTTTTGACTAACTTAAAATCTTACATTATACAGTAAATACACAAAAATAACAGAAAAATCTACTTGGTTTATTTATTCAATTTATATATGACACAAATGTTGATTACTATTGCTTTTAATTACTGTAGTAATTTATAAGGGAGAGTCTTCTTCACTAGTGTGTTTATAATGTTCTGAATTATTCTCATATATAAGGTTTATACACAGGTCAAAGAGTTACCACATAGCTTAATTAAGTAGCAAAGGTATCACATTATAGAATAATATAATATAATATAATATAATATAATATAATATAATATAATACAGTACATTCCAATACAATACAATATAATATACTTAATGTTCATAATGATGACTCAGAACATTATCAACAAAAATTTAAATATGCTCAGCACATCTGCTAGAAATAAATCAAAGAATGTGATGCATTTTAGTGACACTAATGTAAAATAACCATAAAAAGTTTCACTTCTTCAAAAAAAAGGAACAACATCTATAATAATAAAAAACCCTCTCTAATCACAGGAATGCACTTGGATTTAATTTTAATGACTCTTAGGAATCAACAAAGCATTGTTCCCAGAGAGATGAGGTTCCAGAAGCCCATGAGTGCACTTTCTTTCTCATCAAATCATCAGAAATCATTGTAATTTCCTAGCTATATTCTTCTCCTTATCATTCATATAGTTGGTGGTTGGTTCTCTCGGTTTGCACTAATAACTTTGCTGTGCTTCATGATTTCAGAGAGCATTCATGCAGCCTTTTAAGGCTTCCCTTTGCTGAATCACTTCCCAAAGATGCCTGAGCTATCACAGAACCTGCTTTATAACATCCAACAAGTCCCTTTTCCTCTGTTTCTTCGCCTCAGGCAGGTCTTGCCTTATCATTTGCAACCATTATGAGTCAAAAGCATTCTCTCGTGCACAAATGGCACAAAGAGAAATCTCAGAGGAAACAACACAAATTACAGAACACATTCATCTCAAGATAGCATGGTAGGTTCATTAATTACAAACATCTACAGTGAAAGGCATAACATTATGATCTGTTCACCAGAGTCCATTACAGTAGCTCTTTTCTTTTTGACCAGAGGCTAGATGTACCTTGAGCACAGAAATATATATATCTTAACAGTGTATTGTGACTCACTTAGTGTAAAACTGGCAGCAGAGATATGGCAGCACTTCAGAAAGTAATGGAAACCAGAATTGGGCTAATGGAAGCAGGAATGTAGAGAAAGTTGGATGTCTGATTGAATCTGAAGAGCAATTCTTAGATAACTATGAGGATTTCTTAGATAACTCACAAGATTATTCTTGGTTTACTTCCACATATGAGTTCAGTAAATGTTTATTAAGTGAATGAGTAACATTTTTAGAACTATATTCATTGACATTCAAAGTGAGATCCAAAAACTAGAGGCCAAATGGCTAATTATTTGATTAATATCAAGATATGCTTCCTGCAGAAGGTAAGTTAACTTGACTGACTTTATTTCAGAGTAACATTGTTTCTATAAAGGAAGCAGTACATTGGTATATTCTAGAAGAGCCTCTTAATTTATCAGTATTTTGATAATCTGTATGATGTTGCCCAGGTATTGAACATCAGATCACTAAATGTAATTGTGCTGAAACGCAGGCAGCAGTAAAGTCTTCTCATAATGTCTGTGGGGCTGGTGCCCCCAAAAGATGCTCTTAGTGCCTGCATGAGATACAGGGCAGATTTTAAGAGCTAGGAAATAGATTTCTGTGAAGAAGGATGCATGTGACTGATATATAGGTATGCATACAGGTCACTTCTGCCTTGAGCTCAAAGAAATGGCTATGCTCATATTTCTGTGAACTATAACTGGATTAATGATAGCTACAGTGATTGCATAAAAGGTAAATGGGACCTCATCATCTAATGGCTGTCTAAAAGATCCCACTCACTGAACTGACAGTATCAAAAAAAATCACGTGTAATGGATAGATTCTGCTTTCCAAATAACTTTTTTGGATGGTTCATGAATATGAATGGATTTAAGAAAGCCATCCTTCAATTTGTATGCTTTCAGCTGTCTATATGAGAACGGCTGAGTTAAACTGGCTCCCACAAGTAGGAAATTCATTTGATCACCTGAGTTAACATCTCACAGTGGGTGAGGCTTTGGCTTGGACACACGGTGCCTCCAGCCCAACATCCCTGCACTGCTCAGGCCCTCATTTCCGTCGTGGAGTGCACCCTCAGACTGGCAAAAAAGTCACTCAACCATTCTCGCTTGCACACAGACTCTTTCCGTGGTTCCCTCTCTAAACTAGGGAAGCTCTTTTCAGTAGAGGGCCTCAGGCTAATTCACCTTCATATTTCATTTATCCACATCAGAACTGCACATATTCTCAGACCACACTATCTAGCCAAGGAAATGACTTGGCAATTTAGCCCTGACGTCCTAAAACTGGTACTGAGCAAGCTGATTCTGCAATTTCCTTAGAGTAAATAGAGTTCATCCCTCTAGCTGAGACTGATGCCCCAAGCTTCCCATATGATGTGAAGTGGCTGGCTTAAACCTCCACACAAAATACAAGGTACAAACTAAGTCTCATTAAGCAGTAGACAACCTACAGTGTGAACTAATAAAAATAAAAATAATTTCAAGTGTAACAACATGAAGAAGTAATGTCACAAGGGATGTGTGATAACAGATGCCTCCAAAAGAGAAATATTGTCCAGAGAGGATTGCGAGGTTGGCCTTTTGGTGTCTCTAAATGAGCAGTGGCCAAAGAATATTACATTGTGATTCTAGAAGATGGATTCCAGTAATTTAGGCAGAAATAACCGTAGGGCAGAGAAGGATTAAATCCAAGCTATGTTAGCCTGAGGAGACTTCCCTTGAGCACTACCTAATCTTTTTGCTGTAAGTTCTATGCTCACCAAGCAACCTTCTGAATTATTATTTGTTCTCCTGAGTGACTGACCCCACAACAGGGATTACCCGGTTGAAGAAATGCTCCTGACTGAAAAAAATCAGTACTATTTCCCATGGTAAATTGGTACCTTGGCTTATAAATCATTCTCTTTTGTATTTTGCTGGAGAAATTCTAGCCCTGAAAGCCCATTTCCCCAAGAAAATAATAATAGTGAGATCTTGAAAAGGTAACCTGAGTTCTACAGTGAGAATTAAAGCATCTCCATCAAGGTGTTGTCCCTGTGAGCCATTGCCTGAATCTACTGGCTCTCTTCCCCTTCGGTGGGGATTTAATACAGCGGCCACCCAACGTGAAGCCCGTTTGAAAATACACCAAGGATCCCCAGATCCTTAACTTAATAGAAGGTTCTCAAAGAGATGTTTAAGCACAGGAATGCTGAGCCAACACATCAAAATTCAAAAACTCAAGCACTACATCCTGACCCTTCCTACCAGCTGTGGGACTGTGAGAAAGCCATTCATCCTCCAAGACCCAGTAGCAAAATTATGAGATGGTGAATACCATGTCTCAGAAAATTTTCATAAAAATAAAGATGAGATAAAGTTCAGTAAGTGCCTGGCACATGATAATGTTCTGTGGCTTTGTTTCTATTTTTCTAAATATTGTATTGCTGTCATAACTTCTGTCTTTGGCTAAAAGGTGTGAGCTTACATTGTCCAACACAGCGATCAGTAATAAGAGCTCAGTAAATGTGCTTGAGTGACTGTAGAACATGGATGATACATGTAATCCAAAATGCCAGTGTCATTTGTAGTATTTTATCTTTATCCAGATTAAATCAGTGTGAGCCCCCAGCATGGGTGAAGTCTGATTACCACCTGCTTTCTAATCAATTAGCAGCATTTTCACATAGCTCTTCCTTATTTATGAATTGTTTAAAAACAACAACTAGAAAACAACATATAACATTAATTTAAAAGAAAGAAACTGTGTTATATGAAGAGTAGTTAAATGAATCAGAGTATGTTAATCTAAAAACAAAAAGCCATAAAGTAAGAAGTGGGAAATATTAGATCTCCTTAAATATTTGAAGGGCTGTAATGTAATATATGAGAGGGAAGAGAGAGAGAGAGTCTATGGATGTTTTGTGTCTCTGTCTTTTCCATTAGACTAGCAAATACCTTCAGGGAAAAGACTACCTCATCCATCACTGTATTTCCAGAAACTGGCTTGGTGCTGAGAACATTATAGAGACACGATAAATATTTGTTGATTGAATGAGAAGACAAATCTTTGGAAAAGAAATGAGGGGATAATAGGATAGAGACAGTCAAATAAATATATAATATTTAAATCATTAGGAGATGTCAATGCTAGGATAAAAATTAGAAAGTAGAACACAGAAATGAAAATGGGGAAAGGATTTCTTCAAGGTCACTCTGTATGAATGCTCACGAGACCACAACAGCTATGACATCTAATACAGTACTCCTTCTACTACCTTTCATTATTTTAACTAATACAATTTATTGGATGCCTACTATAATCCTGATGTAGAACTCTGCTAGGGGCTAATTTGTATTCCCCTAAAAGTGTCTATGCCCAAATGCACAGTACCTCAGGATGTGACCTTATATGAAAATAGGATCATTACAGATATAATTATCTGGGATGAAGTCATACTGGCATAGAGTGAGCCCCTAACCTACTAAAAAGGGAAATGGGGACAGAGACAAGAGTAGAAGAAAGATAACATGAAGCAACACAGCAAAAAAAGAATGCCTTCTATAAGTCCGAGAAAGAAGCCTGGAAAAGATCCTTCTCTCCTAGCCCCTTAGAGGAATCCAATCCTATTGGCATCTTGATCTTGGGCTTCTAACCCCCAGGACTATGGGATAATGCAGTTCTGTTGTTTGTGCCAGCCTGTCTGCAGCACTTTGAAAGGGCAGCCCAAGCAGACTAATACAGAGCAAAGGTCAAAATATACAAAATGCCTGAGTTCAAAGTCTTCAAATCATCTCTGACAAAAAGCACTTCCTTGATCAGAAATGCTTATGTTTGATTTATACTTGAGCAAGAAAGAAAATTGTATGTGAAACCACTGAATTTGAGAGTTATATTTGTTATAGCAGCTAGCATTACCTAATAAAGTATTAAAGTAATTTAACTGGTAAGATATGTTCAGTTAATTTTACATAAAAACAAACATGGATATACTACAGAAAACAATTTAACATCAGTGTAAAATTTTAAGATAAAAAAATTTGAAAGAAAATTTGAGTTTCTAGGAAGATCTTTAGGTAAAGTTTCCCAAAATCTTCTCTAGGGTACAAATCTGTATTTGAAGACAAGGCCTTCAAAGAGGTAATTAAGTTAAAATGAGGTTGCATTTTAATCCATTGTGATTGGTGTCCTTGTAAGAAGAGAAGATAAGGATACACACACATATATGCACACACAGAGAAGGAGGGAGGGAATGAGGGAGGGAAAGGAAGATAAAGGGGCAGTGGGGCAATGGAGAAAGAGAGAGAGGAAAGGCAGAGGGAGTAACAGAGAGCGAGAACCGTGAAAACTGCCTATTGGACAAGGAGAGAATCCTGTTGAATGTACAAACTGTGGGCCCCTTGATCCTGGACTTCCAGCCTCCAGAACCATGATGAAAGAAAAGGCTGCTGTTTAGGACTGAGTTAAAGATTTGTTAAGGCAGCTCCTGCAAACTAGCATACTTAGAGCCCTTTCCTTCATAGAATATATGTTTAATCCATTCAATCCATTATTGTAGGACTAAGGAAGGACCTTACTTGTGTTTAACAAACACTTTGGGGAATTATCAGTTTAATACATATATCTTTGTCATCTTAGTCTCAAAACAACCAGGTAGGACATATGTTGTTTAGAACAAAGTCTTTCAGGAACTACTCAAAAACAAACAAACAAAAAAAAAATTGTTAAATAATGGTGTTCCAAATCAAAGCCAAATGCTAAGGGCCCCTTTTTCTATAAGAATAGAAGCAATTGCTTATTGAGCACCTAGTAGCTACCAGCACTATGTTGCATGCTTTATATTTGCTGTCTTATTTGGTCTTCAGAGCAAACACTGTGAAACTAAGAATAATGCAGAGTAGATAACTTGCCCACAATCACACTCTAAGTGGTGAAGTCAGGTTTGAACACAAGCCACCTCCCTCCACTGAAACTATCAGCTTTACATAATTCATTTCAATCTTCTCTTCATCAACTTTATCTGCCTATCAGCTATTTACTCTCTCCAGCTATTCCAGCTGTTGCTAAAATATCCATCCTCCACACCTCCCACCTTGCTTAGCAGGTGTGCTGGGCCCAGCTCTGAAGTCAGAACCTTCCTGCCTTCCAAACGCAGGAGGTGACTCAGGGCTTGACATTTGGTGTCAATCAGTTGCTGACAGTCTCCAATTAAGCTGTGTCAGAAGCGGGAGGAATTTGATGCTCCTGTATTTCTTTCACCCTGAGAATTCAGTGGCTTTCCTCCTTGATTTGGGATCACAGCCAAAGTAGAAGCTGAAATCCTTTCTGACAACGTTTGCTGGATTGCCACAGTGAATTAGTCCAGATCCCCATGGACTGCCTTTCTCTTTGTTCCAGCTTGTCACAGCAGCAGCAGCAAGGAGGGTGACCCAGCGCTTTTAGTCTAGACATATACTCATCAGAGGCCCGCAGGGCTCTGGGCAAATTTACAAGCTTTTGAGACAAGGGTCTGTCTGATAACAAAACCAACACCTGATAATTGACACCCTAAAGATAGAGAACTCTGCAAAGAAATACAGAACTGACAGCCTTCTCGGAATGTCATACCATTTCACCCTGTCTACTTTTGCTTGGTTTGATGATGTCAGCTTCCTATCCAGAATTCTCTTTCTTCTGAGATTAGATTCTCCTCTTTGGCACCAGAAGAACCCTGGCAGGGCCCTCCCCAACCATAAAGAAATTCTCTTCCTCCTTCGCTTCAGTGATTTTTGGAGTCCAAAACAGCTGCAGGTTTCTTTGGCAACCTCTGAAAAACCAGTGGGAAAATTCCCCAGCTCTCACACCTAAACCCCACCATACTCAGAACAAACATGTATAGGAATAGGCCTGCAAGAGAAACCAGCCTGGTAGGTAGAGAGGTCTTTGCTTCTGAGATCTCTTTGCGCCCAAACTTACATACAGGGACAGGGAGGGATGCTACAAAGAAAATTCACAAAACAGAACAAGAATACGCATAGTAACCCTATTTCAGATCATAGAGCAGGGAATAATATCCCTCCTCAGACTGAAAAATATTTTCTACTTCCCAGAACAAGCAAAGACATGTGAAAAACCAAATCTTCATTCTTTGTTTCTCACTTGCTCCTGTTTCTCTCTCTGTCTCTCTCTTTCTCCACACAACCCCACCCCCAACAAATACATCTTCAGAAACTAGCCATTTTATTTACAGAGTTCCTGCAATGCTGTGGCAAGGTACAAATCCCTTATAAAACGCAAGCAGCACAGGCAGAAAAGAGCTGCAGACCATTTTACACAGTTGCTCTGGCTGCACTGCAATCCTGGGCTGGCGAACTAAAAATCTATCTCAGATAATTGACATTTATTTGATTGAAACAGCAGGGTGCCTTCCATCACCATGGGAGGAGACCATATGGAAGAACAGTGCGAGTAGAGATAATGTTTGTCTACTGAGTGTGCCAATGTGTTTAGAGATTATTCACAGGGCTCTGGGGACTCCAGTATGATAATGTTTCAGCCAAATTAGAATCAGATTAATTGCTCTAATCTAATGGAAAGACAATGTTTATCAAATTATTGCTCTTTTCACCACATGATATTGCAGTGTCATTATTCTTTGGGTTTAAGAAAGGAAATGAAAAGACTCTTGTAGCACATCTGCTCAAGAGTTAGATGATAGTGCTTTCCCACTACACATGGGATTGTAATGTGGTTGGCAATTCTGTGAAGTAACCTATAAATTAAAGTAAAAGATCTGTAGTGGATAAATCTGCTGGAGTCCTGTGATATCGGTTCATATTTTGATAAGACAATCTAAAGTCAATTAACTTTCTCCAGATTTGAGAGATTTTCTTCTTCATATTATGTAGGGAGTGTTTTCCTCTATAAACAGGGAAGTGCTTTTATAAAAAGCCGTAAGTGGCACTTCCAGGAAAATTCTAAAACTCCTTTTCAAAATATCAAAAATCAGCCCAGTTTTTCAACACTGAGAGGAAATGAAACTCTTAGAAACTCATTGCTTGTGATCCTCTGTAGATTTATACAAGACAGTGAAATCATGCCTGCCTGCTAAGATAGCGAAGTCCGTTAGCTCCTCCACAATAGCACAGTTGCCCATTTTGTTGCTATTCTCTAGTTCACCGTTTGCATCCCTGAGAATTCTCAGCAGCTTCAAGTGCTGACCAGGTGCTACTCCTAAGACACACAGAGAATCACATTCAAGCCTCACACAAAGGTTCAGGAAAACCAGTCAGTGCTCCCCAATACCTACTGGGCTAGATGCCTGGCTCCAATAGGGAATTTGAGAACGAGAAAGGGAAGGAAGTTTCTCCCACCTACTTCTCCATATGATGCTCTGTTGGCCCCCACAGAGACAGAAAGATCAAGCAGCACAATTTAGATATGCACTCTTTGTACACACTGATTATTTTAAAATAACAGCAGTGCAAAGTCCTCAGTGTTCATGAAAGCTGTAGGGAGATAACTGTCTAACTTCTACAAGGTCACATGATAAAAATCCAATGATGACCTTTTCTTGTAGAACTAGTGCCCTTCAAAAAGAATCTTAGCAAAGTAGACGAGACAGAAGGAAAAAATGGAAATTATTTTCATACATATTGTGTGTATATATATAATATAGCAAATAGAAATATTATCATCTCACTTTTGTAGCTGATCCTTATGATTTATTGAATAAGAAATATTGACAATTTTAAGGTTAAAGGTACTTCTAATTATTTATCCTCCCTTTCTCTACCCACTAAAGAGTCTGTTATGGCCTCTAATAGGTAAACACCAATAATCACAGAGGCTAAACCAAGATTTAGGTCTAGAGCGTACATTTTAATTTGTGCTATTGGTAGCTTTTCCTCACTTGTACCCTAAAGTCATTTTTAGGGCTGGAAATTTTAAAACCCATGATTATATTATCATTACTGAGTTGGTCTAAACAATGTCCCATACATCATGATAGCTCACACTTGTGGGGTGTCGAGACAAGGTTAGGCTCACATGAATAGAGTCGATTGCTCTCCAATCCATCAAAGCTCAGGTCTTGCTGTGAATTTTCTGTTGCTGCCTCAACAATGGACTCCCCTATGTTAAAAAGAGTCATTCATGAGAAAGAAATGAAGAATATTGTAGCTATATTGATGTCTATGAAAATAGTGTACATTTTCCAAGACAAAGCACAGAGCTGTAGATCTTCATTAATTACAATGCACTGGAATAAAAGCAAATCTAACAACTGTAATTAATGATGTGATGCCTATAACCCGCACCTAAAAGCATCTGTTTCACTATAATTTAACAGTAAGAGCCTGAGAAATTATTTTAATCCTTATTTTTGCAATTCATTTTGGAAAGCTTGTATGACACAGTCTGAGGCATATTCATACATTCATTTACATTTTTATTTTAAATGACTTCATTCTTTAAACCTTACCCTATCATTTAGTACTGAATTCCAAAACTTTTGCCATAAGCCAAGTATTTGCACCAACATCTGTGGAATTCATACAAATATTATGAGTATGATGGGCATAAGTTTTTACTTCTTTGGGTAGAAAAATAAATTTATTCTTAACTGAACCAAAGGAACTACTCCAGCAATGTATTCAAGCAAGTAGTCACCATGTTAGACAATATTAGTAAACACTAAAGAATAAATCACCAATCCACAAATGTTTATCTAATGCTTATAATATATCAGTGTTAAAGAGACATACAGTGTCACTCTGGCCTACAAGTTAGAGTCAAAATAAAAAACAAATAAAAGCAATTATATGCTGAATTAGATGCTTATCTGTAATAACAATATGAATTTAATACAGAAAGATATTGATATGTATTAGACAAAGTGAAAAAATACTTTCATAAAGAAAGTAGGATGCATGATTGCCATTGAATCCAAACACAATTTCAGTAGATGGGGAAAAAGGTTTAAAGAATAACAAAAGTAGGACACAAAGACAGGTAAGAATGAAGTGCTGGGTGAGAAGAGGAAAAGGACCACCTTCTGACAAGAGAATGTTCAGTAATTGAGATTAAAGCTGGAAAGGCAATGAGAGAGAAGAGTCCACAGGAATTATCAAAGGTAAGGAGATGGACTCAACTTGGTGCTGTAGACAATGTCAGAAGTCGTAAGAGGCCAGTTGTAGGAAGTTGGGTGCCAGTCATAGGAAGATGGAGAACCTGGATTCAGAAAGATAAGAAAGAACTGGTAAGATGAGAACTGTTACAAGGCTAGTGCATCAGCATCTCCCTTTTCAGTAAGTGAAGATTAACTGCAGAAAAAAAAAAATATCCTCAAATGCCCAGAATAATCAGGGCAGGATTATTTCAGCATGACATTAAATGAATGGAATGATGAGGGGCCAGGGAGATAGCTCAGTAGAATAAGTGCTTGCCTGGCAAGCACACGGGCCTGAGTTCAATCCCTGGTTCCGAAAAAAAAAAAGAAAGAAAGAAAGAAAGAAAGAAAGAAAGAAAGAAAGAAAGAAAGAAAGAAAGAAATGATGAACTACAAAATGCCAGTGGGCACAGGATTCCTGTACCTCATTAAGCTATCCGAACTGGATGTATCCACTGTATCATAAAGAAATGTGGGCCTTGGGAATGAACATAGTTATAGAGTCCAGCCTTGTCATTAACTAGATGTAACAAAGTTATTTCACGTGTCTTAAGATTTCCTAATCATAATTGTGTTGTAAGGATTAAATATTCTAACGCAAGTGAAGCATATTGAATGATGTCTGTTGCATTGTAAATCCTCAGCAAGCAATAGATGTGGCTGTCATGGCTAAGTTAGTATGAATGTATGGAGGGAAAGTACAGAGTGGTAAACAGCACAGCTGTTGTCAGAAAATGAGAACCTAAAATTCAAGATCTCAGTGGTATCATTTTGGGGAAAGTGATCAGGGGTCACAGAAAAGACCTGAGGCATGGACAAGAGTAGGAAATAGAGATGCTAATTTGCTTCAACCTTATGTTTCCTTGAACTGATTGCTTGCATTAAATCACAGACAGTCTTACTATGTACTATATCTATCTCTGGGAAAAAGCATGGACCATGGTAGTGACTATGTTAAGGCTTAGATCTAAAATGTCCCCCAAAATTTGGACCCCACCCATTGCAAGCACAAAGGTGTAAAGGTCTAAGCTCCACTGAAACACTTCGCTTTGCAGAGCATGCCCAGCTAGGGAAGTGTTTCTATGAGCTCAACAAACCAGGTTCTCACAGGCTACTGCAGCCATAGTCAAAGCAGAGTATTATCTGGTATCATCCTGATTTGTTAAGTATACAGGTTGTAAGAGTTACAGAGTCATAGAGGCTTCCAGCCATATTTCAGAAGAAGGTCTGGGAGGTCAGGCAAAGGTAGCCAACAAGACTATAGTTAATGCCAGAATCTTTGGAAACAGGGATAGATGAAGCTTCAAGGGTGAAGCTGAAGGTACAGTGGAGACCCTCAGAACATTGGACATCCCAAGAATATGGAACAGCTGCTGAGGAAAAGCATGGGCAGCCCAGGCCGTATATAATAGTACACTGTGGAAAACAGTATGAAAGGTTCCTCAAAATGAAATAGAACTACAATAAGATCTATCTATACTTCTCCTGGGCATATATCCAGATATATATATAGATATAGAGATATAGATATAGATATATAGATATATAGATATATTGGTATATGAAAGAGATAACCTGCACCCCCATGTATATTTTGGCATTTATCAGAAGAGCCAAGTCACAGAACCAATATGGATTCCCATCAACAGATAAATGAATACAAAAAAAATGCTAACACACACACACACACACACACACACACACGGTAGAGTATTATGCAGTCATAAAGACATATCATTTGTAGGAAAATAGATGAAACTGGGGATCATGGTATTTAGTGAAATAAACCAGCTCAGAAAGAAAAGTAGTACATATGCACTCTCATCTGCAAAATGTGAGTGGGGGTGGAGGAGTAACACAAAAGTAGGAAGGGCCTATTATTAAAAAGGTGAGATTAGAAAAGATAGTAAGGAATATGAACATGTTCAAAGCAAGTCATATGCATATACAGAAATGCTACCAACTAAGAACTTAAGAAAATTTCCAGTGTTGAGACTGGATGTGGTGGCGCGCGCCTGTAATCCCAGCTCTTGGGAGGCTGTAAACAGGTGGATCACTATGAGTCCGATCTAGTGAGACCTGAACACCCTGTAGACCCTTCCCTAAAATACAAAAAAAGAAAGAAAGAAAGAAAGAAAGAAAGAAAGAAAGAAAGAAAGAAAGAGAAAGAAAGAAAATAAATGTTCCACTGCTACCTTGAGAAGCCATGAGCTTCAGACGACAGAGCAACAAAGTGGGAGCAACCTTGGGCTCTGAGTAAGCCTGGGAGAGAGCAGTGCAGAAGCACCATCCAAAACGCCACAGAACTGGCAGGGCTAGGAAATAAAATTCAATTATTTGAATACTGACTCTTGGCAGAATACAGTATTAATTACTATAATCCTTAAAAGCTTTTTTGGTTGCCATATTATACTGTTGACTCTTAGCCAATTTGTTATAAGCTAAAACGCATCAGTCTTTTTAATGCAAGCTACTACTTAAATAATACCCCTATCATGAATTTGCTGATATTTTTGGCTAAGTACAACATATTAGATTTACCTTTAATATTTTTAGATGTAGCTTGTCCCTTTTCAGCACTTCAAAAACATCTGCCATCCTTTCAAATTTCATGTGTCCCATAAGTGAATATGCCTTTAAACTAATGAACACTTGCATTGTTTCCACCCTGATTGCATATTGTTGTCCATGTGAAGTGCTGGTCAATCATAGATCAGTTCTAGTAGTGTTCCCTTTTCTTCTTCCCCATTTTATGCTTCTGCCTTCTAGATATGATTTGAAAATATTCCCCAGGGGTTCGTGTGTTGGACTTTAATCTCCATTGTCAGGCTTTAAGATTGGTAAACAGAATACAACTATGGTGCAGAGTTAGACCTTTCCAGAAGTGATTAGGATTAGATAAATTCACTAGGGTAGAGCGTCTATGGTTGGATACTGGTGGCTTTCCAAAAGGGAATAAAACCAGATCTCCCCCAACCCCACCCACTATACACACACTCCCTGTCTCCTGCCCTGCAATTCCTTGCTCTGATTCAGAGCTTCCAGCAAGAACATCATCACAAGATGAGGGCTTCTGAATATTCAGAACTGTGAACTAAATAAACTTCCTTCCTTTAAGTGGTTACTTGGCTTCCTATATTTTGTTGTAGTAATGTAAAACTGACTACTATGTTAACCTTGAAGAAATTTGCTAATTTTTTATTTCAAAGAGAATAGAAAAAATAATAGATAAAACATTAGAAATGATACACAATTTCAAGAAAAAAACAAGTTGATAGGTATTCAACAGCGGTTGTTATGTTTCACATTGCTGTTTTCAAAGTAGTTCCTCAGATTACCATAGAAGCATGAAAAATTGGTCAAAGTAAAAAATTTTAAGCATTAACTACTACCTTCAAAATATCAACAGAAACATATTCTCTTTCCTTGAGAAAATAGCCCAGAGTACACCATTCTGAAATCTGATGCAGGAGTCCAACAATTAAAAACATTACCTTATTACATTTGCAAAGCAAAATACTCTCCTCCCTTTTCCAAAATCTTGACTGCAATTTGTAAAAAACAAAGTCAAAAACACAGTTGCATCCCCAAATTATTTCTCTTAGTGCAACAGAAAAATATTGTCTTCAGAATCAGAAGATGCTGATTTGAGTCTCTGTTGTTCCAAGTACACATTTAATAATCTTGGAAAGAGGCCTTCACTTCCCTGAACTTTGGGCTTATTTGTTTTTGTTTTGTTTTAAAAACCTGTTAATATAGATCATAATTTTTATTTTGGATATCCTTGGAAGTACTTCGTTGTGTCACTTGTGAGAACTGATGAGTAAATGACGCCCAGAAGCTTAGGGTAGGGTGCTACTGTTGTTGCTGTCTGCTCCATGGATGCTTCCCATGTCTTTATGGTCAGGACCTTCCTCTCCTTGTGGATCAGTGGGAGTATGTGGTAGCCACTAAGTGTGATACATTTTGACAAATCCTCAGATGTTAACCTGTATATCTGTCTCAGGGAGAACAGAGAGCTCTACAGTGACATATTGGATCTATGCCCAGTGATTTCCAACCTTTAAAGGAACAGTAGGACACTAGATCTGGAATGACAGGAACCACAGTTATTTCCACTGGACTCAGCTGTTGCCCAATGAGAAAGTGTTTTAGTGTGACAAAGGCTTGGAAAATTAGTCCTGAAGATTCACAATACTACATGAACCTCTTAAAGGCAAAAACCCTGCAGTGAAGAAAGCTACTTAACTTCATTTAATTCAGTGGTTCCCCAAATTACTTGATCTTGGAAATCTTTCTTCATTGGGATTAATATTAATGTCGCACTGAACTATTTTTCAGTGGAAGCCTCTTCAGAAACGCTGGCATAAGACAGTGAACCGTGGCATTTCCTCAAATGGACAGTAATTAAGATAGTTTATTTTTATTCTGTTCACAGTCTCTCCCTCTCCTTCGCCCAAAGAGACTTGGGAGAGAACTCACAAACCAACAGTCTATGATTCAGGGTCAAAGCCACCACCACAGGCATTGATGCATCATTCTCTCCACCCTGAAAGACTTCTAGGATGTGCCGTTTAAATACCAAACCTCAAGAAGCGATATAACTTTTGCATGGACTAATAAAAACAGGTTCTATAGGCTAGAGAGAAAACCAAGGAGGACATTGGTTTTCTTTATATTAGACTGCATCAATCACTTTCCTGTCACTGAGACAAAATATCCAGCACCCATAAACAAAGGAGGAGAGGTGTGTTTCGGCTCATAGTTTTTAAAGGATTCACTACATGGTCAATTGACCCCAACAAAGAAACTGCATGATGGGAGGCCATGGTGGGAAAAAAGCTTCCTCACCCACAGCAACCAGGAAGCAAGGAAAAAGAGAAGTGAGGAGCTGGGACAAGAATATACCCTTCTAAGTCATACTCCAAGTGACTCACTCTTCCAGCTAGGGCTTACCTCCTATTCAAGATCTGAGGGACATTTTAGATCTAAACCACAACATTCTGCCTCTAGTCCCCAAAAGGGTTGTGTCTATCTTGCTAGGCAAAATGCATTTATCTGTAAGAGTTATCCAAGTCTTAACTGTTCCAATATAGCTGAAAAGCCCAAGATTAAAGTCACCTCTAAGCACCCATAAAAAACTCTTACCTGTGAATCTTTGCAAAAATAAAAATAGATAATAAACTTCTTCTAACAGATAATGGCAGAGAGTAAATATTCCTGTTTCAAAAGACAGAATGGAAGGATAAAGAGGAATGGGAGCAAACCAAGAAGGAAACCTAGCAAGGCAAACATTAAATTTTGTGACTCCATGTACTGCGCACATGACAGGCAGTAGTCAGTCAATCACCAACTTGAGAGGAAATCCCAGCATAGTTTTGATTTGCACTGATAGTTAAAGAAGTTTCACAAATGACCCAAATACCCAGAACAATCCTGGGAGTGTGAAGGAACAATAGAAGAAGCATCACGATGCCTGATTTCAAAGTATATTATAAAGCTATTGCAACAAAAGCAGCATGGAATTGGTGTTGGAATAACATGTAAACCAACTGGATACAAGTAAGGACCAGGAAAACCATTGGTCTATGGCCATCTGATGCTGGATGAAGCCAAAACACACATTAAAGAAAAGACCATCTTTCCAACAAATGGCATTGGAAAATTGGACAGTCACCTGTAAAAGACTGAAACTAGAATCCTCTCATCCTGTGCAAAAAAAATTAACTTAATGGATGAAAGATCTGAGACTTTGAAGCTTTCTGAGAGGAAACCATAGGGGAAACACTTCCAGATTTTGGTACAGGCAGCAATTTCCTGAAGAGTACTACAATAACTCAGAAAATAAAAGCAAGAACTGACAAATGGGACTACGTTAAATTAAAAAGCTTCTCCCCAGCAAAAGAAATAATCAACAGAGCAGACAAGCTAGAGAATTGAAAATCTTTGCCATCTATCCATCTGACAGAAGACTGATAATCAGAATACAGGAAGAATTTGAGAAATTTAACATGAGAAGTATATATTATCCAATCAATAAGTGGGCAAGGCCTCAGAACCCTGGGCATACTGTGCTGACCCCAAAACTGGGCATGGTGGCACATGCCTGTAATCCCAGTGCTGGGGAGGCTGAGATTGGAGGAATACTATGAGTTCAAACTGCATAGTAAGACCTTTTATCAATAAATAATAATAATTTTTAAAAAAGAATAAAGGCATGAGCTCAACAGATAATTCACAAGTGACCAATAAATATATCAAAATATATGCTCAATTTATTTGGATCTCTTATGGATCATGCCTGTAGGGAACTTACATCATGTCCACATATATCCCACTGGCAAATAACACAGTTACTCTCTTGTCAATGAGACACAACACCTGACACTCACATATTAAAGATGAGAAGGTTTAATTTGGCTCACAGTTTGTAGATGTTACAACCAATAGTCGGCTAGCTTCAAGGCAGGGCGGCAGAGCAGTATGGTAGAGGGGCAGAAAACAGGAGAAACAACTCAGGGAAGACCAAGCAGGAAGCAGAGACCAATCAAAGGAAAAAGGATCAAGACAGACCCCTCTAGGCCACACCTCATGACCCACTCTGCCAAGCAGGCTTTACTTTCCAACACATTTATCTATAAACTCATCCTTGGTTAATCCATGGATGGGGATCATACATCTGTGATCCAATCACCTCCCAAAAGCTCCACCTATGATCACTTGAAGCTCTAGGAGGAACAACTAGCTAAAGAACAGTACCAGCAAGAATTAGTCATAGGACTCAACCTAAATCCATGAGGTAAAAAAACATCAAGAAAAAGGTGTTTTTAATGTGTGAATGCCTACAGCCTCTGCCACACAAGCAAAATATTTAGAAAAATGCAGCATTTAGAATGGGAAAAGTATGTGTAACTTCTCTCTGGAGCTCTGGTCAGATATCTGCTGGCACTCAGGCATTCAGCATTAGTCCTTGACTTCATGCTCTAAAACATGTTAAGGGCCGGGGAGATGACTCAGTGGAATAAGCACTTCCCTAGCAAGCGCAAGGGCCTGAGTTCAATCCCCAGTTCCAAAAATAAATAAATAAATAAATAAATATAAAACATATGTTAAAACTGAGACATCTCCTAAGGTGGGCAAAGGGGACAGTGAACATAACTACAGTGTTATCTATGGAGAATAGCTATAGAAAACAGACCTGCCTAGCCTGTAGTTAAGCCTCAAGAGACACAATAGCTGTCTTCTAGTATATGAATGGCTGTCATTTGGAGGAAATATTGAATTCTACAAAATCCCATGGGGTACAATTTGGCAAGCTTTGCATAAGTGACACCCAGACAAGGGCAAAAATGTTGCCTCCAGAGATCAGTCTGCCTTTGTGGGAAAGAGTTAAGAAGACTTTGATCACCAGTTGTCAGTAACCCAGATACAAGTTAATCATCACTATTAATGGATTCTGTAGATGCAAATTTGCCCAAAATTTATCTTCTGTGCTCACAATCAATACTCTGGAACTTTCACTGTCATTTGTAGAGTGGTGAAGACCACTAAAGGTTTTGAACCATGTAATGTGCCACTTATTAGCTGAGCTCATACACACTGATACACTGCCTTCTTATCTCAGTTCTCATATGATGAATGAGTATCCATTTTGCAGTCTATTGAGTGTCACATTTTTATGCTTTTTGTGGATTTTGTTTTTCAGAACAATCTCTCAGCTGTACTACTGAAATGCTGCCTGGTACGAGAATGAGCTTACAAAGAAAAAAAAAATGAAGGGTTAGCCATCTTCATTCAGGCATGAGCACTAGTGCTGTTAAGTGTAAATACAACATTAATGACTTAAAGGCATATAATATATATATATATACATATATATATACATGCATATATATTTGTATAATGACTCAAATATATACAAAGTATATATTTAAAAATTTTATATATAGGTATGTTAAACACAATACACATGAAACAAGATAATGTATTCATTGATTGACAAAAATGTGAACAGAGGTTCACAGGAACTGTTTAACTGTCTCTTCCTTTGACACAATAATTCAGTGTTTCCTAAACTTGTTTAAGTAACGTTATATAACAGAAATATGGTGATAAGTAAGAATTAGTTGTATATGTTATAAAAATAATAGTAATACTAACTGACAGTTCCTAGTAGGCATTCATAGTGTACCAAGAAGTATATGCCAGATGCTCTATGGGAATTATCTTCTTTAATTTCTTCAATAGCCTCATGAACTAAGTACTTTAACCCCTTATAAATGAGAAAATAAGATCTTATAAATAAGAAAGTAGGATCTCATATTACCCCATGAATTCCAATTCAAATAGCTTGATTCCACAACCTGTGATCTTGTTCCTTACTAGACTGAGTCTCTCTAGTTTTTCCCATCCTGATTGGTTTGTAATGCAATGTTCCCTACACTACAAACAACTCATACCTGAGTCTTTCTGTGGTTATTGCTTTGTGTTGTTGCTCCTTTTATACAAAAAAATATGTAATAATATTATAAGAGGTTCTATTTGCATAAGACATATATCAATGGGAGGGGCATATATCTTGCATTGCAGTCCAAGCTGTGGCTGCACAACACTTACCAGTCCTTAACAGCTCACTGAATAGACTAGTATATTGTTAAATACCCTTTGTCTTAGTTTTTCTAAACTCCCTAGATGCAGCCTTAGGTCGTCTCATAACTTTTCAGTTCACTGCCAGAATACAAAATATCCTGGCTATTTTAAGTCACAACATAGGCTCAAAACATCTTCTCCTATGTTCTTCACGCTTGTCCCTGTGTTACAATTCCAAAGCTTCATTCACTTCATATATTGCCCTGGCATGGTTATGCTAAGGGAAGAGAGGAGGTAAAGTTTTTATTCTATCAGTAGCATTGCAAGATTCTCTCCAGGTCAGCTGTGTGCTTAAAAGCCTTGATTTTTGAAGCACATTTGAGAGCTCCTCTGAGATTTCTTAAGCACTGTGATCTTCTGCTGCCACTGAGACTCAGGAAGTGCGTCCCAGATAACCTTAATTGTCAACTTGACAGGATGAAGATGATCCAGGAGAGATGATTGGATTACAGGGATGATATACTCATCAGTGGATTAATCACTGATATTCGTAACTGTGTGTGCTGTTCGGAGGGAGCTTAGTGGGAAGTGAGTCTCTGTGAATGTGCCATAGAGGGAAGAGCTTTGTCTGGTACCAGCCCTCTGCTAGGCTTCCTGGCCACCATGAATTGAGCAACTTCCCTCTGCCTTACCCTTCTACCATGATGCTTCTGCCTTGGAGCCAGATGATCCTGGACAGAAGCCTCTGCAACAATGAACCAAACTAAACCTCTCCTCCCTTTGAGTTGCCAGTGCTGTGTGTATTTTGTCTCAGCAACAGGAAAGTTAACCATCACTCAACACATCTTCACTCTGGCTGATCACCATGACTTTTCTGCAGCTGTCAGGAATCCTTCAGCAGCCTCCAGCTCACTCTGCCTGCCCCCCTGATCCACACTGTTGAACATCACCTGAGACGACAACTGCCACAGCTCCCTTCCATTCTCTCATTTGACACTCATCTTTCTCCTCGAAAATACCAGCATACTGTTTAGCCAGACAAACTCAGGGAATATAGGCCAATTGCAACATCTCAGAATCCCATTTTCATCTAGTATCAAGTCAACTAAGACGCCCATTCTGGGTTTTCCAGAGGGAGGCAAACACTACCACTGATGCCTGGGTACCTGCAAAGGTCACATTTTAGGAACTCTAAAGGATCTTTCTGCAGGCCAGCACAAGAGGCAGGCATCCTCTTAAGAGTGGGAAGAAGCAAAACTCACAGTCTTTTAACTCTTTCCTCTCCTCAAAATAAGTATAGCATTGAAGATCATAAAACTGGGTTGTAACTATATACTTCAGAATTCCAAAAATTTACTCTGTCTCACAATGCATTCCAGTGGCTTGTCATCAATCACATCTTGGTACCATGGTTGAGATTCTAATTTAACATTCTGGAGAGCTCTATATTCCATTTCCCTGTCCTAAAACGTTTTTCTCCACCACTCATAATTTTGGAAGCCGTGGATTTAGATGCAGGTGCCGTCTGCAGCTATACAAGATAGTCTTTAAAATTTCTAATTTATTTTGTCTTTTAAATTCACACAATTATAGTAATTTGAAAAACCATGAAATGAAGCGGTGGAGTTTTCACATTAATTATTTCCTAAAGAGACAGTGAAAATTCTTCTCTCAAAAGTAAATCTGCGGGCTTAACAAGGGGTAAAGTCCCTTGTGCACTGGGTACACAATCTGCAAAATAAACTAGCACAGCATTTTTATCCAAAATGCTTATTAAATATTGCCTAGGTAGTTGTGTTTTGTCAACTTAAGTTTTCTCAGGGGGCCAAATCTATTTTTCTGTCCTTGTTTCAAGGTCAATATTTAGTTCTTTATCTTCATATTTTTTAAAGAAGAACTTTTCATAAAGACTTTAAAAGGGCATAACTCCTCAAGCAACCCTTAACCTCAAGTCATTTTTCATTTTTTTGTATTCGCCTCATTTAAAAAAAAAATAGAGTCAGAGCTAATAAGTCTTTTCTCTTAAGTCTTTAGCTTTAATAAAGTCATGAAAAGCATTTGCCCTGTCTTTTCTAGGATACAACTACTCTTTTTACTATATGATGCTTAAATCTCTTCAGTCTTCTCCTTGTACCCTAAACACCTTGTCCTCCAACCTAAAGGGCAAAGGCCCTGCAGGTATCAGGAATTTCTGAGAGTACTGAGATACTAATGAGGTTAGGTCGTCATGTGGCCTCCTATTCTGAATATGTTTGGATAATATTATGTAAAATGAGTACACTTGTTTACTTGAAGATGCACATAGTAAAAACCATAGAGGGAATACTTAAAGTGTCTAGACTCAAAACCACAAAATATAATCCCAAATACAAATTAAACCTGATTGTGTTACTTGCTTCATTTAAGAACTTGTGGTTGCTTCCTAGAATATAAAGCACTGGTCTCTGAAACACAAAGGGTCCACACAGTGAATGAGCAAGAGAAGCCACAGGGCAATAACAATAAAATCTTAAGATCATTAGTATTTATCTTAAAAATAATAATGTAGCCAAAGATTTCTACTATTTCAAGTCCTCTGTGATAACACAAAAATTAAGTAGTAGAAATCTTTGGCTAAAAGGGGGGGGGGGGCCGGGGAGATGGCTCTGTGGAATAAGTGCTTCCCTGGCAAGCGTAAGGGTCTGAGTTCAATCTCCGGTTCCAAAAAAAAAAAAAAAAGAAAGAAAGAAAGAAAGAAAGAAACAGAGCTATCATTAACTTGCTTGAGAGAATTGTGACCATTTGCATTTGCCAGTATTGTGAAATTACTTTTAACTAAACCAACCATCACAAAATGGACAAATAACTTAAAAAGATCTTTCAGCAATGCTGTGAACTAAAGAAAATATTAATAAAATCACTGAACAACACAAAAGTGCTGAAAGTGCCAAATCCTAGCCACTAGACAGACCACTGGGGACCTGCAACAACACAAAAGTGATAAGGCAAATATTTTCTACTTCCAGCCACAGGACAAAGAAAAAACAACAATCATAATTGTGTTTATTAAAAGAAAAGCACTAACCTATTGTTTCCAGGTAATGATGGGAGTATGAGAGGAAGTGAAGAAACATCCTCTTTACAGAAGGAATCTGTGCTTTCAAGAGACAATTGCAAGGGGCTGGGGAGATAGTTCAGTAGAATAAATGCCTGCCTGTCAAGCACAAGGTCTTGAGTTCAATCCCCAGTTCCACAAAAAAAAGAAACAA
>NW_004524598.1:7510046-7510654 GCF_000260255.1 Octodon degus
TGTTAATTATTGAAACTGTCCTAGCAATTTGGTTTGAAACTTTCTCATTGCTATTTGTTTCTCAATAAAATTATGGGAAAAAAAAAACTGCCAAATATAGGTAAATTCACCATTTCCTAACCAGTCTAAAATTTTTCACAGGAAGTTCAAGGCCAGCCTGGTCTATACAGACAGTTGAAGACCATTATAAACTACATAGTGGGATCTTGTCAATAATAACAATAATAATGATGACAATTGTAGTAAAACTCAAAATTTCTAGGATAAGAGTTTCAGTGGCTAACACACACATTGAGTGAAATATAAATATAAAAACAATACACCTTCAAGTTCATTTACATATGGACAAGCAATTAACACCAGGAAAAGTACAAATACACTGAATGAATTAAAACAGAAACTTCTGCAGCCATGTACGGTGGTACTTCTATAATCCCAACACTCAGGGGACTAAGTCAAGAGGATTGGCATGAGTTTGAGGCCACCCTAAACTGCATAGTGAGATCCTGTCTCAAAAACAAAACAAACAAACAAATAAAAAGATGTACTTTTGCATAACTGATGATTGGTGAGACATTATTTGAAAAAATAATTATTATAATTTGTAA
>NW_004524598.1:7510842-7556144 GCF_000260255.1 Octodon degus
ATCTCCAGGGATTGAACTCAGGACCTTGTGCTTGTCAGGCAAGCACTTATTCTACTGAGCTATCTATTTTAAGATTAGAAAACTAATCTTAAAATGATATCTTCGTACAGCTATTTCATTAAATGATACAAGCTTTTCAAATATGGCTGCTGGTGTCAGTCCAAACTTTTAAGAACTTAGGTGGACTCTAAGTGGCCTGGGGAGCTGCGATCTGTGGGTCCTGTGCATGCAAATGCAGAGCTTTCCTGGAGTCATTGAGGAACTTTAACAGACTCTGGGCACCCTGAGGGACTCTGTGTGATTACTGGGAGGTTCACTACTGCCAAAGTGCAGGAACAAAATGCAATTTCAATCCTCTAGCCCACCCAGAACAAATCCAGAAAACAATGCATTCTAGTTCTTTCCTGTATTGTTCATTCAGTGTTTCCATCATTTGTCTATTAGTCTTTTTTAAAATCTATGTCTTCTTTAACTGTACTGAACAATTATTCGCAATTGTTGTCCTTTCTTTTTGAAAAAGAGACAATTTTTGAGAAAGAGAGATTATTTCTGCTCTTATTTCTTCTATAGCCTGATGGACTTATTTCTTTACTTCAGTGCTATCATTTCAGAGATTTCAGGTATGTGATGTCCAAGTTCTTTTATGTCATTGTCTCCATTGAAAGCTGGCAAAACCACTTGAAAGAAACTCAAGATAGACTTTCAGACTCCAAGACAATGTTGCAGCTAATGAATGTGAAATAAAAGATACATTAAAACTAACAAGGAACCAGGAAATAACAATTCAGCAGCTACAAGACGATGCAAAGAAAAATAATATAAGACTACAGGTGTCAATGAAGCAGCAGGAGAAAGCATAAATGACATAACAAGACTATTTGTAGAAGTACTACTAGAAAATTTTCCAAATATGACAAAAGAACCTGAAATATCAAAGAATAAGGTATATGAAACTTCACACAGCCATAATCACAATAAATCTACACCTAGACACATAATAATCAAGATTTCAGGAATTCAATAAAACAATAGAATATTAAAAGATACTAAGGAGAAGAAACAGATCACCTACAAGGGAATGCTCATCAGAATCATGGCAGATTTCTTAACACAAATCATGAAATCAAGAAGAGCTTAGAGTGAAGTATTTCAGGTCCTAAAAAAAAAAAAAAAAAAAAAAAAAAAAAAAAAAGCTTCCAACCCAGATTGATGCAACCTGAAAAACTACCTATCAAATTCAATGGTGAAATAAGACCCTTCCATGAGAAGGAAAAATTGAAGGAATTCATGACCACTAGTCCAACCTTACAGAATACTGACATATTCTAGAAAGAGAGATAAGTGATCACCGTTTCAAGAACAAGAGAAAGAGGCCACCAAATAGATCACATAATTAAAACAGAGAAAAAGTATGGAACCTATAACAGGAAAATAACATGACAAAGATAAGCCAAAATGTACCAGTTATAACCATCATAGTAAACAGCCTCAATTCACCAATAAAAAGAAACAGACTAGCAGAGTAGATTAAGAAACAAAATCCAACAATATGCTTCATACAAGAAACACATTTAACTCAAAAGGAAATTCACAGACTAAAAGTCAAAGGATGGAAAACAACACTCCATGCTGCAAGAAATCATAAAAATGCAGAGGTAGCTACCCTGGTTGCTAACAATAACAACTTCAAACCAAAAATCATCTAAAAAGGTAAAGAAGATCACTACATACTTGTTCAGGGAAAACTGCAAGAGGAAAATATAACAATGATAAATACACACACACCCAATGTAGGAGCACCCTCCTACATAAGAAAAAATGTTAACAGACATGAAAAATGACAATGATACAATAGTAATAGGGGACTTTAACATACCACTGTCACAAAAAGATACAACAACTAGGCGAAAAGAAAAAAAAAAAAAGAACTAAATAGAACATGTGAAGAAATTGACTTGGTAGACCTTTACAGAGTGTTTCACCCAGCAACAACAGAATACACATTTTTCTCAGTTGCACTTAGGACATTCTCCAAAATAGACCACATGCTAGCACAAAGAGCACTCTTAAGTAAATGCAAAGCAATTGAAATTATCCCATGCATACTATCTGACCACAGTGCCATAAAACTGGAAATGATTAACAAAAAAAACTACAAAAACACCATAAACACGTGGAAATTAAATAACAGCCTTCTAAACAACTAGTGGGTCACAGATGAAATTAAAGAAGAAATTAAAAAATATTTTCAATCAAATGAAAATATGGACACAACTTACTGAAACTATGTGATGAAATAAAATTTGTCTTAAGAAGAAAATTTATAGTGATAAATTCACACATTAGGAAAACAGAACAAGCCCAAATAAATGACCTCATGCTGCACCTCAAGCTTCTAGAAAAAGAAGAGCAAGTCAAGCCCAAAGTCCAAAGAAAGCAGGAAATTATACAGATTAGAGCAGAAATTAATGCACTGGAGATGAAGAAAACAACACAAAGAATAAATGAATCAAAGCGTTGGTTCTTTGAAAGCATAAATAAAATTGATAAACCCCTAGGCAACCTAATCAAAAAAAAAGGAAAGAAAAAAAACTCAAATTCATCCAATAAAGAATAAAAAGGCAAAATCACTGCAGACCCTAGAGAAACTTAGAAGATCATCAATACCTATTTCCAAAATTTTCACTCTCATAGGATGGAAGACACAAAGGAAATGGACACTTTCCTGGATACATATGAAATGCCAAAGCTGAGTCAAGAAGATATACAAACTGAATAACCCAATAACAAGAAACAAATTTGAAAATGTAATAAAAAAAACCTGTCAACAAAGAAAAGCCCAGGTCCCAATGGATTCACAGAAGAATTCTACAAGAAACTTAGAGAAGATTTAATGCCAAGTTTTCTCAAACTCTTCCATGAAATTGAAAGGGAAGCAATTCTTCTAAATTCATTCCCACAGGTTACTAATACTCTGATTCCAAAACCAGAAAGATCCAACTAAAAAAGAGAACTACAGCCCAATCTCTCTAATGAATATAGATGCAAAATTGCTCAATAAAATACTAAGCAAATCATCAAGATTATATATCATGACAAGTGGGATTCATTCCAGGAATGTAGAGATGGTTCAAAATACCCAGATGCATAAATATAATACACCATATCAATAGAATCAAAAACAAAAACCATATGACCATCTCAAAAGATGCAGAAAAATCTTTTGAAAAGTCCAACACTTATTCATTAAAAAGAAAAACCTTACAGAGAACTAAAGTAGATGGTCTATATTTTAACCTGATAAAAGCCATCTATGAGAAACCAACAGTCAACATCATACCAAATGGGAAAAAAACTGAAGGGCTTCACTTTAAAATCAGGAACAGATAAGGATGCCTACTGTCTCCACTCCTATTCAATATAGTTCTGGAAACACTAGCCAGAGAAATTAGACAAGAGAGAGAAATAAAAGAAATAAGGATTGGAAAAGAACAAGTGAAATTATTATTTGCAGATGACATGATACTCTACATAGAGTATCACCAAAAACTCCACCAAAAGTCTTGTATATTTGGGCCAGTGAGATAGCTCAGCATGCTAAAGCACCTGCTTAGGCAAACTTAGGAAAGCTCTGGGACTGTGGTTTGATCCCTGGCACCACATGCTATTCCAGCCTCTCCCCCAGGATGGGCTGAGCTGGACAGAGTCCAGGCGTGGTGGTGCACACCTGTAAACCCAGCTTTGAGGATGCTGAAAATAGGAGGATTGCTGAGTCTGAGCTGCCTAGTGAAATCCTGTAACAACTAAGACATTTTTTTAAAAAAAGTGTTGTAGATTTAATCACCAAATTCAGCAACATAGCAGGTTATAAAGTCAACACCCAAAAATCAGTAGCATTTTTGTACACAAACAATGAACACACTGAGAGAGAAATTCGGGAAAAGATGCTGCTCACTATAACATACAAAAAAAATTAAATACTTAGGAATCAATCCAACAAAAGACATAAAAATTTATACAGTGAAAATTATGGTACTTTGAGAAAAGATAAGAGGATTTGAGAAAATGAAAAAATATTCCATGCTCCTGGATAGGAAGAACCATTTTCACATTGTGAAAATGGCCATATTCCCAAAATTGTTATACAAATTCAATGCAACCCTGATTAGATACTGTTACTCTACCTCACAGTGTTAGAGAAAACTTGCCTCAAATTCAACTGGAACCCGCAAAGACCCAGAATATCAAAAGTAATCCTAGGAAACAAAGGAAAGATAGGAGGTATCATAATCCCTGATCATAAATTATACTATAAAGCTACTATGATAAAATCAGCACAGTACTGGCATAGAGACAGACCTGAAGATCAATGGAACAGATTAAAAGATATAGACATAACGGCAAACACACTCAGCCACCTTATCTTTGACAAAAGGTCCAAACATGTTCACTGGAAAAAAGGTAGTTTCTTTAATAAATGGTGCTAGAAAAACTGGCTTTCCCCATGTCAATGGCTAATACTAGACCCATGCCTATCACCATGCACAAAGCTACAGTCAAAATGGATCAAAGATTTAACTATTAAAATAGAAACAGTAAACCTTCTGGAGGAAAATGTAAATAGAAATCTTAAAGAAATAGGGATAGATAGAGAGTCCATTAACAAAAACTAAACTGAATAGGAAATACTTTAAAGAATCAACAACTAGGATCTCACCTTTTTGAAAAGTTTCTGCACTTCACAGCAAATCTTCAACAGAGTGAAAAGAAAACCCACAAACTGGGAAAAAATTATAGCCAAGTATCCCTTCAACAAAGGCCTTCTACTTAGAACACATAAAGAATTTAAAAAAAAAAAAAAAAGCAGGCTCCAGGGCCAGGGAGATGGCTCAGTAGAATCAGAGCTTGCCTGACAAGTGCAAGGGCCTGAGTTCAATACCCAGCTCTGCAAAAAAAAAAAAAAAAAAAAAAAAAAAAAAAAAAAAAAAAAAAAAAAAAAAAACCCTTGCAAAAAAAAAAAAAAAAAAAAAAAAAAAAAGCAGGCTCCAGCTATTCCAGGAGCAGAACATCTTGCCAGAGGGGCACAACAGGTTCACTCCCAAGGGCTGCAGCAGGAAGGAGTAGAGCACAGCAGCCAGACCCAAGCCAGGCACAACTGGACAATTTCAAACTTTGTAGATCTGCACCCGAATTTCAGTAGGTGCTAAGGTTATAACTGCACCAAAGCTCTACAACAAAGGTCAGAGGACAGTGCTATACAAAATGACAATGAGAAGGAGCAAATCTCAGACCCCAAGCCCACCCATAACAAGTGCAGAGGACACTAACACAGAACAAACTGGGAATCACACAGCTGAAAGCAATGAATCAATAGTGTCCAAAATAGAGAAACAACTGCAGAAAAGTATAGAGGAACTCAGATTGGAAATAAAAAAAGGAAATCTCTGAATTAATAGCATCTGAAGTAAAGAATCAAATACAGAAACATATGGAGGAAACCCAATCTGAAAAAAAACTCTGCAGTAAAAGAATTAATAACTGCTTCTAAAGAAGTCATTGATTAAAAAAAAAAAGAGGAGATTACAAAAATGATGGATTCCTTGAATGAACAAATGCTAGAGAGGCTGCGAAGAAAAAGGAACCCTTCCACACTGCTATTGGGACTACAGACTGGTACAAACATTATGGAAATCAGTGTAGATATTCCTTAAAAACCTAGGATTGGAGGTCCCATTCAAGCCAGCTATTCCCTTCCTGGGTATTTTCCCAGAAGAAATGAAGACCTCAAACCACAGTGATATATGTGCACCCATGTTTATAGCAGCACAATTTGTCATAGTGAAATTTGGGAAACAACCCAGACCCCTACCAACTGAAGAATGGATAAAGAATATGTGGTATTTTTACATAATGGAGTATTGTTCAGCTACAAAAACCAGATATATGTGAATCTTTTGTCAGTAAATGAATGCAACTAGAGAATATACTCTTAAGTGAAATAAATTAGGCCTGTATGTGTAAATGTTGTATTGTCTCCTTAGTGTGAGAACCTGAAAGAGAAAAAATGAAATCTGAAGGGCGCAATGTATACTGGGAAAAAGGAATGAACTTACAAACGGCGAGTTACTGAGTGTCTTAGTTACTCTTCTCTCGTTGCTGGGACAAATGCCTGACACTCAAAATGAAGGAAAGAAAGGTTTATTTAGCTCACAGTTACTGGAGGCTTCAGTCCATACTCAGCTGGCTCCAAGGCAGAGCAGCATATAGCAGAGGGCAACCTTTCAGGGCGGCAGCAAAGAGCAAGAGCAAGGGAGGGGTAGCAGCAGCTCAAGCAGCTGGCTTCTCTTCCCTTCTTACATTGTAATGCAAATTGCCTGCCCCAGGGTAGGTGCAGCATCCACACCCACAGTAATCAATCACAAACTCTAGAAGCCCCCGCCCCCCAAGACTGCATGAGGCTTTGGCGGGACACCTAGACACAAACCATAACACTGAGTCTAGGAGAAAGTCTATAGACTTTTTCTGTAAAAGGTCAGATAAAAAATAAATATATTGGGCTTTACAAGCAAAATAGTTTCTGTTGTAACTGAACTGTGGCACTGTAGTACAAACACAAACAAATTGACAGGTCTAAGTTCTAATACATAAAACTGTAATGACAAGAGTTGATATGCCAGATTTGACCTGTGTATAGTTATTTGCCAACTGCTGTTTATAGAATTATGATAAAAACTGAAGTAAACTACACACAAGAATAGAACCCAGTTTTCAGAGAGGGTATTTAGTTTATTATATGCTAGGGGTGGAGAAGCATCAGAATAAAAATACAAACAAGATCCTTGCAGTCATGTAGCATGGGAAATAGATGGTAAACAATAGCATAGATTATATAAATAACCCACTCCACACTACTTTCCACTATATGTCAGTTAAATTAATCACTGTTATCACTGATCCATACACCACTCTTAAGGTCTTTTATTTGTGATGGGTTCTGTTATGGCTTGTACCTAGTTGTTGCCATCCCGTCATGGGGTCATAGGTATTTTTCAGAGCTAGTATGATCTGAGGTGTGTGATACTGAGATTAAGAATATAATGTTAGGGTTAAGGATGCAATGCTAAGATTGGGGGTGCCACACATTGGGTGTGAGTGCTACTAGCCTTAAGGACAGGTATCCTGGATAGAATATAAGGTACACAAAGCTTGCTGCTTGCCACTTTGCCTCCTGCTTGCCCTTCCATGCCATGAACTATTTGTCCTCTGCAATGCCCCTCTGCTGTGTTGCCCTGCCTCAGAGCCAGCTAATGATGGACTGAAACCTCTACAGACTGTGAGCCAAAAATAAACTTTTCCTCCTTTAACTTTAGTTGTCAGGTACTTTTCTTAGCCATGAGAAAAATAAGTAAGACAGGTTCTATGACAAAAAAAAAAAAAAAAAAAGATTATAAGAGCAACATACTCAAAAGAAATGACACTGCAACCTCAAACGTTACCTAAGGGAAAGGAAGAGAGAGTGAAGCTTGTTCCAGGATAAGAACCCATCCATACAAAGCCTCTGAAAAGAACAGTATTTCTGACTTTGCAAAACCAAAGGGAGGTGCAGATTGAGCTCCAGGGGAGACTAAGTACCATGATAGGAGGTAGTGGAGACTTACGAGGTATACAAAGGATTTGGGCTTTGATTCTAAATTAAAAGAAAGTGAATGGTCTTCAATTACCTCATTTGTATATATGTACAGAAGTTAGTGTGATTTATTTTTATATAATCATTATTTAGAAAGCAGCAAAAATGTTTTGTGAGCCCTTTGTGTTTTGAACTTTGTGTGAACCACAAATGTTTTGTGAGCTAATACTTCTACTGCAGCTGAATGGTCCAACTATAGTCCAGGTTTTGCATACAATGAGCCAAGAATTGTCAAGCATCCACCCAGTGGTAGGCAGCAAGCAGCTACATCCACAACAAATTTGTGCCATCCCGTTCCTTCTGGACTCAGTCCTGATAAAGGATACTCAGAATGATTCTTCAGCCTAGGAATAAAGTGTGTGACTGAAAGTGGGGCACAGGACATTCTTGCTCCTTTTGAGCAAGACCCAGCATGGAATCAGCAATAGGGATCATGCATCCCCAAGCACAGCGGGGACTCATGGGCTCTAGGACTGGCCTCAGAAGGCCTGGCCCAAGGACCACACAGTGCTCCATGAGGCTTCATTCCCTTCCTCACAAAACTATGCTTTTACAGATATAATTGTTGAGACCTTGAAAAGGAGGTAGGGCACAAATGAAATACAAGCCATAAAACTGGTTGACAGTACCAAGAATAGTTCCTTTTTATTAACAGGAAAAGACAAATGCTGGAGTTCAGGTGTAGAAGAATCAGAAGCAATGAAAAAGAAGATGAGAGGAGAAAGACAGGCAAGGGAGACCCAAAAGACAGGGATGGTGCTCTTTCTGTGCAGGTTATATGTGGGGAGAATCACCATGGGGACCAGACAGTCATACACAATGCCAAGAAATAAAAACCAAAGAAGAGACAGAAGCAGCAACTGAAAGGTACAGATGAAGACGGACAGAGAGCCTGAGGGAGACAGACTAAACTCAATAGGTTTCTGGAGTGTATTTACCAAGACAAATTGCTTTTGTCACATCCTGCTGTTTTTAAACATGAGTAAGTTGTTGCCTGTTATCACTGACCTTTAAAATTCTGATTAGCTGCTCAGCAATTAGCCAGTATTCCCCAGACAGCCTTAACTCTGCACTAGAGGAGATAGCCACAACAGGTCCCTAGGGTGGGGAAAGTGGGAGAAGGGAACCTGCAGAGAAGAAAATTACCATGCTGGCCACAGAACTACATCGCCTCATAGAGTTCTTGCCTATGGTCCTTAAAAAAATTATAAATGTGCCACAAATGTTTTAAATTTTAAAAGTGCTTTCTATCATTTCCAACACAGCAACTGTGTCCCCCACTTGCTGTGCTATAAACTTAGACAGTGTTGGGTTTGCTTAGATATCAAACATTACACAGATATAAGATAACACAGATGTGGCTGACACCTGGCCCTGACCCAAAACAATAAGCATGTTCTCACTTACTCTCTCTCCTCAGAAACCAGGAGGAGGCTTCTCTTTTGCGGACACTAACCACTCTGGGTACATTTGTTCTTTTGGACCTTTGTTTAAGAACACCTTCTACAATTCTGGCTTCAGGCAATGAGACTGGTTAATGATTTCTCTATAATAAAGCTAAGATCAGGGCAACCCCTTCAGGGACAATTTGCAGGTTCTACCCTCAAAATAACAAGATGAATTTGAAGCAAAGAGCATAGGTGTACACAAAGAATTTCAATGCAAGGGCTATCATGGAAATCTTAAATCACTCAGCACTCTTTGTAGCTCTATTATATGAAAGATACCATGCCCTGGGCCCATCAATCACCCACCTCCTCCTCTCTCAGACAGTGAAGCTGTTTCACATGATGAGGTAGAAGAACTCCAGAGTGGTAATCCAAAAGTAATCTAAGTGTGGAGTCAGCCAGAATTACCTTTGTCAACAGAGGTGCACCATAGTGATACTTAAAAGAGTTTAAGGGGGAAAAAGCCAGATAGAATAAAATAAAAGTACAATCAATATTTGTTCAGGTTGAACAACAATGCTAATACAAGAGCTCTGTAACTATGACAGCTCCAGGATGAACTTCATAGAACAGTATAAAAACCAAATAGAATGTGGGTCCAGGTGAGAATTACATCAACTTAAATTGACACAGGAACACCAAGCAAAGCTATTGCCTTTCTTTATAGACAGTCTTTTAAAACAACAAGGCCAGATGTGTGTTTATTACTAACTCCTTGAATACAGCTCCAATCAGCACTCAGTCAGGAAGCTCCATTCAACATTCAACAAAAAGAAATTTTGAAGATACTTTTTGGTCAGTATCTAACGTTCTTGAAAATGAATTAAAATCCCATTCTTGACTTCACTTTCCACCCCACTGTAGGAATGAGAATGGAAATGGGTTTACGCGCTTGAGAGCAGAGTTTGGCAAAGTCAGGTTGAGTCACCAATGCTCCACGCCAGAAGAAAACTGTTACTCAGCAAGCACAAAGTCCAAGAAACCACAGCACATTTCCTGGCCCTCATCATCTAGTTTCCTCAGACAGTGAAGCTCTGACTCAAGTTCCTAGATGTAAGGATAGAAATGACAATAAATGGGCTGGGGAGATAGCTCGGCAGTCTAAGCACCTGCCTGGCAAGTGCAAGGACCTGGATTCGATCCCCAGCTCCACATGCCGCTCTGGCCTCACCCCTGGGCATATTGAGCTGGCTACCAAGACCAGGTGTGGTGATGCACACCTGTAATCCGAGTGCTGGGGAGGCTGAGACAGGAGGATTACTACAAAGCTGAGCTGCGTAGTGAGACCCTATACCAAAGAGAGAGAGACAGATATAGACAGAGACAGAGACAGAGACAGAGACAGAGACAGAGACAGACAGACAGACAGACAGACAGACAGACAGACAGACAGACAGACAGGCAAACAGACAGGCAGGCAGGCAGGCAGGCAGGCAGACAATAGAAAAACAAGTTGGGTCCTTCAGACCTTACAAGGGAGTGATGTATATACAGAAATAGGCACGGTTCTTCTTACACAGATTATGGGAGACATCCATCTGGTTTCCATGGTGGGAGTGGTGGTAAAAAGGACAACTAAGTAAGTTTTTCCATGTCCCGCCATAAGTAAAAGGGAGATTACAAAAATAAGTGATGTCACAAGGCTCCTTCCCTCTATTTTGGGAAGCTCTGAGGTTAGTTCCCTTACTCCCTATGGCAACAAATATCATGCTGTGGCCAGTATGTCACTCTGCAGTCCGCACAGAATGGGAAACTTGGGCTTGGAGAGTTTGAACAGCTTAGCCAAGTCATGCTGCAAAGGGAGAAGTGTCAGGTCAGAAGAATGCAGATGATTCCAAAACTGTATTTCTTCACTTTTGTCTGTATTACCACACAAGTCTTCCAAATGAGGGAACAACACACTTACTAGAGTTCAACTGATTATTAAAATGTTAAATATGACAGCCAGTGTGTTTTCTGATCACCCTGAGAGATTAGAGTCTATTGTAATGGAGAATTACTTTGTTTTTTCCCTATTTTGCAGAAAATATACAGTGTGGGCCATCTAAACTAATTTAATGTGTGCTAAATTCTTTTGTAAGTCACTGACCTAAAAGAATCTCAGGTCAATACATAATGGGTGTAACCTAGGAGTTGTCTTGATTGAAATTTCCTTTGCAAGAAAGAACCTGAACACAGAAGTTTCTTTAAGTGAAAGCCACATTGTTAATGGTTTTATGAGATATCTAAAAATGATCAGTTGACTTAGAAGATACTGATTTCCTAGATAGATGTCCTTGGCAATGTACAGCTCCTTATTGGAAATGAGACACAACAGGAAACATAAAAACACAGTTTAGGGGAACATAAGTTATTTAATAGGCAAGACCAACTTATTAGCGATAACTTGTAATGTGTTTTCAGGTAACCATACCCCATTATACTCTATTACAGAACAGATTGTTACAGTTACTAGATAAACCACCTAGGGAAAAAAAAGAAACAAGTCTCTCTACTCTCCCAGAACCTGCCATAATCTTAGCTTTAACCACCCAAGTATATGGTTTCTGTTCACAATTACAGACTCTTGGAGATACCCATGTACTCCACATCTATGTTTCTAGGAAGGAAAAACCTCTTCTTAAATTGATTTGCCCTTTGTCACTGTCACAGATATATTTTCCCTGTTTTGACAGGTAGTTGTAATTCTATTAGCAGCCCATCGACTTCCCTGTGAAATCGATCTGTGTTGGGCTGGCTGGGTCTTCTTAAACTGGCTGATTTATTGCTTCTGCATGTTTTTAGGAAGGAAAAGCTTGTGCAAGCTCGCAACTGAGCAAGAGTCATAAGTGGGAGAGGGTGAAGAAGAAGGAATGAAACACTCCCCTGTCACTGAAGAGCATACAGTATCTAAACAATGTTTGAAAGTGAGTTATTTTTAACCTCCCTGCTAGGTCTCTCCTTGGGAAGTGAGCTGTGGCCTTTTGTCATCAGCCTGGCTCAGATGCCTGCTAATGTCCACAGGAATAGGTGACTGTCAAGTTTCCTTATTAATTTATCTTGCTGTGCGGAGGACAAACTAAAAGAACTTACAGGCTCCCTATGTCCTCAGTGCAATCTATCATGTTTGCCTAAGTTTGCTCTTGTAGATCTCGTGTTACAGCCACCAGAATACAAGTAGTTGCCTCTAGGTGCCTGTCTCTCTTTATTGTCTCACCCACTGAAAGGAGGGTACCTAAGCCAATTTGCAGGAGACCACGGTTTGCCAGAGGTCAGAGACAGAAATCACTGCTGTATTTTGTTTAAAGAATCACATCAGGAAAGAAAAAAAGGCAAATAAGAGCAGGGAAAGGAAACTTTAAATAAACATACTGCTTGGTCTCAAGTTCTAAAGCAAAACTTAAAACAGTAGCAGGCAGAGCTACATTATGATAGTTTGTGTGAAAATTTGGAAAGCCAAAAACAAGCTGATTTTTCAGGTGCTAGTGGACAACCCATTGTGCCCCTATACACTTTTCAAATAAAAAATGACTACAACTTTAACTTCATAGACAAAAAATGTGCATATTAACATTTCACAAGTATCATCTGTAAATTAATTATTGATTAATAGAGTATAGAAGTTAATTCTAAGCACAGTTGTTACAAGGCAAAATGACTATGTAGAGAAACTTCACTTGTGCACAGCTTCTCCATTTATATAACCTCTGTATGTTCAGGGGCTTCCAGCAAGATATTCAATTCAACCATAACCTCTACAATAACCCTGAAGCTTTTACTATCTTCTCGGCTCAAAGCTTTTCAGATGTTAGGCCATCAAGATGATATCAGATTTATATACATGATGAACTAATCAGATTTAATGTACTGGTTCATAAGATTTTGCATTTTAACAGACATAATATCTTAACACAAAATAGAAGTTTTACATGTATAATACCTCAACCTAAATAATACTTTAATCCAAAACAGAGATTATTGATGAGAGCCCTGGAGACGGGTAGAGACAGGTTGGCTGATAGAGGATCAGCAGGTGATCTTTTGACAACCCTCCAATGACACTTCTATAATGATGTTAGTTCCAAACCACAAGCAATAATTCCTTTTTCCTACAGAGTCCCGTGGAAACCGATAGTCCTATATTGTGCTGTGCTATGTTAACTTAGTTAATCTTGGAGCTCTTAAGATTTCAGATCAAAGTTGGCCAAAAGAGAAACTTACACATGACTTTAAAAGCAACAGTAAAGCAATAGCTCTTAGTTTGGGAAGGTGGTCACAGTCTGTCAGTGTAACAGATTCAGGGATGTTTTCTTACCTTCACTCTTCTCTACTTTCTGTAAAGTTCCTTTTCTCAGTTTTTGGCCCTGCTGACCAAGTGGCCCAGGCACTGCTCATCTGTGGCCTTTCAGTGATGGAAGCCACACGGAGGCTTCACCTGCCCAACGCTAGCCCAACTCTGGCAGCCTTGGCTTCTCAGCGTAGGCAACACCATCTTCCCAGCAAGCTCTGACTTCTGCTCCTTTGCTAGCCCTTCAGTCACACTGATTAGTGATTCCTTTCCAGATCTTCCAACTCCTTCTCCATTTCTTGCTTTCATAGTTTCTGCACTGGGATAGCCCACTCCCATAATTCTCATAATTCTTATTAGTGTCCCTGCTTCCTGACTCTTACCTCATACTGTCACCTCCAGCGTACCTCAACACAAGCCATATTCTGTGCACACAAAACTGCACAGGCACATGATTCACAGCTACCAGTCATTGCCTCTTACTAGGTACCATCATTAAAACTCAAACCAACATTTTCCAGCTAGCCTCTGCTTTGTATTACATGCATCAGGTGTAATTTAAATTCATTTTAAAAATTGTTAACTATTTTTAAAGTTGAATTTGGTTTGTAATATGTGTTTTCTATGCATCCAGGAAACTAATGAGGTTACAAACTCAAGTGTGAAAAAACAAATCACTGATGAAACAATTACCAACAGCCACCTTGAAACCCCAAGCAAGTGAAATCATATTATACCCTACATCCTCTTGATATGGATACTAAGTTATGAATATTTATAGTTTCTGAGCAAAATCAGTTATTAGTCTTATCTCACAGATTGAAACACTCTAGATCTCAGGATACAGTATGCTCAGGACAATGCAGACCCCAAAATGTGTCCCACCTAAAATGTTTTTAACTTAATTATTAAGCACAAGTGAACTATTGGAAAGGTCTGATCACATCCCAACTGAAACCAGTATTTAACTTATGGCTCCTAGGTATCACAATAATAGGTTTGAATTAATTATATTGATACCGATGCTGATAGGATTAACTCTATCATTGTGAGCTGTTCAAATCTAATTCCACTAAAATCATGTCTTGAAATTCAAGTCTTACATAAGTGGATTAGTCTGCTACAGCTGCCATAATAAAATATTACACACCAGGTGTTTTAAACCACAGAAATTTATTTCATCACAATTCTGGAGGTTGAAAGTCCAAGATCCATGTGGAAGCAGAACTGTTTTCTGGTAAGCCCTCTGTCCTTGATTTGCACATGACCTTCTTCTTACTGCATCTTCTTTGCATGATCTTTTCTCCATGTATGGCTATTTCTAGTCTCTTCTTATGAGTCAAGTCCTGTTGGCTTAGAGGTCTATCCTTTGGCTTCACTAAGCCTTAACTACTTACTTATTTTTTAATTAATTTTACTGAGAAACAAATAGCAATGAGACAGTTTCAAAAGTGATTTTAACAACTTACTTAAAAACCCTACTACCAAATACAATGGCATTGAGGGTTAGAGATTTAGCATATAAATTGGGCCAGAAAGAGGTACAGTTCAATCCATAACAAAAAGAAAAAAGAAAAAAAAACTGCAGAAGAAATAGTGAAAAGAAAAAAATTGATTTGAATATATACTTCATAGGTCTATAACCCAAGTTTGAGTCACAGCTATTGTGTGCATAACCAACATATGTATGATATACCACAATTAATATAAAACCTTGAAATTCCATGTACAGATATTGGTTTCTAATAATTTTTGCCCAATGATACATTTATGATCAATGTAAGAAAGAAGGTACAAAATGAAGAAAAAGGAGAGCCACACATTAGGAACAAATGGGAGAGTCACAAAGAGAAGTAGAAAAGTAGGCACTGGATAGCAAATAGAATAAGGTTAAAATAAATAATATGGAGAGGTAGGAAAACTGTACACACACGTGCATATACATGCTGGGTATAAAATATAAGGAAAATGAGACTGGAAAGTGAACACCAGAAGCGTACACTAATCAACTCTACATGCTTTGGGCCCAATAGTCACACCAATCCATTTAGAAGCTGTCAGGGGCAGGATCGCTTGTTATAAAGGAAAGGTGCCCATTTGCAAGAAAGTTGTGGTGGTAACAAGTGTCCTACTGCCTCTTGAGAGAATACTTGGTTCTGTCAATTAACACACACAATAATAACTTAGGATTTTACCCCATTTGCTGTACTATTGAAGAAAGAAACAATAAAAGAGAAGCCTCAATAACATACCACACACAGAAATTTTTTTCCAGCTGAATTTTTTTCTTTACATTGGGCTAATTTTGCAGAGCCCGTCATTGAGATCTTTGAAGCTGGAAAAATAAATGTAACATGAAAAGCTTTCTTTGTTTGCTTTTAATATCAAGTACCAACAGTGGTCAAAATTGCACCAGCCATATTAACAAGCAAAATTTCTGCCTTTGAAAATGCAAAAGCATTAAGAACAGAACTAAATGCCACAAATAAAACAACAACAACAAAAAAAACTTGTCTGAGATTGTTCAAGTGTCAGATTGCATCTGCAAAAGCAAAATTACATCACAATATTCTGACTTTTAATTTGCTTTAAGCTAAATAAACATGAGTAATGTTTGAAAAAAATCTCAGCCTAGAAGATTTTAACATTACAAACCATATAATGGAACTTGGTTGAATTCTGTCATAAAATTCCATCATAAAGTCACACCTGCATGCTAAAAAAACATTTTTGCTAGTTTCAGTCTCTTCCCCTCAAAACAGCCACCCCTGCCAAAGGACATTCGGTTCAATGTCTGCGACTATCAGTTATTAGAGCTTGTCAGCAGTCAGAAATCATTCAAATATATTTCCTGAACCCTTCCAAAGCTATAAATAAAAATCTTACACTAGCATCTACTGAACAAAAGGACTTGGGCTTAAGTGACAGCAGTCAGGATTTGGGTTAGATAGAAATAAATATTTTGTGATAAGAGAAGTTAAGACATTGGAAAGGGTTATATTGAGAGAGACTAGAACCTTCCCTCTCTGAAAACCAGTTTATTTTTTTCTCCAGTATCTCAAAATCAAAAGTTTAGGTACCTGTAGGGACTTCTATATAACACAGAAAAAAAAAAATAGTATCCATTTATTGCTTTATTATTGTCTTTGTTATCTCTCTTTTGTTGAGACAAAATAACTGACACTCAAAATAAAAAGGAAAAAAGCTTATTTATCTCAACAGTTTGTAAAGGTTTCAGACCATAATCGGCTATCTTCAAGGCAGGGTGGTATGGCAGACAGGCACCGCAAAGGAGAAATGGTTCATAGTGAGCAGAAGACAGCAAAGTGAGCCGGAAATGAGCCAAGACTCTTTCTGTCCCTCATATTTTATCCAGGCTATGAGGATAAAGGAGCTGCCAAACCAGTACTTGGCCTGATTTAGTAACCACCCACCCTGAGTCCTAACACTCTCAATCCTAGCATTGCACCATGAATCAGTCACACAATAGATTCAACCACCTCTGAAAAAGCTCTACCTATGCTCGCATGAGGCTTTAGGGGGCTATCCAGACACAAGCTATAGGAATGATCAAATCCCACCACTCAAGTATCAGAAAAGGACTCAGTCTTCATTTCCATTCTCCATTGAAAGGTGAAGCCTTTCCCATCTTTACTGTCATTTTTCTATTAATCAAAGTCGCACATGGATGTTGTCTCAGTCACTCTTCTCTTGTTTCTGGGACAAATACCTGACACCCAAAATGAAAGAAGGAAAGGTTTACTTAGCTCACAGTTACTGGAAGTTTCAGTCCATACTTAGCTGGCTCCAAGGCAGATTGGCACATGGCAGAGGGCAGCAGTTCATGGCGGTGGAAGGCAGCAAAAAGTGAGGAGTAACAGCAACAATGGCAACAGAGAACAAGTCTGTCTCCTTAAGTTGCATTCAGGCTATCTACCCAGTCTGGATGTAGTACTCACACCCATAATCCCAGTGGATCATGAGTTAATCACAAACTCTAGAAGTCTGACCTATGACTGCATGAGGCTTTGGGGGGACAACTAGACAAAAACCATAACAGACATCATTAACAAATTTGATAACAGAAAGTGAAGAATAGTACAAGAATCTCTGAGTTCCACTTCTAACATCATTCTATACACTGTAATCTTAGGGAAAAAATTCTAGTACTCTGAGATTCAAATTCTTTTTGAAAAAAAAAGTAATTTTTTTCCTACCAACATCATGGGGCTATTGTAAAAATCAGACACAATAATGGCTGCAAAATTGCTATCTCAATTCCAAAACAAGAACTGTGCAATGACATTGTCATTCTGTTTCATGAGCAAAAGAGTTACATTCAAATCAGGGAGTGCATTGCATCATGGCTGGAGCCACTTGTGGAGCGGAGGTGGAGAAGGGCTCCACTAGGAGCCACGCAGCAGGGGGTGAGCGCGGTGAAGACTGGCTAAAGCTCTGCCGTGCCTCGTGGTCCCAAGAGCATCTAGAGCAAGTGGCAGCACCAAGGCATTGAGTGCTGGATAAACTGACCGGTGTGTTTGCTCCTCGTCCATCCACGGGTCCCAATAAGCTGAGAGAATGTCTGCTTCTCATCGTCTTCCTAAGGAACAAACCCAAGTACACCCTGACAAATGAAGTAAAGAGGATGTGCACGCAGCACTTCATTGAGAGCGACTACAGAGTCTGAACTGACATAACCTGTCTTGCCAGCTTTATAGATGTCATCAGCATTGACCAGACAGGAGAGTGCTTCCGTCTGATCTACGACACGCAGGGTCCCTTTTCTGTTCAAGGTAGTACACCTGAGGAAACCAAGTACAAGTTGTGCAAAGTGGGAGATCTTCGTGGGCACAACAGGGATCCTTCATTTGGTGACCCACAATCCTCGCACCATTCTCCACTGACCCCCTTATCAAGGTCAGTGACACCATCCAAATCGGTTTGGCGTCTGACAAGATCACTGATTTCATTAAGTCGGACACTGGTCACCTGGATATGGTAGCTGGAGGGGAAAACTTAGGAAAAACTGCGTAATCACCAACAGAGAGAAGCACCCTGGCTCTTTTGATGTGGTTCACCGGCAAGATGCCAAGGGCAACAGCTTCTCCACCCAGCTCTCCAACACCCTTGTCACTGGCAAAGGCAGCAAGCCGTGGATTTCTCTTCCGCAAGGAAAAGGAATCAGCCTCATCATGGCTGAAGAGAGAGATAAGAGGCTGGCAGCCACTCAGAGTAGTGGGTGAAATGGTCTCCAGGTGACATGTTGGAAAGGTCTCTGTGCTTAAAGATAATAGAGCATGATTAAAATAAATAAGAGAAAAGCAAATTTCTGTCAGTAATAGGAACGTATAGTACTGATGCAGGGAAAATGGAGGAAACAAGATGCAGCAGCAACAGAAATCAAGTCAAGTCTGCACCCGTGCTTTCCGCGAGCAGACGGAAACCTCAGAGCTTCCGGCATGCTCATATCTTCTGGGTTTCCTGTGCTTTAGAGGATAGTTCTTCCCCTCTGTTTTTCAGTCCTTCCTATGGTTTTCCACCACTTTTGCTACACTGGGAATTGCTGTGTTAAAGCTTGCTGACACCCAGCTCTCAGGGGTCTAGACACTATTCCAACTTACAGAACACAGAGTATGAATCATGATTCTCCTTAGGACCCTGTTTTAGGCCCATGAGGATTTAAATTTAAATTTGTAATGTAGGCTGGTCTGACTTCGCTTTGTGGTGTATGATTAATTTGGGAGAATTAAATATTTTGAAGGCAATGACATATAATAAACTTTCTTAAAAATAGAAGATAATAAAAAATCTAGAGACACTATGGAAATCATATATAAATTCATATAGAACAACACAGTAATTCTGCAAAACATTTGTCATAATTAAAATTTCTTCAAGGTGTCTTATAAAATATGAAATTATTAACTAATAATTACAATTATTGATGACAGATATAGAGAAAGGATGACAGATAGTAGACAATTTCTCTTTTATTTTGAAGCCAAGTATAAAAAAAAATTGTAAAGTCAAAAGGGACATTAAATGTCAAAATTCATCTTTTTGGGGAGGAAGGGTGCCGGGGATTGAACTCAGGACCTTGCACTTGCCAGGAAACCGCTTATTCTACTGGGCTATGTCCCTAGCCCCAAAATTCATCTTAATATTACCTAAGTTCTTTACAATAAATTTTGTGGCTTTTTTTTAAAGATTCATGAAACTGAATTTCAAACTTAGACCTGCAAAAACAATTTATAATTTGAAATTTAACTAAATTTCTACCATAGTTAGAAATGGCATCACTAAAATTGAAATCTTTGTTATAACAAAGACAGTTCAGTTCCTACATGAATAATCTGTTTCTTTTCATGTTTTCAGAAGTCTGAGACTCACCTTCTTCTAGCTGGGTTCTTTTTTCTCCTTCATTCTTTTTTATTATAGATATTAATACATATTAACAATTCAAATTAATGGGTTTCATTGTTACATTTCCACACATGCATATAAATTGTTTTGGTCACACCCTTTCTGGTCCCATTTTCTCCCCTAATCCCTCCCACCTTCTATAATAGGTTCCTTCTGCATTCATGTCACCTTCCCCCTTGCCCTCGATTTCACCTAAGAGAAAATATGTAGTGTTTGTCTTTCTGAGATTGGCTTCTTTTATTTAAATCATCACATTCATATAATTTTCTGGGAAAGGCATGATTTCTTTGTGGCTCAATAACATTACCCTGTATACAAAGGCACATTTTCTTGTTCCATTCTGCCATTGATAAGTATCAAGGCTGATAACCTAGTTATTGTGACTAGTCTCAGAGTAAACACAGGTATGCAGGCATCCCTTTTACATGTTGACTTAAATTCTTGCAAGTATATACACCTGAGTGGCAGAGCTGATGTGTGCATACTTGAGTAGCTGTATTTATATATACTGTATATAGTTGAGTAGTTTTAGTTCTAGTTTTTTGATAAACTACCACACTGTTTTCCACTGTGGCCATACTAATTTACATTCCCACCAACAGTGTTCCTGTGTTCCTTTTACCTCACATGCTCACCAACATTTATTTTTGTTTTCTCAACAGTAGCCATGCTTACTGAAACTGAATCTCACAGTAGTTTCCATTTATATTTATCTGATAGCTAAAATTAATAAGCCTTGTTTTCAGTGTTATTGGTCATTTGTACTTCTTTTGAAAAATGTCTGTTCAGCTCATTTGCCCACTTATTGATTGGATTATTTGTACTTTTGATGCTAGCTTTTTTGAGTTCTTTATATGATCTGAATATTGATCCAGTGTTACAAGGGCAGCTGGCAAAGATTTTCTCCCATCCCACAAGCTGTCTCTTCATTCTGTTGATTGTCTCTCTGGCTGTCCATGCACAATTTCTAATGGATATACTTAAACTCACAATGTCCAAGTTGTAAATTGTGTGTAAATTTATTATGAAAGTTAATCTTGATTTGTCAACTTGCTTGGTGTGAGAGCTACCAAGGCTTAGGAAAGCATGCTCCTGCATATAACTGGGTAGAGCCTGGGGGTGTGACCTTAGGGACTATATGTTGTTCCTGCCCCTTCTTCTGGGACACACTTGTCCTGTGCTGTGCCTCTCAGACACCACAAAGCAAGCAGCGTTGCTCCCACATGCCCTTCCTCCACAATGTTTCTACCTTGGAGGTAGCTAACCATGAGCTACAACTGCTGATGGTGCAACCTAAGTCAGTCCTGTCCTAAGTTGCAGGCATCAGCTATTTTGTCCCAGCTTACCAATATATATATACCAAAGCTTACCAATATGTATATTAAAAAGAATTTGAGAGAATTTTCTACTGAAAAGACTATGCCCTCTAATTTCCCATGTCCATTCTGGCGTATGAGTTTTGACATTTGGTGGGTCATTCAACAGAGCTACGACTTTGTTTTGTTGTTCTTCAGTGTTTTGTTTTTTGTGTCCTTTGGTTGCTTCTTATTTTTATGTTTAAGAAATTGCTCTGGAGGGGTGTTTTCAGAGTTTGTTTGTGTTTTGAGGTGATTTTTTTTTTGGAGGGGGATGATTCAAACATTGAGGTTATTGATGGTCCTAATTCTGAGTGAGCTCCTTAAAACTAACAAACCAGCATGTTTTTCATCCTATATGGTTTCACACATTGTTAGGCTGTGACAAACATAGAAGATGATTCCCACATGGGAATCAGTTAAAAATCAAGTCTATGAATAGCTAAGTGCTAAATCCTGCTATATAATACAAAGATTTTTAGAAATCAGAGAAAAGGAGAATGCTGAGGACTGGAAAAGTTTTCAGGATAATCCTCCCGGACTCACGTCCTGGAGAAGAATATTTAAGTTGATCTTTGAAAGATAACTCAGAACTCAAGAGAAAGGGTATTGGATTTTCATGTTGACTAAAGAACATTATTAAATTCTGGGAAGAAACCGGTCAGAATTCTAGACTTCCTGGAGATAAACTATTAGTTTGGGTAGGTTAGAAATTAGTTTTGTAAAATCTTTGTAACTGGACCAAAACAAATCAGGCTTGGTTGGCAAAAGGAAGATAGTGAATAAAACCTTAACAATAAAGAAAATGTTTAAAGAAGCTTCAGGTGGTAACTATAAACATGGCATTCAGTGGAACTCACACTGAAATCCAAGACACCAGTTTAAATACAGTTGCATAAACCTAGTCACAATTGTCAGAATTAAAAAGAAAATGGTATGACTAGAGGGCAGTTTGTTAAATTAAAGTGCTCTTTTTGTCAAATATAGAAATTATGGCTCAAGGAGTGATACAATTTGTACAAGTTGATCATCACTCCAGTTAACAAAAGACACAGAACTAAAATCTTGCAAATTTCACTAGAGAAATTCTGAAGAAAGGAATTACAGAACTTGGTAACAGGCCTGTTTGGCAATAACAATGAAAATCAGGAGCTTAAATCTTACCTCTCTGGCTTAGTGCTACAATTAATCATGAAGGAGTTAAAAAAAAAATCAATTTGGAGAAAGGCTAATGGGTTAGAATTTGATAAAGTTGAATTTCAGGTGATGGTAGAATATCTAGGTAGAAACTCCTAGAACAATGAAAAATAAGAAACTGCTCAAAGGTGACTGCACATTTTGGTGGCCTCCCCACACTTCTCTCCTGGCTCCAGTACCACCACATATCAGTCCTTTCATCTGAGAAGAGCATCCTCAATTTCTGTTGCATAAGACTGAATTCATTATCTTTATTCTCTAACTGCATTCATACCAATTTCTATACTTTTCATCTTCACTAGACAAATATTTATTAACCCTGAAGTCAGAAAATTGCTACTTACCTTCATTTCCCTCTTAAATATAGCCCTACATCCTGTGGTGGCCAAATCCCAGCTAATGTTCCCTCAAGATATAGCCATCCTAAAGGAAAGAACAACTGGGATGATGGGAAAAAAGAAAAGAAAGAAAGGAGGAAGGAAAATATACACAAGATAGCTAAGATAATTGCACTACTAATGTCTATTAGTTTATTGAAAGAAACAAATAACGCTTAATATGTTTGACCAATTTTGCATGCTTATATCTGGTAATGTGAACAACTACTTTAAAGACAACAATATTCAATACAACAACCATTGTTGAATTCATATCACACTGATTTTTGAAATGCTATGTCATTTATAACGTTTATTATTTTTTACTCTTTTTAAAATAAAATTTAAAACGGGTGTCTTCAGGCTTACTATTGCTATTTGATTTAGGCCCTATTACCTTATACCTGATTTGTGGCAAGACTGTCTAAACTGATTTGTTGTCTCTGGTCTGGATCCCATTTTAACTTGTTTTCATATAAGCAGTAATCTTCTAAAAGGCAAGTCAGACCGTCCTAATTTGCTGTTTTCCACCTCTATGAACTGCTGCTCTCTTCTGTGTGCCATGAAACAAGCTGGGTATGGACTGAAATCTCCACTAACTGCAAGCTAAATCAACCTTTCCTTCCTTAATTTTGGGTATTGGATTTTTTTGTTTATTTGTTTTTTTAGGTAGTGTGTGTGTGTGTGTGTGTGTGTGTGTGCAGGGTCTCACTACACAGCCTAGATTCATAGTGATCCTCCTGATTTCTGCCTCCCTAGTGCTGGGATTACAGGCATGTGCCATTACACCTGGACTCTATCACCAGCTCAGCACACCCAGGGGCAGGGCCAGTGCAGCACGTGAAGCTATGGATGGAATCCTAGCCCCTGCGCTTACCTGAGCAAGCGCCTAGTCCACTGAGTTATATCGCTGGCTCTTGGGTGTCGGATATTTTGTCTCAGCCAAAAGAAAACAGTAACCTAACAGAAGCTAAATCACGTATTCAGAAAAACTGATGAAGTCATTTAGGCTTTAGATCTAAAATGCCCTCCAAAAATCCCATGTGCTGGGGGTGGGGGAAAGTGATTAGATTATGAGGCCCTGTACACATCATGTTAGTCTGGTCCACGAGTGCATTCATGTGCCATTAGGATGTACAGCCTGGCTGGAGGCGAGGCACAGGAATATGCCCTGGAAGGGTATATTCTTGACCTGGGGCTCTCCTGACAGCCATTAGGTGAGCATCTCTCCTCTTCCGCACCCTTCCACCATCCCTCTGCCTTGGAGCCAGGTCTGCACGGACAGAATCCCACAAAGTAGGAGTCAAATTAAACCTCCTGTTCTTTAAATTATGTCCTCTATTTTGTACAAATGACAGGAAAATGACCAACACAAAGCCATAATTCCTTTGTCTTATTAGCTTACATTTTTTGTTTTATACATATTTGGGGTTTTTTTTAAAGCATATATACTAACACTGAAGTGTTACAAGTTTCTTATATATTTTTTCTTTTCATTTATTGGATACAAGGTCTCACTTCACAGTTGATCCTCCTGTCTCAGCCTACACAGTTCTAGGATTACCTGTGTGCCCCACCACACCTGGCACAGCACATCCAGGGCACCAAGGATCAAACTCAGGTTCTTACACTTGCCACAGAGGCACTTACACTGCTGAGCTATCTCCCCAGCCCCTACAAGTTTCTCTCCCCACACTAAAACTTTCTAACATTATGTACTGCTTGCATGCTAAGCCAGCCAATAAGCATCTATGGAAATTCTAACTGTGCAGAGCAAATGTGTTGAGGTCACCATTCCTTTATTCCTAACCAGATAACTGCATAGGGTTGTCATTACCACCTTGGCTATCACTAAATAAGGTGAAATTTGGGTGTAGATTAGAGATTGAAGTGGGAGGACAAAATTAAAGTGTCCCAGGCAGGCAAGATAAATTAATGAAGCAAATCAAGCTTCAGAGCACATACTTGCTCATAAGGGAGCCATGGCTGCTCAATTTTACACCAGACTGCTGTGGAGAAACATCAACCCGGTATTTCTGGGGCTTCAAAAGGACAAAGGAATGAAAAGAATCCAGATTTACCTCTGAAGTCCTCCAATTTAAAACTGTCTATTGAGTGAACAATGAGAGCAAAGAGTACCTGAGGCCTCCAGCCATGACTGGCCCTAATTACAGCACAAGCCACATGTTGAAGGACACAGCTTGGAGATTCAATGACATATGCCATGTTTTTTAAATTAATTTTTTGCCCCATTCAGGGAACTAGGGTAAAAAAAAAGAAGAAGAAGATTTAAGAATATATAGAATAAAGACTTTATAGGAAAAACTATGAAAACCCAATCAGAAAACCAAGAGGCAGACTAGTAGCGTGTGAAGTGGCAGAAAGCCAAGAAACTATAAAATTCCAGGGATATAAAAAATGAACAGTGTTGTTAGGACTGGAGATTAGGGGGTTATTGGTGACAAGTAAGGACAGGCACTCTGATAAATGCTAGGAGACAACTGCAAGAAGACAGAGAAGAGACAAAAAGGAGAGAAAGAATTAAAGGCAGCTACTAAAGACCACTCTTGAAATGTCTGAATAAGAGCGAGGGTAGACTAAATAGTAGCTGTAGAGGAACATGAGGAAATAAAGTACTTCTAAGGATGATGAAAACTTCCTCAGGTTTGCAGGTCAAGGGGAAGATGCCAGTAAAGGGCAGATACAGAGATATGGTAAATGTTGGAGATGAGGCACACTCAAGGAAGACAGAAAACAGTTAGATGGAATGACAAGGCACCTGCATCAGAGTCAGAGGGAAGGAAGTGACCTTCAGCAGACTAACAGAATTCTCAGCCCAAACCTAGAGGTCAGGACCACACATCTTAGCACTGTTTGGACAGGAGAACCAAAAAAATAAATAAATAAGCTTTCATTTCTTTTGTTCTAAATTAGAGTTAATATAAAATACCAAGTTTGTATTTCCTTGTCCAACTAGCTGTACTAGAGTACCAGCATTTTGTACAGATCATTCCCAGACTCCATATGCTAAATGTGACAGATCAAAAGACAGTACATTAAGCAAAAAAAAAAAAAGAAGCAATCTAAAAGGAACAAAATATTGTCCAATTCTAGCACTCTGCATATTCTCTGTATTGTCTCTATTAAATAAGACTAAACATTTTAGTTGAAGAGTTTTAATGGGATTGTATTTTGCTGTAATCCATCAAAAGACCAGTTCTACCCTAAAAAGAGGACAATGGGGCATAATTTAATTTTAAAGTATCTCTGAGATAAAGATTTCCAGGATTGAATAATTAACCACCTAAATACAAATCTCTTGGCATATGCTTATCTAGATATGGATAGATTAGATATAGATGGATAAATAGACAGACAGATAGAATCAATAAGGAACACAAGTAAAACCACATGTGACCTTCAATATTACTATAAGACTATGAGAATAGAATTGAAAGTTATCATAAATAAACATGGTCTTTTTTCCATAATTTTATTGAGAAACAAATAACAATGAGACAGTTTCAAACCAAATTGGTAGGACAGTTTCAATAATTAACACATTGCATACATTCTTCCTAGTGGTTATTTGCTGTACAAGATGCGGACATATCCTATTTACAAACACTATTAGAACAAATCCTTCTATTCATTAAGAGAATGTAACTATATATCTATTCTAACCATTTTGAATACACAGATACAAAATGGACATTCATCTGTAGCCCCTTTTTTGTTTAGTTCCATTATTTGAATATTATAGGTGTGTTAACTCAGCAAAATATTCTAAAAGAGTCCAAACATGGTCTTAATAAAAGTTTACATGCCAGATATGAAGGCTGAGGCAAGAAGATTACTTAAGTTCAAGACCTTCCTGCCTACAAAGTATGTGCAAAGTGAGTCTGAACAGATACAAAGACAAAAAAAAAAAAGAACATAAAAGTTTGCCCAGTCACTACATGCTGAGTATTTGAAGTGGCAGCATAGTGAGGGGTGCTATGGATATGCTGGAATATTCTGGCACAGAATCAATATAAAAAGAACAGAGTGTCCCCAGGGCACACTGAGATGGCAATTGAGACTGGGCATGATGATGCATACCTGTAATCCCAGTTCTTGGGAGGCTATAAACAGGTGGATCACTACAAGTCTGATCTAGTAGTGAGACCCTGAACACCCTGTAGACCCTTCCCTAAACACACACACACACACACACACACACACACACACACACACAAAAGAACAGAGCCTCTGGGAAAGAGGGCGCCTTATTTCTCGATGGAAATGAAGAAATGAGTATATATTAAAAGTTCTTTTTTTTTGACAGAACTGGGAATTGAACTCAGGCTCTTGTACTTGCCAGGGAAGCGCTTATCCTACTGAGTCATCTCCCTGGCCCAAAGTTCTGTAGGAAAAAAGGAGACAAACGAAACACCAAATCCTCCACCTGCAGTGGCATCATAACACCACTGATGAAAGACACTGCATTTCACTATTCTTCCAGAAAGAGTGCTCTTGAATTAGGAATCCTATGTAAAAAGTGCCTAGGGACAGAGAAAGGAAAGCTACAGTACAAATCTACCCTACAAAGAAAATAAAAATGCATTATAGCCAATGAAACTTTCTCCCTTCTCTTCTCCCCCAAAACATCATGAAATAGAAGAAAATTGTAATATAAAACTCCAAACTGAATTAAACAGAATCAACTGAGTAGTTTGAAACTTAAAAGAAATGAAAATAAAGTAAAACTAGATTTAAAAATTTGAAAACTCAGAATACTAGGAAAATATTCATGGGAAATAATTAAATATTGGAAAGAAATTGACCAAAAAGCAAACCACCTCAGATAGCTAAGATAACTGTACTAATAATTTCTATTAATTCATTAAAAGGGATACTTTTTATTTATATTGTTTGATCAATATTAAATGCCTATATCCGGTAATATGAGCAACTATTTTGAAGATAATGCATAATATAATGATCATCGGTAATTTCCTATCATCTTGTTTTGAAATTCTGTATCATTTTATTGTTTTTATTAACTTTAAAGTTAAAAAAAATAGTAAAAAGAAAAACCACTGCAGAAAAGAATAAGTTACAATGTGCCCAAGAGAGAGGAAATTCAAATAATTCTTTAGTAATAAAGGATGTTTAAAGAAATAAATAAGGACCAAAAGAACAAAAGCATAATTTCAAAGAACAGCCAGGTATGGACATGCGTAAGAACCTGCAGTGGCACAATAACACCACTGATGACAGACACCACATATTCAGTCATTCCAGCACTTAAGGGCTTACATGGGAGTGATAGCTAATGTTAGAGACCAACCTGGACCACACAACGAGTTTACAGTCAGCCCGAACTACACAGCAAGACCCTATCTCAAAAAAAAACAAAAATAAAAATAAAAACCGGAAAATAAAAATTTGAAAGGAGAAAGGAAGGAAAAAAGTCAGAAAAAAAATTTCTAAAATTGAAAACAGGCAAGTAAGATCTAATATGCATTTAATTGGAACCCCTCTACAAGAAACACAAAATGTTACAGACCAGAAACTTTCTTTCTTTCTTTATTTATTTATTTATTTTTGTAAATCTTTTTTTTTTTTTTGTGGTGGTACCAGGGATCAAACTCAGGATATTCCACTTGCCAGGCAAGAACTTATTAGCAAGAGCTATCTCCCCGGCCTCTCAGACCAGAAATTTTGAATATACTCAAGTAAAACTTTCTGGAAATGAGAAATGCATTTCACACATTGCAATGTCCTACTATACGTTTGTAAAAACAAGAAAAATCTATAGAGCATTATACAAAAAGATCAAATTATTTGTAGGAGTAAGAAAGTCATTTTGTATGAGCAATATATCAAAAAATAAAATGCAACAGCATTTTCAAAACTTTTTTTAAAAGAATTATAAAAAGTTATCTGTGCACCCAAACTGTCCTTTAAGCTATAGAAAGCAACTCTGAATGTGCAGGGCTCAGAGAATGCTGTATGTATATTATCCTGAGAAATAGAATAGAAAATATTCTTTATCAAAGCAATAGATAATTAGGAAAACTTCAGCAAAGGAACCGCAGTAAACATTTAATGTGCTTAATTATAGAGCTAAAACCAAATTAAAAAAGGGGGACAATGGTGGGACAAATTGTATGTGAGCACTGTATATTCTTATAAAGTACATGAAAGCAGTTAAATAATGTAAGGAGAAAGAACAGTAAAAGAAAAAAATCATTTAGAGGTAATATGTAGAAGTAAAAGGATATCATTTCAAATCAGAGACTACATTGTAAATAATTAAATTTAAAAAGGAAATAACCTAAATACCTAATACCAGGTAGATGGTAAAAATATATAAAATTTCCTAAATATCAGTAAGAATGTTTTTTAAAATAGTAAAAATATATACCACAGGAAAAAAGAGAGTAAATATAACATCCCATGTATAATAAATTATAACATGAAGTATTATAATAGCGCTACCAAACACATTAGTCATCTCACTTAATAAGAAGTCATCCTGCCTATTTCAAAAAAAATTCTCAACTGGTTCATGAAGCAAATCCTAACTTTATAAAACAAACATGTCTAACAGTCATCTTAGATGTTAAGCTTAAAGGTATGGACATAGAGGTACAAGTTGTATCAGTTTCTTGTCACTGACACACAATGCTCAATACTTGTAATTTTGTTTTAAAGAGATTTATTTTGGCTCACGGTTTCTACAAGCTTCACTCCATAGTCAGCTGGCTCCAGAGTGGTATGGCAGAAGAGAAACAGCTCATGGCATGGCATGGCAGGCAGGAAACGGAGCAGAAATCAAGGAGAGAGGAAGATTGATCCTACCAGGCCACTTCCAGGACTACCTTCTCCAAACAGGCTTCACCTCCCAACATCACATTTAGCTACAAACTTAAAAGTGGACTAATCATTGATGAGTATCATGAACCCATGAGGCAATCACTTCTAAAAGCCTCACCTTTGAGCACAACAGGCTTTAGGAAGACATCTAGATATAAAACATAAGTCAAATAAAAACAATAAGTAAACAGAGATTTCAGTAATTATGTAAAGTAGAATTCTGGCCAAAAGCACTAAACAAGAGAACAAAAGATAATATGTAATGCTAAAAGCCAGAATTCACCTTAAAGATAGACTGGTCATAAATATCTGTGCACTAAATAATACTTAAGAATACCTCTATAGTTTAGATACAGTGTGAGTTTGTCCCTCAAGGATTCTTGTGTGGGAAGAGCGGTCTCCAAGTGGCAATGTTGGATGTTATCCTGGATTCTCTAGGTAGGGCCCAGCAGGAGATCCTGTGGTCACTGAGAGCACTGCTCTCAGCAGAAACTAAACTATTTGTTGTGAGTAATTGAATAATTCTCTTAAAAGGGTTTTTATAAAAGCCTGAGCCTGGACCCACCCTTTGGAAATGTCTTGTGACTCTTTAGGCATTCTGTTGAGTGATTTGATTTCTCTCATGTCAGGAAGTACTCCCGCCATCAGCTATGCAATCTCCACCAGAGAAAAAGTAACATAAGTACTAGGCCTTTGAACCTCCAGAATGATAAGCTAAATAATCCTCTTTTCTTTAGTAACAAAACTAGACTAATACAACCACATACACAAATAAAAAGTTAAGCATAATGTAAGGAGAAACAGGTGAAAATTCATAAATAAGAAAATGGAATCTTTTATATACTTCTTTCAACAAAAAAAAATCAAGTAAAAAATTGACATAGAACATCTAAACATTATCAATAGGATATGTAATTAACAAACAAAAATCACACATTGATCCCGGCTTGCCGTGCCAACTCCACCCCCAGAGCATACTGAGACAGCAACTGAGACTGGGTGTGGTAGCGTGCACTTGTAATCCCAGAATTTGGGAGGTTGAAAACAGGAGGATCACTATGAGTCTGATTCGTGTAGTGGGACCTTGCAGACCAAGTACTAAATACATTAAAAAAATCATATAATTACATGAAATAGAAATCTTGTAAATGATATACATCAATCACAATATGTTAAAACTAAAAGTAAAGACATATAATGAAAAACTCTTATATGTTTTGTTAGACAACTTCAATAAGGTAAAAGGAAATATAAACAGAAAACACAGAACTTTTGAATAAGATTAATGTAAATACTATATATCTTTGCATATATTTAAAGCAAACATAAAAAGAAAATTCATGAGCTTAAACATTTATTTAATTAAAATGAAAGAATAGACATAAATAAATGAAATTCTCAGTTCAAATGCATACAAGAAGAGCAACAAAGTAAACTAGAAATAATCAATGATAAGGAAATGTCTTAATTACTTTTCCCTTTGCTGAGACAAAATACCCACAACCAACTTTAAAAATGGAAAGGTTTATTTAGCTCACAGTTTGGAGGTTTCAGCACCTATTGGCTGGCTCCACAGCAGGGTGCCACATGGCAGAGGGCAACAGTTCATGGTGGTGAAAGACAGCAAAAAGAAACTATAGAGTGAGAGGGGAACAGAGAGACAGAAAGAGAAAGAGAGAGAGAGAGAGAGAGAGAGAGAGAGAGAGAGAGAGAGAGAGAGACAGACACAGACAGACAGACAGACACAGACAGAGACACAGAGACAGAGAGAAGTCTCTTTCTGCTCCTGTATTGTATGAATGCTACTTATCCCAGGGCAGTGGTAGCACTCACACTCAATCCTAGCACTGGACCATGAATCAATCACAAGCTCTAGAAGCCTGCTACCTCTGAAAATGCTCTATGACCACACAAGGCTTTAGGAGGAAATTTAGACACATCATAACAGGAAGATAAAGAAAAAAATTAATAGCTTAGAGAACTGAGAACAATAGATCAAATTTTAAGATCAAAATTGTGGTTCTGTGATAAAAAGTTAATAACTTAATAATGAGATTTCTTTAGGCTAAAATCCAATTCTAAACATAAATAAAATTTATGCTCAATAATCATGCTATACACAGAACCTACAGGTAATTCTATATAATATTTTTATGCTCCCCTTACAGAAAGTCAGGTATGGATTTTCCTACTCATTGTGTCAAGGTGGTGCTAAAATATATTAGATTTTGGAGCACACTGGATTAGGATTTTCAGGTTAGAGATGCTCAAGCTGTATTTGACTATATAAAAATACTTTTTATAACTATTTCTTAGGGCTGGCCAAATAGCTCAGTGGATTAAAGCACCTGCTTAGGCAGACACAGCAGCCAGGGTTCAATCCCCAGCATACCATGCCACTCCTACCCCTGGGGCATGCTGAGATGGCAATTGAGACTGGGCGTGGTGACACACGCCTGTAATCCCAGCTCTTGGGAGGCTGAACACAGGCAGGTCACTGCAAGTCCAATCTATGTAGTAAGACCCTGTAGAGCCTTACTAAAATACAAAATAAATAAATAAATAATAAAAACATTTCTTGACATAAAACACTGCAACTAAAATAAAATGAAAATCAGGAGAAAATTACATAATATATATACAGATAAAAGACTGTTATCCTGATATAAGAAATTTTTAAAGATTAATAAAAAATCCTACAGAAAAGTGATGAGCACTCATAATCAATCTAACAAAAAAGGAAAATTAAAATGTCTCTAGCCTTATGAAAAAATTTTCAATTTTACTCAAAATAGTTAAAAATTTCCCTGAGATACTATTGTTCACCCATTAAACCGGCAAAAATTCAAAAGCTTAACAATATACTGAGTATTTCTCCTCCTTTTTTATTAATATATGCTTGCAATACATCATTCATCATGGAGCAGTCTATTTCCCTATTTCCTATCGCCTTTTATTTTGCACCTAAATTGTATATTTGAGTTTCTCATATAAGTGAAACCATATGATACATAAACTCCTGCATTTGATTTATTTCACTTAGCGTTATATTTTCAAAGTACATTCATTTCCCTACAAATGGCTCAAAATGTTCCTTCTTTATTGCTGAGTAGTACTCCATGAGATATACTGTACATATAGGTGCACAGATAGATAGATAGATAGATAGATAGATAGATAGATAGATAGATAGATAGACAGATCTCTTGATGAGCACATAGGCTGCTTCCAAGACTTAACTATAATGAGTTGAGCTACTACAGACATGAGTATGCATCACTATAGCATGTCTTTTTCTTGGAAAAAGATACTCAGAAGAGGTATAGCTGGGTCAAGAGGAATTTCTGCTTTTTGTTTTCCGATGAATCTTCACCCTTATATCCTTGGTGGCTGCACTAGTTCAGATTTCCACCAAGATAGGCTTCCTTTTTCCCCACAGCCTCACCAGCATTTGTTGTATGGTTTGGTTTGGATTGGTTTGGTTTGGTTTGGTTTGGTTTGGTTTGGTTTGGTTTGGTTTGGTTTGGTTTGGTTAGGTTAGGTTAGGTCAGGTCAGGTTAGGTTAGGTTTGATTAGAGTAGGTTAGGTTAAATTAAGTTACATTACATTAGGTTTGGTTGGTGATATCCATTCTTTCCGGAGTAAGATAGACTGTCAGTGCTATTTTATTTGTACTTCTCTAATGACCAAAGATGACAAAAGCACTTTTTTGCCTACTTATTGGTCATTTCTACTTCTTCTTGCTCACTTTTTGCCTGGGTTTTTCACTTGGGAGTGTGTAAATTTTTTTTGAGTTCTCTGTACTTTCTAGGTGTTAGTCTTTTATCTGAGGAGTACCTGGCCAACTTTTTTCCATTCTATGGGATTTCTGTTAACTCTGTTGACTTTCTTTGCTGTCCAGAAGCTTTGAGACTCGTGTTGATTTTTGCTACTTTTGACATTGGAGTTTTGTTTAGAAAGTCCTTGCCTATGCCTATGTCTTCAACAGTTTTGCTAATTCATCCAGGAGATTCATGTTTCTGTTTTTATGTAAATCTCTGATCCATTTTTATTTTATTTTAGTGCAGGGTAAGCAACATGGATTTATATCCATTCTTCTGTATGTGGATAACCAGCTTTCCCAGCACTATTTATTAGAAGGTGTTCATTTTCCAGCATGTTTTCTGTCCCTTGGTTGGAGATTAGATGGTGCCTGGGCTTGTTTCTGAATCTTCAAATCTGTTCCATTGATCATTTTGACAGAAAATAATTTTTGTATAACACCCATGGGGATGCAAAAATAATATGACTTTATGAAGAGAAATTTGATAATATCAAACAATATATATATATATATATATATCCTTCAAACCAACAAGAATTTTATCCAAAAGTTACATCTCCAACAGTACAAGGTTACATGTTGCCACATCATCCGTCACTGAGAAATGTCAAAGCGTATCTAAAAGCCACAACACATGAGACTGAATGACTAAATTATGCTACAAACACAATGAAATATGAGGCGGCAGTAAAAAAAAATTACAGAAAATCTCTATGGATTGATATGAAGTAAGTAAGTCTCATATTAGAATAAAGATGCAGAATATAGTATACTACCTTTCTATAAAAAATAATTGAAAGTAGGAAAAATATGAAATACACTTGTTTTTAAAATGACAATTGGTTACTTACAAAGAAGTAGGAAGAATAAGATGAAAAGAATATAAGAGGAGGGAATAACTAAACTTGAGTATCCATTTTAGAAGCATGTTAATGTTCTAGGTATTCAAAAAATAAAAGTATAAAAGACAGGGAACAACTCATGCAACCTAGAATTTTGTGCAAATGGAAATAAGCAAACCATGCTGTATTCTAAATACATGATATAAGAACCCTACAGCAAATATAAAGAACCAACCAAACTTACTTTAATCCACTGGCTATGGAATTACAGAACAGCAAATGTATTTTGAACTCATGTTAGTAGGTTTGCTTTCGTGGTGATAAATGTGTCTAAATTCTAAAATTATTTTATGTGCATTGAGATTACAAGCAAATACATACATGTGCTGGCATTGTCAGAAACTAAAGTACTCATGGGGCCAGGGAGATGGCTCAGTAGAATAAATGCTTCCCTGGCAAGCACAAGGGTCTGAGTTCAATCCCTGGTTCTGCCAATAAAACGAAAGAAAGAAAGAAAGAAAGAAAGAAAGAAAGAAAGAAAGAAAGAAAAGTACTCACTGTAGAAAGAGATATGCATATCTGAAAGAGAGAAAGGCTTGCAAAAGAATTAATTTGGATTAAAATAAGGCTATCAACATGCTTGTGAGTTGTTTGTTTGTTTGTCTGTTTGTTACCAGGAATCATACTCAGAACCTTGCACTTGCCAGGCAGGGACTTACACTGCTGAGCTATCTCCTCAGCCCAGTTTATGATTTCTAATACACAAACATCCATGTGCACACTCACGCTCACACACACACATTCTGTCTACTATCAGGGCCTCACAGCAATTTGAAAACATAATATCCCATCCTGATTTCTCAGCCCCATTCTATACTAATAGGAACAAAAGCCACTTGCAGACCAAGGGCAGAAAAAGTTCAGTATCAGTTTTAAACAGTGCCAGACAGTAAGAAAGTACTTAAAACAGTGATAGAATCTTGTCAGAAAGACCTAAGATTCAGCTTGAAGCGTCTCTTGCTGACCAAATCGGGACAATTTGAGCATGAAAACTAATACAATTAAGAATTATGACCATTGTCTAAAATGGGAATTCGTGCATACATACTGATACTAAATGATAGAGATAAACGTTTCAAATGTACTTTTACTACAGTATTAATTTCTTTGATTAATAATAATAATTGACCTTAGATCTATTCTTCCAGAAAATGTCTACTTATAGCCTTTGTCCTTACTTAGGTTGGCATTTAAGTGTTATTCATACGTCAGACACTTCTGGGTTTTAGTTGGGATTTTACATAGCTTGCATTTTAATTCTTTGGTTCTTTGCTGTTTCTATTAACCTGATAGCATTATTTTAATAAATGTTATGATACCAACCTACTAACTCTGGACTATGTCTATTAACCGTTACATGTTTAATTAAAATGAACAAAGACAAAAGAAAAAAATGTTATTCATAAGGTTATACTGTCCTTTGCTCTTGTTTTGATTAGAATTTAAATATTATTTTTAAGATTTTAAGTTCTCTCTCACCATATGTGCATGTGTAGGCATACACAAATCTTTATTATATTTGAGACTATGTTTTCCAATCTTTCATTTTTCTTTTAACAAGTGACAATTTTCTTTTAAGAACTTTTGGGGGCCGAGGAGATAGGGCGGCTGGGGAGATGGCTCAGTAGAATAAGTGCCTGCATGGCAAGCTCAAAGTCGTGAGTTCAATCCCCAGTACCACAAAAAGATAAAAAATAAATTTTTAAAAAGAACTTCTGATAGTAGACGTACTTTAAGAATAATACTTTGTTGTATATTATAGTCTTTCAAGCATATTCCTTAATTGATCCTCAAAAAAAAAAAAAATCCTTCATCAAAAACCCCAAGAAGGCACCACTCGTGCTAAAGTGGAAGAAGAGAAGAATTCAAAACGGAGGCGGCACACTGTGCGGGTTAATGAGAGAAGCGCTGAATTCCCTGTGTTCTGCCTCAAACCATTCAACTACAATAGTGAAGGACACCAGAAGAGAAAAATGTGATCCTCTTCCGCAAAGAAATTAATTACTTTCCTAGATTTGAAACCTTTGCAGTGAAAAACTTCCCGTTGCCAGGAGCACCTTACTAATTAATGATCTTTAGTTTCTCAGGTAAGCTCACGAGCCGGAACGCCCTTCTCAGCTCTTGTTGAAAGAAGGAGCATGGAAGGTGTGACCCGAAGGCGACAGAACAGGACAGTGTGCACGGAGGAGATGAACGACAGCCGGAGTCCAAGCGCAGCGCTCTTCTGCGTGGACCCATTAGCCGCGGGCTACAAGGATCCTGGCCCCGCAGCGCTGCGTGGTGAACGATGTGCTGACTCAAGGCGCCAGTGCACTCCTGAAAAACTACCGCGCAGTTAACTTCTAAATTACTGAGAACAATTGTAGAGATCAATAGAAAACAGCAAGCTCAGAAGATATTTCCTACAGCATAATTTGGAGAAGTAGAATACAGGAAGCAGTGAGCTAGAAAAAATCGGGTCTTGCTACTAATTAGAAAATTTTCTGAGCTTTCTCTCTCAAGAAAAATCAGTTCATCAGTTAAAGGACTAATTTGAAACATGGTCGGTTTACAAAGTTTCACTTGGATTGAAAAAAAAAATTACAGCCAGATATTTGAACCAACAGTCCAAATAAAATTGTGAGACTGATTAATTACTTACTGTTAATAAAATTATAATGGAAAATTGATTATTCGCTAGTAGTTAAAAGCTGTTTTCCACATGTCAGAACGCAGTCTACGAAGCAGAAAAAATATAGCACCCACTGGAGTACCTCTTTTAATCAGAAAAGGGAGAAAGAGGTTTAACACTGTGTCCCAGAAACATAATTTCCCCTCCTAAACTTTAATTTTATTACATTTCCTTGCAACTACTTAATAAATGCTTAAATTGTGTTTAGTTGTTAATTCAGACTACCAAAGAAATTTTTCCCTTTTATAGGTTGACCCTGTTTGGAAATGACACAAAGAGCCAGAATATGTGCATCTATCTGTGTGTATAGATTTTTTTTTTAATAGTTCAGGAGTCATTTTTTTTTCCTTTCCTATCAAAAGAAAACCTTGCTTCACCGCTGCTCACACCCACCCATTCATTCGATTATTGTGTGTGTGATTCAACTGTTCGCACTGATGTGACATCCAGGAGTTACATCACCTTGAGACTATTCTGCCAAAATCAATTCTTTTAAATAAAAGTAAAAAACTAAATTGACCTTAAGCAGATCAGCAACGCCAAGTTTTCTCTTCTTTAAAGAAGTAAAACACAGAAATAGACCACCAGGATGTTGGCAAACTTGCTGTCTTTCTTCAGAGAAACTGCACTCCTCCTGCCATGACTAGCTTGACCATTTATCGGAATACTCCGCAGTCATTCACCCCTGGTGCCTTCTCACGATGGAGTCTGCTTTGAATTCTCTCTGTTCCTTTTCTTCTTCCTATATGCCCAGGTCACATTCTATACCTAATTCCTTCATATTATCTTTAATATTTCTATAATTACAAAATTAAAATTCAGATCAATGGTCCTTTTCTTTTGCCTCTGAACTCAATGTACCCTGTCATTTGTGCAGTACAAATTAGAAGTTATGTTTTACATTTTGCTAATTTTTTAATAGTTGTTAAGAAAATATGTAAAAATAAAAAGAGGATTCATGAATCAATAAAAATTGTATACATAAACCAGGCCGACTGAATATCAGCAAAAGTGCAGTGCTGCATACCCTAAGGACACGTAAAATGTCTCCTGCAAAATGTGGGGCTGACCGAATACTACTACATTTTTATTACATAATTAAATATATTTGTTGTAGAAAATTAGAAAACTACAGATAAACCTGAAAAAAATGAAAACTCCTTAATCCTATAGCCTAAAATGAGTACTGTTAACATTTGGTGAAAGTCCTTTGAGATTTTTCCTATTCTTTAAACACTTTTTTTTTTTTACAATACTAGGATACTTAATGAGTGAACTATTTTGACATAAAAGATGTCAATAAATACACGCCTCAAACATACTCCCTTAGGGCCATATTCTTTGAATTGTATGAAAACCTTAATTTAGTTACCCAGACCTTAAGAGATTTTTCGGCACTAAACCTCTATTCATTTTTGCAGGTGGTACTGACTTAATAATTTCTTTACAATAGTTAATGTACACTGACCAGGCTGCTCTTTAAGCCTGGGGTTATATCAAAACATCAGCGATCATGTTTCATTCTTTGGGAAACCTTGCATCCTAATGTGAAATCCAGTTCAACACATTTTTTTATTGTACTTCAGCGTTTAGTTCTTCGGGCTCATCTGCTATCAATTAAGGTGATAAGCACTCAAAGTTAGCTTTTCAATTATGTTTTCTACCTCCAACTGAAACGTTCCTGTCATTGCATATCATGTAGTAATTTTGGAAAGGCTTCATCTTAGCAACCAAGTGATAACTTTAAAATCAAGAATCTGAACCAATTAACTCCTAACATTAATTACTTCTTTTAAAACAAAAGGCACTTTAAAGTGCCTGAAAATATACTTTTTATCCTGCCAACGGTCCTTATCTCTCTTTCCTCAGCTCACAATTCTGTTGACAACTCATGCTCAGACTCAAATCGTCATTCAAATCATAATTGAAGCATAATTCTGAGTTCTCTTGCTACATGCTAATTCTACCACCACCAGATGTAAAAGCCACACGGAAATTCATATAGAGTATTATTAGCCTCCAAGGAGTTGAATTAAGATGCATAAAAGTATCTTCTGTAGTAAGTAAATATTTTGGTTTTAATTACATTATTACCTCGTTTTATGCTACTAATTACTACAATTTATTGTATAATTGACTCTCAAAGAAAAATATTACCAGAACAGTTCTGTAGTCTTAAGAAGCTGAAGATAGTATATACTAATAAGTTTGCCTAACTACTTAGTTCTCTTAAAAATATGTGAAATATTTTTTGTAATAGTCTTGATAAATCTCTTTCCTGTTCTCCCATTAATATATAAAGTTATTGTATACTCCTGTTAGTTGCTGATTTATTTCTCTATAAATCTCAGGGCATTAAAAAATTATATTCATAAGCCAGGGAAAATATATTATTTGTCTTTATTCCCTAGCACCCAGCTCAGAACTTAAAACTTAGTAGATGCTCAATAAATTTTATGAAATAAGTTAATGAATTAATCATTTAAGAGATTCCTTTAACTCGTCATCATAAAACTATTATTGTTGAATGCTAGTATCCATTTCAGCCTTTATGGATTAACAACCTGCAGCCTTCAGAAGCAAAACACTGAACATTAGAAATAATAATAGTTTGCTGAAGATTGAAAACAAATGAGCTCATTCTGAGACTCAGCAGTCATGCACAAGCCACTTGAGCTGCCGGCCCTCTTAGAGTTTATGACTTCAGTCAAGGCTTTCTTATGAAATAAAGCCTGCGTTCACTCTGGGGCTATCTATTGTTCTGTCTATAATTTGTACCAAAATTTAAAGGTTATAAATACCTTACACGAAACCTCGGTGCTGAGCTGCATTCATTCACACATAGGTGTCGTTTTTTTCTTTTATTAACTATGAGACCAGGGACCGGCATTTACGTACTTCATAATAACCTAATAATATGTACCTTTGAACCCAGGATGTTCTTCAAATGCCATGATTTATTATGTCCTCCTTGGCCACATACCAGTCAACCTCATCAAATTCAACCAAGCTAGCCTCATTCTCCTAGGAGTAGGAGCTGGCAATAAAAAGTGAAGAGCTATTTCTTACATGAAACTATATATGCTTGGAATTTTCTTTCAGATTAAAAGAATTCTAAGGAATTATATTGCAAATGACAGTGAAATGAGTGAAAATAAGCAGAGTTAAGTAGGTAAACTTTCCTTACTACTTCTAAGCCTATTTCCATCTTATTGCTGTGCTTTTCATTTAATTTCTCTTGAACTAATGTGCCCTCTAATGGTTAAAATAAAAACATAAAATAAAGAATCAGAACCATAAAATAAGTGTCAATATATTAACTGCAGAGAATATTTATATTGAAAAGATGCTTCTTTGACTTGAACCTATGATTTTTAAATTAAAATAGATGTATTTTAATAAAAAACAGGAAGGATAACTCTTTTATTTTTTCTGTATAATATACCATACAAGTGAGGTGTGACAAACTTCCATGAAATAGATTTAAATGCTAGCTCCTATTTTTACTAAAGCAAGCACTTGTAATGATGCCCATAATTAAGTCTCCATGTTCCAAAATTGAAATATAGATTGGGGTTATGCTTATGCTTATAGTTTAAACACTTCACTTAAGGAAATACATTACTCTATAAATAGATTTTTTTGTTCTTCATTTTTATTTCTCTGACCTAAAATAAGAATCATTGCCATCATATCTGGAAGATATGTGTACACAAAAAGCTAAATTACTATTCAGCAATTCAGGGGAAAATTGCTTGAATTATTTAGCTTGGCTTACTATGCTTGGAAAAGTTCGTGTATTTTTAGAACTATTTATTTCTAATAAGAACTTGATCACGATAGAAAAACATACGTAGAGAAAATATCTTTTAACCTGCCCATCTAGAAGAAAAGAATTGAAATCAAAGACAGAAACAGAAAACATGCTTAAAAACTTTCCACCTTGTCTCACTATACTTGCCAGCACTTTAGGTAATTTGCTTCCTGTCAAAATGAGACATGGAATTTTCAAGACTCCCCCAATTTTTGATGAAAAAAAGCACAATCCTTTCACTTCCGCAAAAATTAAAGACATTACCTTTTCTTTCATATAGTCATGATGACTGTCACCAAGGAGAACCGACCCGCAAAGACTGCACAAAATCTGCAATAAACAAGATTGGAATCTAGAATTATTTGTGTAGTTTGCTGAGTTGTGCTGATGCCTTTCATATATCCCAGGAATGTGTTATTATATTCAACAAAAACCCCCTACATTTTCTTGAATTAGACTTCTGCTTTTATCATTTAGCATTAGCATTAGCATTTAGCATTAATTTTATACATATACATGCTATACATATACATTAATTTTATACATATACATGTTATACATATGACATTAATTTCTAAGTGGATACAAAAATATTAAAAACTGTAAGCTGAAGCATGGAAGACCTGGATTCTAGTTGTTTTTCTGCTAAAAGTCCTTGAACAAAAGCATGGAAGGCATCTAATTTATGTACCCTATAAATGAGGCAATTGAATTAGACGACCTCTGAGATCTCTGCCAGCTTAAAACTTAAGGTTTTTAAAAAGTAATTCACGTGTATATATAATCTTAAATGATTAGCTGGGTGGGGTGGTACATTCTGGAAGCTGAGGCAGGACAATCACTGTGAGCTAGGTAATGAGTTCAAGGCCAGCCTAAATTACATGGCAAGACCTTGTCTCAAAATCATCAAAAAATGTTTTAAATAAAATTATAAGCTGTTATTTAGCATTTAAAATTAATGTACTTTTTTTAGATTTCATTATATTTGATCATTTTGCAAAGATACATAATAATGTTCATGGTAGGATAAAACAGAAGGTGAAAGTACTTCTACATTATAACTACTGAAAATTAAGATAAATAATTCCTAGCACCATTTGCCATGTTTGCATTGTTTTTAGGTTATGCTTTGTTGGTTGGTGTACTTGTCTACCTATACACACTGAAGACAGGAAGCATTTCCTACACATTAGCTCCACATGGTGTACTCATTTAAAGAGGTCCTCAATAAGATTTCCCAGAACAGTCAAAATTGAAGTTTATGATCTCATATTTATGAGGCAACTTAGACACAATATGACAAGTGATTTTAAAGTATATTCAGCAAATATATGTTTGTACCAAAATCTATATAATGATAAATGATTGAAACTAGAGATAGCTTGGAAATAAAGGTAAAAGTAACTATCAAAACTATTAACAAAACTCAGTAGAATATAGAATTAGAGGCTGGTGGTATACGGCTCCCAGTTCTTCATTCTTATACTTTCCTACTATGAAGAGAGCCAAAAAGCAAGGGATCCTTAGTCCAATGGGCCCTCTCTGATTTTTCAGCACAGTGTTAGCCAGTACTGGAGCCTCCAGCAGATTAGTAGCAACCACAATTGGCTGTGTCCACACAAATGGCCTCAATGCACTGACCAGAAAAGCTCCCTTTGTCACTGTTACCACAAACTTTCTTTCATCATGTTATTTTCTGGAAACCATAGGAATTAGTTCCCTCTTATCACCAAGAAGGAAGGCATCACTGTAGTTTAAATTAGTGGTCAGCAACTTCCTTTCATACCTTTTCACCTCACTCCAGTCAGAGGTTATAGTTACTGCCCATCTAGACTCACAATGTAAATGTTATTCCCACTTCTTTAACGTCCTATGTAAGACCCACACATTAGGAAGCACACTGAAGTCACTTAAAACTGTAACCTAGTTCTTTCATTTCTAATCTCTAATCTTAGATGATTTGTCTTGATTTCTAATCATCTGCTTCTTAACTTCCTATTCTGGGCTACTAATTTTGAATTAATTAATTTTGAAAACCTCTGAGATCTGTTCTGTCCTTCAACTACTATTACCACTGAGACCATCTCCTGCAAACACCAATAGCAAAGACTTGAGGTGCAAAATGAGGCAGCCCTTCAAACAGGGACCCAGGAGCCAAAAGAGCTATATTAAAATTCCAGATCTGTTACTTACCAGATTTGAGACAGTACGCAAGTAACACAGCCCCTTACGGTCTCTGTTTCCTCATCTATAAAATCAAAACAAGTACAGCAATTTCATAGGGTTATCCTAAATATTAATATTTCTATAAATAAAATACTCAGAATAATGTCTGGCACATAAGTGATCAATAAAATCTTAGCTATTATTAGAATGGTCAATTTAACTTTTTCTCTTAGTCATAATGACAGAATTCCAAGCCAGCAAGTAAATTAATTTTAATGACTCAACCATCTGGCTATATTTTTATAATCAAGGTACTCATAAATCCTAGCTCCCCTACTATCCCCATTGTCCTGGGATAATTATTAATCGTAAGTCCTTTTACTCTCCAAAGTGTCCAGGTTTGGAGAATAAAGTAAGTAATCATTCTAATTATAAAGTATTTGGTTACTCTTCTGTTCTGTTAAACAATGAATAATGTGGCCTCTGAGAGTATGTAAAACATAGGGCTTTGTGAAGAAATAAAGATTATACATAGAAAGAAATATTTGGGACCTTTGTAAAAGAAGTTTAAAATCTTATAGAGTATGACCGTGTTACCTTTGGTTCTGATGATATAATTTGATAGCTCTATTAAAAATTTTAAGCAGAGCTTGAATTAACGAACATGTTGAGAGCTACTTTTATTTCACTTCTTCAAAATGCATGAAAATCTCTCTGGAACGGTTACCCTATTCTCCTCTGCTCTTCCTCCTTTCTTATTTTCATTATCCTGTCTTCTGGAAAAGAAGTGGTGAAGTGATTGTGCAAGAAGAGAGACAGAATTTCTTTCTCCTCCCTAAATGCTACTTGATGCCCCCTTACATCAGAGTTCTCAGTAAAGGTGACCACTCTCCAATCCAAGCCTGGTGAGAGTCACTCCTAAACAAATATTGACTGAACTTCTTAAATCTAGGGGAGAAAAGAAATAATTTGTAGAAGCCCTTCGTCACTGCATACAACCTAGAGAATGACAACGATGTACGTGGGAAGCAATGGCACCTTCATTTAGCTCATTACTAAATATTTTAAAGCACATAAAGCCAGAAATAGCTCGTGGCGTATGGCAACATTCTTTTAAAGATTAACTGAATCATGAGAGCTGCTTTTCTTAATTTTTTTTATCACACAGTTTTTCCAGTCTGAATATTGTATTACTAGCTTTACATTGCTTTATCATGTCACTGATTAATAAAACATAAAATGTAAAGCAAGTGCACATGTGTAAAGTTGATTGATTATATAAGCATAGTCCACAATTATGAAAGATACAGATTTTTACATACCACAGCAAACAAGCAAAATTTAATCTTAAATATGAATCACACCATAATTGCTTGATTGTTAAAATGAGCTGAAGGAAACAAAGACAAGGATCCTGCAGAGAACAATAAATTGTGAAAGCAATCATAGAGGGAAATAATTGTTACATTTGTGATTCTTTCAATTATGGATTATGGAGACAACTGCACAGCAACCTCTTCAGTTCTAGGACAGCATGGGGCTTTATATAATAAGCCTCTGAATAAAGGAACTATTATCAATAGTGTTTGCAACGTAATTGGCTGCTTTGGAAGCTAAAGAGGAATCTTTTGCTTTCTAGCTTTGATTCCTAGCTATATTTTAAAACATTGGCATTCTGTCCAGCTGTTTAATCTCCATTTTGTTCATAGATTCTCAGGAGGATGGTGCATATGTGTTTTAACAGAGCTGAGCAACATTTTCACAAGGGAGAAATAAACCTTATAATAAGCCCAGAATCCGCTAAACATCCTAAAGTTTCTGTGTTTACCCAACAACATGCCTACACTGCACATATACTCTACTATAATTACATTTAACATTAAAAAGGAACTTCACCTCTTAGTACAAGTAGAATTTATTAAGTCCTCAAATAAAGCAAGCCTCTAAAGCCTGGTCCACTTGCCAGAAATAGTACTAAGGAAGATGTAGTATTCTCTGTTTAATGGTTTTTCTAGAAAAAGCTTTGGCTTAAACAGACTTTGGTCTGCTGAAAGATAATGTTCTCTAAAGTATCTGTCCCCACAGAAATATCAGGGTACAGGGATGATAGCTTCCACTGCCCTGGTTTGGTGTAGCCAGAAAGGAAGATGTCTAGTAATACAATACTAAAAACAGAGAAGAAAATCATAAAAATGTACATCTCATCACTAGATCAAGAATTCTAGGGAAATGGGGCCAGGGAGGTGGCTCAGTAGAATAAGCACTTCCCTTGCAAGTGCAAGGGCCTGAGTTCAATCCCTGGTTTAAA
>NW_004524598.1:7556250-7572279 GCF_000260255.1 Octodon degus
TTCTTTTATCAGAACCAGGGATTGAACTCAGGCCCTTGCACTTGCCAGGGAAGTGCTTATTCTACTGGGAGCCATCTCCCCACCCCCTACCCAGAACTAAATATCTTGAAAGGTAAAAACTGGAGAAGCAAAATGTTCTTTCAAACTAATGTCAATGATCCATCCTTTGGTATTCCTAAAGTAAAGGTCTCAGCTGTAAGACGACAACATTCTCTTTAATCCCTGCCATAGAAGTCTTTGCTCGATGTTTGTTAAATGCCATTCAATCAGCAACACAAGCACCAGAAAGTGTCTAAAGGAGAGTGGATTATTAGAGACTACAATATTTAAAGGGCATTACACTGATTCCCAAAGTAAAGTGTCCCACAGTTATGCTACTCCCTTACTGAGTATTTTGATTGGTTTGCTGAAACTATATGTTTTGTTTTTCATGGAGGATCAGTGCTCATCTAAAAATATTTTGAAGAAAGCAAATGTGGTTCTGGGTGAGAAGACCTCAATCTTGATTTTCACTGCCTCCAGAGGAATCTTTCTGCCCTCGCACAGTTCCTTCTGCTCTGTTCCCATGCTCTGCTGGCTCTGAACAAAGGTAAGTTATAATTTCAGAGATATTAAAAGTCTCCTGCAATACCAGCACATGAAATCTAATATTGGCAAATTCCTACTTTTGTGTCTTTTCCTGTACCTCAAAGGATTGATTCTAGGAAGCCTTTATTAAAACACAAAAATGTTACTAGAAGACCTAAATACTTTATCATAGGCTATGATAACAATGCCAACTTTATAATTTCATAAGCTCTTTGTTTTTATTAAAAAAAGGTCTTAAAGGGGAGACTAGTTTTCATACATTCCACCATATACTGTCAACCAATCAGAACTGGGCTAATTGCTGGGAATCTCAAGATAATTTTTTTCTAATGTCCAACCCATAGGAAGTTTGCTGTGAAACAGGGAAGGTGAACATACATACAAATAATTTTATCACATGTAATACATGATCCTTAATAAGGAACCATCTGATAACAAGTAACAGAACTTCACCTGGACCAATTACAGGAAATGATTTATTAGCACACAGTAAGAATATCTAATAAGCAATTTCAGTCTCAAGAGGGACTCAAACAACAGAAGCCAAGACAGTGCCCCATGCCTTCTCGCTCTGCCTCCAGGTTTTCTCATGCAGACTTGCTCTTCCAGCCTCCTCCAGCCTCCTACGTTTTCTGTAGGTCAGCTCTCTTGGATTGCACACATGACCACATCCACCCTTAAGACTATATGACATTATTCTTCCAACACCCACAGTCCGCTAATTCATTCCCTTTGTACCTCTGTACTAATTCCTTGGAAAGAGAATCTGACATAATTCATCCCTGGCTCAAGGATTGATTATCTTTAAAGAAAGGGTGGTGATGAAGTCGTGAGGTCACTGTCATCTCCTGTACAGTAATTTCAAGGTAAATCTTGAAAGAAAGGTAGGCATCTTTCAGAAAGGCCAAGCACACTGAATGTCATATTTAAAGGCATCAATGGAGCAAAGTACCCCATATAAATACTCATATTAAGACACATAGCCAAGAAACAATCTATAAAACTAGAAAGATAGCCAAGAACAAGGTCACACAGTATCTTATTTATTTCCATTAGTATTATATGTATTCAATACCTAATAACTACATTCACTTTGGAGAGCTGGTGCATACACATCTCAAATCTCAACCACCTCCCTCCTTTTCATTCCCCAGATCTCCATTCATTTCCACAAAGTCTACCTTCCTGAGTTATAGTTGTTAGTGACAATTATAGTGCTACAACGCATGTCCATGTTTATAAAAGCACAAATTACAACAGCTAAAATGTGAAAGCAGCCTATATACACATCAACAAATAAATGGATAAAGAAAATAAGATATATATATATGCAGAATGGAGTATTACTTGGCCACAAAGGAGGACAGAGTATTTTTTGTGCTATTCTAAGTACAATTTTTATTCTTAGAGTTGATGGGGGAGCAACATCAACATTTCTAAGAGACAAAAGTACATTTGCATTGAAAAGGAAAACTTCAGAAGCTTCTAATTCCAGCATTCTAGGAGGTTGGGCAAGAGGATTACAAATTGAAGAGTCTGGGCAACTTGATGACTTTGTGAGACCCTGTCACAAAATTGGGATGGGAGGGAATGTGTTTCGGGGAGTAGAGTGGAGTGAAGTGGACTGAACTAGACTAGAACAGACTGGACTGGACTGGACTGGACTGGACGGGACTGGAACGGAACGGAATGGAATGGAATAGGCTAGGAATGTAGCTCAGTATGAGGACCCTGAGTTCATTCAATCAGCAGTGCAGACACGGGGTGGGGGTGGGGGGGAAATGTCTGAGACTCTAATACCAAAATGAAGGATACACTTGAAGAAGGTCACTAGACGGAATGTACCATTCGAGAAGATATTATAGTAAGCCAGATAACATACAAAGACTTAACAGTAGTTATTTATTTATTTTTATGTATTTGATACAGGGTCTCACTATGCAGCTTGGACTAGTAGTGATCCTCCTGTTTTCAGCCTCCCCAGCCCTGGGATTACAGGCATAGCCACCACATCTGGTCTTGGTGGCCAGCTCAGCATGCCCAGAGGCAGGGCCAGTGCAGCATGTGGTGCCATGGAACAAACCCTGGTCCCTGCACTTGCCTAAGCTGGTGGTTAGTCTGCTGAGCTATCTCGCCAGCCCTACGGATTTAAAATAAGACTACAGAAAGATGATACAGATGAAACAGTTTCAGAATATTAAGAAAATAGAATCTGAGATTGAATATCCTTAGGTCAGAAAACCAAGGAGTCATAATCCTTGCTATGGGGAGAAAGAAAATGTAAACTAAACTCAAGCAAGTGGTAGAGAACACAACCACACTTGGGAAGTAGAACACACCAGAAGCGATAAGCACATAATATACATCTCACCTTCTTCTCAATCTTTCCTTCAACTAGCCTGTCTATGGTCTCTAGGTATTTTAAGTCAATGGTAAACTGCACCTCTTCAGTGTAAGAGTACAGGAGGCAACAAAATAATTGATATTTAAACCTTAATCAAAGTCACACTACAATTACCCTGCCATGTTATTAACACTACTATCAACTCAGTCAAGTACAGCAGGAAAAACATGACAGGATCCAGCCTTCACACACAGAAATACATGAGTATGGGAAAAAACGTAGATCTTAGTAGTGAGTCACTACCCACCTACCATATCTGGTGGATTCCTGTACTGCAGATTCTGGAAAGAAACTAAATTCAAAACACAGAAGAGATACAATAGGTCTGCAAAGAGGAGGAGCCACGCACATTGCAGCTCCTCAGAGAAAATTAACTGAAAATACAGATCACTAGAAGAAGGGAAGAGACATGCATCCTGATACCAATATCAATCTGGAATAAGAGACTTGTAGATAAAATAAAACATAGATATATGATATTATAAGGTGGTGATACAGACCACAAGGCTGCTTCCTGTGTGTGGAGCAGGACTGCCATTCAGGGAAATTTTTTTAAAAATTACTGGTGGACTGAAATAATGTGGCTAACTTAGCCCACACAGGATAGATTTGGGACATATGACCACTTGCCTTTTTGCCTTCCTCCAAATAGAGAATGATTCAGTCTGGCAGCAAATTTCACTGGAACACACAAGTGATGAACTTCTCCCTCCCCAGTGGGCCATGAGGGGTTTTATTTGTCCTGTGACGGGGTGACCAACTGGAACTTCTAGAGACTACAAGGTTAAGGACTACAGGAGTGACAGTGAAGGTGATGAAAAGAATAGCAGAACCCTTCCTGCCATGTGACCAGTGGTCCAAGAGGGTTACAGATGTGGAGCTTTCAGTAGGCTTGGATCACAGCAATAACGAGTGGGAGGTTGCCCCCCCCCACACACATACTACAACCTCCAAGAAGACTGAGGTGAGACCAAACAGCCTTGGGCTATCTCTACTGCTCCAGCACCCCACTCCACCCTGCCCTGCAACAAGCAGCAAGGGGACAGAGTTGTGCCAGTGCAAGTGGCATAGAGGAGGCTGTTCAAGGGTAGGAGGAGCCAACTGTGCATGGGACTGACAGCAGCCTCAGGCTGTCTCTGGCTGAAGATGCCACAGCAACTGGGAAAGCAACATAGTGACAAACAAGGCAAGGAGTAGGCAGGTGGCTGAGGGTCAGAGAGGTACTGGCTGAAGACTGGCCCAGCCCCCACATCCAGAAGCCAAGATCAGCCCTGCACCTAGCATTAATCTTGCTGCAGGCTTGGTGGGGTTACTCAGCACAAATCTGGGCTCTGAACTGGAAACTACCACAGAACTGTGGAAACTTATTTTTGTTTGTTTGTGCTCTCTTTCTCTTTCTGTCTGATTTTTTGTGGTGGTAGTGCTGGTGATTTGCTTTCTTTTATTTTTGTTTGTATGCTTATTCATTTGTGGGGGGGGTGTTTAGGTTTTTACTTTTATTGTTTGGTTTCCTCACCTCTGTTCTCTCTTCCCTTAGTTTTCTTTCTTAATTTTTGATATTTTTAAGTAAGTAAACACTAGCTCTGATCTTTCTTATTTGCTTCAATATTCACTTGCTTTCTCCTTCATTTTTCCTGTCTTCTCCAGTTTTCCAAGGCTTGGGTGATTATCATTTGCATACCAGCTTTGCTTGTACTACATTTTTCTTCATTTATCTCTGTCTTAATTACTTTTCTCTCATTGCTGGGGCAGATATCTGACACCCAAAATGAAGGAAGGAAAGGTTTATTTAGCTCACAATCAGTGGAGGTTTCGGTCCATACTCAGCTGGCTCCAAGGTAAAGTGGCATATAGGAGAGAGCAGCCTTTCATGGTGGTGGGAAAGAGCAAGAGAGCAAAGAGAGTAGTAGCAGCAGCAATGGCTACAGAGAGCAAGTCTGTCTCCCTTATGTTGCATTCAGGCTCTCTGCCTCAGGCTGGGTGCAGTACTCACACCCATAATCCCAGCAGCACTCACACCCTTAATTCCAGCAGCATTTACACCCATAATTCCAGCACTGGACCATGAATTAATCACAAACACTAGAAGTCCATCCCATGACTTACATAAGACTTTGGAAGGACAACTAGACACATAGGAGTCTCTCTACTTTGTCCCCTATTTCTCTTAACCCCCCTATACACACACACACACACACACACACACACACACACACACACACACGGCTAAATCATTCAACTAATTGGAAACTCATTTCATACAAGTATATTCTTTATTGCTTTATGTTTGATTTTGTTGCAACTGTTGAACTTGCTTCCATGGTAAAAGGTACCAAATTGGTAGCTACCACAATTTGTCAGTTTCTCAGCTGCATTTGACCCTATTGTTATTTCTGACTGTACTACTTTACACAGGGTGTGTAATACTTGTTCTAAACAGTTGTTCTTCAGTACATGACAACACTGTGGTTGTCTGGGGCCATAACCATCACTATAGTCCAGCATCAAAGGATTGTGTGCTGAACAAAACACTAGCAACTACTCAACCCTAATAAATTGGAAGGGTAGGATCTTTGGACAGACACAAAGACCAAGAACTAACTACACATAGAAGACATTGCTCAGGAATAGACATTTTCTGGGGAAGCCTCAGTACTACTGATAAAACTGTCTACTATAAAAAAATTACAAGCTCCAACATAGAAAATAAAACAAAACAAAAAATACAAGATGACAGGACACAGAATCAAAATGCAACCCCCATCTTCCAGGCATCCAGGACAATTCCAGGGAACAATGAGATAAAGGAAATCCGAAACTATCCACCTGAACTTTCTCAAGTGATAGCAGCAGAATTTTTCAAAAGATACAGAGAAAATCTCTGGGGGTGGGGGGAGACAGAGAGACAGAGAGAGACAGAGAGAAAGAGAGAGAGAGAGAGAGAGAGAGAGAGAGAGAGAGAGAGAGAGAGAGAGAATTATAAAAATGAAGGATCTTTCCTGTACATTTTTAATACATTTATTTGTTTAATGTATTTGGTTGTTGCAGGGTCTCTTTATACAGCTTGGACTTGTGGTGATCCTGCTTTCAACCTCCCCAGCACGGTGATCACAGGCATGCACCACTACGCCAGGACTCTGGCTGGCTTAGCCCACAGGGCTGGAGTGGCATGTGGTGACAGGGATCAAACTGCAATCCCTGAACTTGCCTAAGCTTGCCTAAACCTGCACTTTAGTCTACTGAGCTATCTTGCCAGCCTCTTCCATGAATTTAGAGTAGACACAGATTTTTTAAAAAATAGAGTTTAAAAATTATGGAAACTCTGCAGGCCCAAAATTAGAAAAGAAATGCAATTCAAACAGATATTCTGATTTAAAATTACAAAGTACATGCAACTGATTGAATCAAGATAAGGACAGAATATCAACCCTAAAAGACAGGACTATGGCCAGCAACCACCTAAAGAAAGATTTCTTAAAAATAGTAAGGGACCATGAAAAATCAATCCAATAACTTCAAGATGATGCAAAGAAGACCAACATAAGATTGTCCAGAATCAATGAGGAAGGAAACAGTGCAAGCACCAGGAAAAGCATTTTCACAGAAGTCATGGCCAAAAGCTTCCCAAATATGGAGAAAGAATTTATAGTCAAATGCTCTACCCCTGAGCTATGCCTCCAGAAAAAAGAATTTGACACACAGTTAGGTGAGGTATGTAGAACTCCAATTAGCCATAACCAAAATAAGTCTACACTAAACATATAATAACCAAGATTCCAGAAATTCAGCACAAGAACAGAATATTATAATCTGTTGGAGAAAAAAAATAGATCACTTACAGAGAAAATCCCATCAAAATCACAGCAGACTTTTCAACCCAAACTCTTAGGTCAAGGAGGGCTTGGAGCAAAGTATTTCAAGTACTGAAAGAAAACATGCTCCAACCCACAGTGATATATCCTCCAAAATTATCTTTCAACATCAATGGAGAAATAAGATAATTCCATAACAAAGAACAAATGAAGAAATTCATGACCATGAAACCAGCTCTACAAAAAGAGTATTTTAGAAAGAGATAATGAAGCCCACAATTTCAAGAACACCAATAGAAAAATGCCAAAAGGCAAGCAATTAACAGAGGAAAAGGACAGGGAACCAACAACAGGAAAATAATATGGCAATAATAAGCAAACAGATATCAGTTATAACAATCAAAATAAATGGTCTCAATTCACCAATCAAAAGAAACAACATGGATCAAAAATGGAAGAATGGATCAAAAACCAAGATCAGCAATATGCTGCATAAAGGAAAAATGCTTAACTCAAAAAAGGAAGTCATAGACTGAAAATCAAAGGATGAGAAACAGTATTTCATGTGGGGTAGCTATTCTATTTGCAGACAATGTGAAGCCAAAGCAGATCAAAAGAGATAAAGAAGGCCACTACGTACTTGTTAAGGGAAAACTTCAAGAGGAAAATATAATAATCATAAATGTATATGCACCAACTATATAAAACAAAAATAATAGGCACAAAAGATCAAATAAGCACTAACACAACTGTAATGGGGGGACTTAATGTCCAACTATCACAGACAGATCAACTAAGCAAAAAAATCATCAATAAAGTATCAAAATTGAACCAAATCTGTAAACAAATGGACATAGTAGATGTCTACAGTGTTCCACCACATATAGGAAAACACATTCTTCTCAGCTGCATGTGGGATGTTTACCAAAATAGACCACATACTGGCTCATAGAACAGGCTTAAGTAAATGCAAAGGAATTGAAACTACCCTATATTATGAAAACATGGTGCACTACAACTAGAAATCAATGGTGAAAGAAAACCATAACAACTATATAAATACTAGAAAAATAAATAACACCCTTTTGAATAACCAATGGGTCAAAGGTGAAATTAAAGAAGAAATTAAACAATATCTACAATTAAATTATAATGCCAGTACAACATACCACATTTTATGAGAGGAAAGGAAAACAGTCCTAACAGAGAAATTTATAGCAGTGAATTCTCATTAGAAAACCAGAACGAGGGCTGGAGAGATGGCTCAATAGAATAAGTGCTTCCCTGGTAAGCACAAGGGCCTGAGTTCAATCCCTGGTTCTGCCAAAAAAAAAGAAAAAAAGAAAAGAAAAGCAGAACAGAGTCCAGGCATGGTGATGCATGCCTGTAATCCCAGTGCTAGGGAGGCTGAAAATAGGAGGATCACTATGTTCAAGCTGTGTTGTGAGACCTTGTACCAAATACAGAAAGAAAGAAAGAAAGAAAGAAAGAAAGAAAGAAAGAAAGAAAGAAAGAAAGAAAGAAAGAAAGAACCAGCTCAAATATACCTAAGTTTGAACCTCAAACTTCTGGAATAAAAAGAAAATGTCAGACAGACACAAAGCTCATAATAGGGAGGAAATTATATAAAGTCACAGAAGAAATTAATGCAATAGAGACTAAGAAAATAATACAAAGAATCAATTAACAAAAGAAATGCTTCTTTGAAAGTTGAAATAAAATTGATACACTTAGTCACAACCTTATCCAAAAAAAAAAAGACTTTAATTCATACAATTGGGAATAAAAAAGGTAAAATCACAACAGATCCTGCAGAAATTTAGATGATTATCCCTACCTACTTTAAGAATCTTTATTTTAATAAGACGAAAACCACGGAAGAAATGGATAGATTCATAGATATATTACCAAAGCGGAATCAAAAAGATATAAAAAATTCTAGGCACCAGGGAGATAACTCAGTGGCATAAGCACCTGCCTGCCAAGTGCAAGGTCCTAAGTTTAATCCCTGGTACCGTAAAAAGATATAAAAATTCTAAATAACGTAATATCAGTCAATGAAACTGAAACTGTAGTTAAAAGCTTATCAACAAAGAAAAGCCAAGGTCCTGATGAATATTCTAATGAATTCTACACAAAATTTAGAGAAGATCTAATACTACTACTCCTTAAACTCTAATGAAATTGAAAGGGAAGCAATACTCCCAAAGTCACTTGTGGAAACAAGTATTTCTCTGATACCAAACCAGAGAAGGATCCAACCAAAAAACAGAACTAGAAGCCAATCTCCCTAATATTTGTTAGATGTAAAAATCCTTAATAAGATACTGGCAAACATAATGCAGCAAGTCATCAAGATGATTGTACACCATGACCAAATAGGATTCATCCCAGTGATGCAAAGATGGTTCAACATAAGCAAACTAATAAATGTAATATATCATAGTAATACAGCCAAGGACAAAAAAAAAAAAAAAATCACATTATTATCTCAATAGATGCAGAGAAAGTATTTGACATTTAGTGCAGCACCCATTTATGATTAAAAAAAACCTACAAAAATTTGTGCTTATCTCTACCTCATAAAAGTCACCTATAACAAACCAACAGCCAATATCATACTAAATGGACAAAAATGAAAGCTCTTTTCTATAAAAGCAGGAGCAAGACAAAGATGTATGCTGTCACTACTCTTATTCAGTGTAACTCCAGAATCATTAGCAAAAGCAATTAGAAAAGAGAAAGAAATAAAAAGAACACAGATTAAAAAGACAGAAGTTAAATTATCTTTATTTGCAGATGACATGACAGTCTACACAGAAGACCCTCCAAAATACCATCAAAATATTCTATATTTAATAACTAAATTCAGTAGCATAGCTGGTTATTAAATACCATCAAAATATTCTATATTTAATAACCAAATTCAGTAACACACACACAAAAAAAAAAACTACTGAGAGAACAAATAAGGAAACCACATCTTTCACAGTAGCACCAAAATAAATGAAATACTTAAGCAATCTAACAAAGGAAGTAAAGTATCATTACACTGAAAATTATAGTACTCTGAAAAAGGATATCAAAGAGGGTATCAGAAAATGGAAAGATATCCCTTGTTCTTAGATAGGAAGAACCAACACAGTAAAAATGTGATAATCCCAAATTGTTACAGATCTGATACAGCCACAATCAAAATACAGTCGCATGCCTCATAGAACTAAAGACAACAATCCTAAAATTTATTTGGAACCAGAAGAGATGTAGAATAGTAAAAATAGTTCTGGGCAAAAAAGTCATGTCAGGAAGCATCACAATCCTTGACTTTTAAATCATATTACAAAGCTACTGTGATTTAAAAAAAAAAATGGTATCAATGAAAAATAAATATAAAAGGGATGGTGAGATAGCTCAGCAGACTAAGTGTCTGCTTAGGCAAGCAAAGGGACCAGGGTTCGCTGCCTGGCTCCACATGCCATGCTGGCCCCACCCCACCCCCAGGCATGCTCAGCCATCCACTGAGTCTGGGTGTAGTGGTGCACGCCTGTAATCCCAGGGCTGGGGAGACTGAAAACAGGAGGATCACTACAAGTCCAAGCTGCATAATAGACCCTGTACCAAAAAATTGATAAATAAATAATAAAAATTAAAATAAAAAAAAGGAGGATTAATGGAACAGATTATAAGATGTAAAAACAACTCCAAACACATTGAGTGACCTTGTCTTCAGCAAAGGGGCCAAACACCCTCACTGGAAGTAAGATATCTTGTATTATGAATGGTACTAGAGAAACTGGCTTTGCACACACCAAAAACAAAACTTAGACCATGTACTCCACCATGCACTGAACTAAAATCAAATAGATCAAATACCAAAGTATTGAAACAGAAACACTAAATTTGCTAGAAAAAAAGGATAAAAAAAACACAGGTGTAGGCAAAGACTTCATGAATAAACCCAGATGACAAGGGAAACATTACAAAGAATCAACAACTACAACTCACTTTATTAAAAAGCTTTTGTACAGCAAGAGAAACAACTAGCAGAGTGAAGAGAGAACTCAAGAGAGGGAAACATATTTGGCCAGCTATTCCTCAGACAATGGACTAATAACTAGAATATATAAAGAACTCAGAAATGAAATCATGCCTCCAAATTTAATGACCCAATCCAAAACTGGACATAGAAAGTGAACAGACACTTCTCAGATGAAGTAAAACTGGAAAATAAATATATTAAGAAGTGTTTAACATCACTGGTCATTTAAGAAATGCAAATTAAAACAACACTTAGATTCCATTTCACCCCAGAAAGAATGGCTATCACAACAAATCAAACAATAACAAATGCTGGTAGAGGAGTAGGAAAAAAGGAACCCTCCTCCACTGCTGGTGGGAGTGTAAACCAATACCCCTCCTATGAAAATCAGTGTAATGATTGCTCAGAAAACTAAAATTAGAGGTTCATTTGACTCAGCTAATCCCCTTATTGGCATTTTCCTGGAAGAATTAAAAACATCACAGCAAAGTGATATATGCACACCACATTCACAAAGGCACATTTTTGGGTTTTTTGGTGTTACCAGGGAACGAACTCAGGACTTTGTGCTTGCCAAGCAAGCACTTATTCCACTGAGCTATCTCCCCAGCCCCCTACAAAGGCACATTTTACAATAGCTAAATCTTGGAAACAGTTTAAATGTCCATCAACCAATAGATAAAGGTGTTTTTTTCATTTTTTTAAATAAAAAAAAAAATGATACAGAGTTTCAAAACAAGATAATAGGAAATTAACAATAGTAATATATTGTATATTGTTGTCTTCAAAATGTTTGCTTAGATTACAAGAAATGAGCATGCAAAATTGATCAAACAATATAAACAATAACTTCCTTTCAATGAACAAATAAAAATTAGTGGTACAATTATATTAGCTAATATATTTTATTTTCTCCTTTCCTCTATCTCAGTTGTTCTTTCCTTTTGAGCAGTTTCTTTCTTTCTCTTTTACACTACATATTGTATCTTTTGGATTTTATTTATACTTCCACTGTTTCAGGGTCTTATACTAGGAAGACAATATGATGTTTACATGTGTGAGTCTGATTTTTTTCACTAATGAGTATGGTCTCTAGTTGCATCCACTTGTCCATAAAAGTCTCGAGTTTGTCTTTCTTTATAGCTGAGTAGTATTTCACTGTATAAAAATACTACATTTTGTTTTGTCTTTTTGAGCCAGGGTCTTCTAATACGCAGTTCAGACTGGCCTTGAACTCTCAATGATCCTCCTGCCTCAGCCTCCTGAGTGTTGGAACTAAAGGCATGCACCACCACACTTAGATGAACCACATTTTTTAAAATTCATTCCCTGGCTGGTAGCCATTTGGGTTGTTTCCAAAATTTAGCTATTACAAATTGTGCTGCTATAAACATGAGTGAACATATATCACTGTGCTATGTTTTTGCTTCTGCTGGGAGATACCCAAAAGGGAAATAGGAGGATCAAATGGGACCTCTGATGCTAGTTTTCTGAGGAATCTCCACACTGATTTCCACAGTCATCTGGAATCAAAAGAGACCTAAATTAATGAAGGCAATCCTGGCCAACAAAGGCAAAGGAGGAGGCATCACAAACCTTGCCTTGAAATTATACAACAAAGCTACTGTGATAAAATCATTGCAGAACTAAAAAAAAAAAAAAAAAAAAAACTGACCCAAAGATCAATGGAACAGATTAGAAGATGCAGACACAACTACAAACACATTCAGTCGCCTTATCTTTGACAAAGAGGCCAAACATGTTCACTGGAAGAAAGATAGCCTCTTAAACAAATGGTGCTGGAAAACCTCTCCACGTGCTGAAGACTGAAACTAGACCCATATCTATCACCATGCACTAAAGTCAAAATGGATCAAGGATCTAAATTTTAAAACAGAAACACTAAGTCTACTGGAAGAGAAAGTAGGTAGAAATCTTGAAGACACAAGGGTAGGCAGATAGCTCATATACAAAAACCAAACTACATGAGAAATTCTTCAAAGAATCAACAACTGGGATCCTATCTTATTAAAAAGTTTTTACACATCAAAAGTAATCACCAACAGAGTGAACAGAAAACACACAAACTGGGAAAAAATTTTAGCCAACTGCCCTTGAAACAAAGACTTCTATCTAGAACATATAAAGAATTTTTAAAAATCAGATGCCTAAAATTCAAAGACCCAATCCAGAAATAGTCATCTAAAATGAATATACACTTCTCAGATGAAGAAATATGTGAGGGCTTTTTTTTTTTTTTTTTTTTCAGTACCAGAGATCAAAATCAGGACCTTGTCCTTGTCAGGCAGGTACTTATACCGCTGAGCTATCTCCCTGGCCTGCAGATGAAGAAATACAAATGGTAAATAAATATATGGAAAATATTTCAACATCATTGATCATCTGAGAAATGCAAATTAAAGATTTTTTGTCTTTTTACACAATGGAGTACTATTCAACCATCAAGATGAAATTGAGACATTCCTAGGTAAATGGATGGACCTTGACAACATACAGTTAAGTGAAATAAATTGCCTTGAAATTATACAACAAAGTGTGTTAATACCACTTTGTGAGGAGAATCCGAAAATGTAAATAAACAGTAGAATGTGTACTAGATATTGATAAATAGAAGAAAATACTCTTTTGGGAAAGAGAACAAGGGAGGGAGAAAGGAAGGAAGGGAAAAATAAAAAAGGGAAAATTGGAAACAAAGCTTTGTAAATAAGGAGGCAAAGAGGTGTTGAAGGAAGGATAAAGGAATGGTAGAAAAAAGAGCAGAATTGAGATAAATCATGTAAAGGTACAAAGTCTCTGTGAAAATGATCATTATGTATATTTAAAATGCACCAATACATTTAATTAATAAAAAATTATATACACCAAAACACTGAAAACCACTTAGAACAAATTAAATAAAATATAATTAGAAAAGGCCTCAAATAGCCCCATCATGGTAACTCTGTGTACATAATAAAATATTCACATGTAAAATTTCAACCATAATTTTATAGAACTTGACATTCTTGGTCAAATGACTGCAGAACACCTCAGTAAGAACCAGAATTTTTTGCAAAAGGGAAAAGATAAAGAGATAAAGGAAGGGGAAGGAGAAGAGAGCAGGAGATTTAAAAGAAAGTTGTATAATACACACACACACACACACACACACACACACAAACGGAAACATGGGAAGACAAGGTACAAAACACCTCCAAAAACTTCCCAATTCCCCAAAGCTGACCCATGACCTAACACTGGAAAAGAAATCAAAATCTAAATATATAACTGAGTTGTATGAAATAATAATAAAAGAGACAAAATACAAATCAACAAGGTAATCAGTGAACTCAGTGATATAACTAAACAGGTAAAAGATATAATAAACAAAATGATCAGTAAACTTACAGAACATACTAATAAAAAGCTATCTCAGTGAAGAAAAGTATATAAAACAAAATTACCAGTTTATCAAAATATAGTGCCCATGATAATGTTCCAAAAAAGAATGTAGTAGGTTAAAAAAAAATTCATTGAAATTGTGATCAGCAGAAATGAGCAAAGTGAGGACAGCGTGTCTAGGCAACCATTTACTCAGAGATGCATTAAAACAAGAAAATATGGAAAATGGATTCAACAGCTGCCATGTGGTACAGAGAGGACTAATCTGATATTAATTGGAATTAGTGAAAAATCAAAAGACAGCACAAATGGCATTTAAAAAACCTGCTTACAGAAATAATAGCAGAAAACTTTACAAATATGGGGAAAGAATAAAACATACATAAAAACAAGGACTATAGAACCCCAAATATCCACAATCAGTAAAGAACTTTATAATATGTCATGGTCAAAATCCCGGAACTCCAACACAAGGACAGAATCTTAAAACTGGTTAGAGAAAAGCAACAGATAGCATATAAGGGTAAATCTAAAATTACAATAGACTTCTCAACACAAACATAAAAAGGCAGGAGAGGATGGAGTAAAATGTTTCAATCTCTGAAAGAAAACAACTTCCAACACAAGCTTATATAGCCTCCAAAATTTTCCTTGAAAAATGGTGGAGAAAAAAGACAAGAGACACCTTAAGAAATTCATAACTACCAAACCAGTGATCTAAAAATATTCTCAAGTATATCACTGAATGAGACAATTAAACCAACAATTCCAAAATCTCAAATAAAATGAATATAACAGGCAGGGTGATTAGTTAAACAGAAGGAGGAAAAAAGGAATAACCAACAGAAAAATAATGCAATAGCAGAAATATGTCAATACTTTTCAGTAATAACTCTCAGTGTAAATGGTCTCAACAACTCTAATCATAAGACAGAGAAGTAGGTTGAATTAAAAAAAATAGTATGCTATTATAGAGGAAACACAGTTAACCAAAATAGACATTCTGAGATTAAAAATCAAATGATGGGAAGAACAATATTTCATGTAACAGGAGATTTAAAACAAGCAGGAGCAGCTATCCTATCTTCAAACAAAGTGGACTTTAAGCCAAAATTCATCAGAAGAGACAAGAAAAACACTATATTTTGGTTAAGAGAGGAATTTGAAAACAGGAGATAACAGTTAGAAGTAAATATGCACTGAACACTGACAGACCCAACTTAATAAAACAAACACTACCAGACATAAGAGCTAAACATCAACACAATTATAGTGGGAGACATCAGAAAACCACTATCACAAACTGACAGATCAAGTAGACCAAAAAAAAAAAAAAAAAAAAAAAAAAAAAAAAAAAATCAACAAATAAATACCAGAGTTAAACCACACCTTCAAACAAACAGACTTCATAAATGACTACAGAGTCTTCCACCCAACAACAGAATACACATTCTGCAGCACATGAAACTGTCTCTAAAATAGACCACATACAAGCCTATAAAGCAGGTTTAAGTAAATACAAAAGAATTAAAATTGAGACCCAGTCCTAGCCCAGGTCCGGCGAGTGTGTGGAGAGCTTCCTGCTAACCTGCTCCGGCGGGACCAGTCCCAGCCCAGGCGCAGCATGGGCCAGACCCTCTCCCACCCCCTCGGGCCGCCCCCACCACTCCGCCCTACCTCCCCACCACTCCCGCCGAGTAGGAATTTCTGCCCACTTCCGGGAACCCCCAGACCCAGTCCAGGTCCGGTGAGTGTGTGGAGAGCTTCCTGCTACCCTGCGCCGG
>NW_004524598.1:7577079-7591383 GCF_000260255.1 Octodon degus
TTCATATATATATGAACTATTGAAATTGAATGATACAAAAACCTCATATAACCCAGTGAACTAAAGTGAAAATGAAGAAGAATGCAGAACCCACAGGATTTACCACTGAATTCTACAAGGACTTAAGGGAAAAGCTAATGCCAATAATTCTCAAATTATTTAACAAAATTGAAAGGGAAAGACCACTCCCACAATCATTTCTAGAAGCTAACACCACCCTAGTTTTAAAGCCTAACAAAGATCCAACTAAAAAAGAAAACTATTGGCAAATCTCTTTAATGAACATAGAAGCAACAAGACACTGGCAAACAAATGCGACAAATCATCCAGAAGACCATTCCCCATGGCCAAATTGACATCATCGCAGATATGCAAGGATAGTTCAACATATGCAAATCAGTAAATGGTAAATATCACATAAATAGAATCAATAACAAAACTCATATAACTATCTCAATAGGCAGAGGAAAAGCCTTTGACCAAATCCAACATTCATTCATGATATTTAAAAACAAAGCCTGAAGGAAGTAGGTACAGAAGGACCTGCTCTTAATCTAATGAAAGCCATTTATGACAAAGCTACTGCCAATAAAAGGGAAAGCTTTCATATCAAGAACAAAACAAGGATGTTCACTTCTACCACTTCTGTTCAAAGCAGTACTTAAAACACCAACCAGAGCAATCAGGCAAGAGAAAAAAATAAAAAGGATATGGTTTTTTTGGTTGTTGTTGTTCTTTTTGTTTTGTTTTGTTTTTTGTGGTACTGGGGATTGAACTCAGGACCTTGCGCTTCCCAGGCAAGCACTTACTCTACTGAGCTATCTACCCAGACCCAAAAGGGATATGTATAAAAAAGAAGTCAAATTATCATTATTTTTAGTTGACATGAAGACCTAAAACAATCCATCAAAAGACTCCTAGAATTAATAATCGAATTCACCATTGTGTCAGGGTAAAAAAAAAAAAAATCACACAAATTCAGTACTATTCTTATATACTAATAATGGACTCAACAGTAAAGACAGTAAGAAAACAATACCATTCACAATAGCAGCAAAAATTAAATACTTAGGAACTGAACTAACCAAAGAAGTGAAAAACTTCTATAATTAAAACTATATTATTTTGGGCCAGGGAGACAGCTCCACTGTATAAGCACCTGCCTGGCAACCATGAGGTCCTGAGTTCGATCCCTGGTACTGCAAAAATAAACAAAACTATAGTATTCTGGAAAGTGAAGTAGAAGGAAACTTAAATTGGCAGATGTCCCCCATTCCTAGATAAGCAGACCTAATATTGTCAAAGTGGCCTTATTCCCAAAACTGGTATATAGATTTAATGCAGACTTGATCAAAATACCAACAGCATTCTTTATATAACTAGAGAAAATAATGCTAAGATTCATATGAAACCACAAGACACACAGAATAGCAAAAGCAGTCCTGAACAATAAGAGCAAAGCAAGAGGCAACACAACTTCAGGTTTCAAATTTATGTTATAAAGCAATTTTTAAAAAAGCATGACACTAGCACAAAAATAATCTATGTAGATCAATGGAATAGAAGTAAGAATACAAAAAAAAAAATCCTAGGCATATCCATCCATCTGATCTTTCACAAAGGGGCCAAAAACATAAGCTGGAGGAAAGATGGCCTCTTCAACAAATATGGGGTCCTGATTGTCCATGTGCAAAAGAATGACTCTAGATCCATACCTCTCACCTGTACTAAAATCAAATTGAAATGATCAAAAATTTAAATATTAAAACACAATCCCTTACTCTGCTAGAAGATAAAAGAGGTAAAACCCTTAGAGACATGGCTATGGGCATATGCAAGAACAGAACCCCAGTTGCATAGATAATACCAAAAATCAACAGATGGGAGCATATCAAATTTAAAAGCTTCTGCACAGCAAAAGAAACAACCAAAAAGTGGATAGATAATCTGCAAATGAAAAGAATAAAATTGATAGCTGTTCCTCAGACAGAAGACTAATACCTAAAATACATAACTCAAAAAACAGATCCTTTAAATAAGGATCCTAATAAATGGGCAAGTGAATTAAGTAGACATTCCTCAGAATAAGAAAGCCAACAAATCTGTGAAGAAATACTCAACATTGCTGGCCATTACAGAAATAGAAATTAGAACAACACTGAGTTTCCATCTTATTCTAGAAAGAATGGCTGTCATCAAGAAATCAGACAATAACACATGCTGCTAAGGCTGGGGTAGGGGAAAACTTTTAACATTGTTAAAAGAAAGGTAAACTAGTATAACCATTATGGAAATCAGCCTGGAGATTCCTCAAAAAACTAAAAACAGAATTCCACTGATTCAGTTATTCCCCTTGTAGATATCTTCCCAAAAGAGTTAAAAATGTCCTATTATAGTGAACCTACATACCTATGTTTATAGCAACATAATACATAGTTAAGTCTAGCTAAACCTTGGAAGCAGATCACATGTCATCCAGTCACCAACAGATGACTAGATGAAGAAAATGTGGTATTTCAAAAGTTACATTTCTTGTTACATAGGTCTTGCTTTATCTTGGTCTTAAACATTCAACAGAAAAGTATAAAAATGAAGTATAAAAAGTAAAGCCATATTAATATGCTGAGTTATAAAAGCTCAAGTCAACAACTCCTGACATTGCCAGTATTATAGAAAACCCACTACTTTATGGACTACTGGACTATATTGGAATATTTTGCTGAATTCACGCACCTACAATATTTAAATGACAGTGGAATACCCATCTCCGACAAAACTAAACAAAAAAAACAGGATACAAATGAACTACCATTTTGTATCTGTACATTCAAAATGGGATAGACATACAGTTACTTTCTCTTAATTCAAGGAATAGAAAGATTTGTATTAATAGTGTTTGTGGACAGGATATCATGTCTGCATCTTGTACTGTGAATAACCACTAAGAAGACAACAATATGCAATGTATTCATTACTGAAACTGTCCTAGTAATCGGTTTTGAAACTGTCTCATTGCTATTTGTTTTTCAATAAAATTATTTTTTAAAAGAAGAAAATGTATTTTCACACAATTGAATGCTATTCTGCCATCAACAAGGATAACAAGTCATATGTAGGAAAACAGATGCACCTTGAGACCATATGTTAAATGAAATAAATCAAACACGCAAGGTTAAATATCAGATAGTTTCTCTTATAGGAAAGGCCCAAATTATAAATAAAAATAAAAGATATATAACAGGAAACAGAGAGAACTTTTGCAAATAGGAAAGGAACCAAGAAATGGAGCCAAAAAAGAGGGAATGAAGGGAGGGTAAAGAGGACAAAAACAGAATTTACTTATGCACATGGACCCACTACGTAGAATGAATGTAATCATTTTACTTTGCAAATATGTATTAATAAAAATCAGTCTATTACAACAAATGACAAGAATCCATTCTAGTACCATGTTGACTTGATGTTGGGCTTTATTTTGTTATTAATTAGAAGTATCCACAGTGTTGTTCTCCTTTCAAATCCAAGAATAAAAAGTAAGAAATGAGGAGTGTGAACTTTGCAGATGATCCTGTGACTTTGAAGTCACATATCTGCGTATGAGATCTCTTGCCTTTGCATTTAGAAGCCCTGGGGAGCAACATTATCTGACTGATTATGAATGTGTATATTTTCATAAGAATATGCAATCTTAGCCGGCTCTGCACAGGATACTGAAGTGACTAAGTATCAAATTAAAGATTATTCTTTTTTGTGTGGAATTCACTCCAGCAAGAAATTGAACAAGGGGATTTGAAATCCAAAAACCATGGACTGCCTCCTGAGACATTATTAATTATTAGTGGGCCACCGTCTTCCAGTTTCTTATCTCCCCATACACTCAATGTTCCCATTGCTTTAAATTATTATACTTATGTGCTAAATGCCTTCAGTATGCTTGGTACCCTGGCAAGCACAGGTACCACACCTGCCCAAGGGCTTTCTACCTAAATTACACAGATATAATTTAAGTTTGAAAATGAGTTATAGTTGTCAGTTACAGTCTTTTAAATAGGCTTAGAAGCAATAGGGGGAAAAAAACTACAAGTATATAGGTTAGTAGCTCTCTTTTTATTTCCCCCTTGGGTCTTCTTTCTGTTTCATAGCTTGGTCCACTAACTCAGAGAGAAGTATCACAAAATTATGCCATGTCAGCACTGAGAGGCCACTGCTAACTAAGGGAAAATGATCAACATGCATATACACTCCTGAGAGTGTGGGCCACCTCTCATCCTGCTCCCCACTTTGCCAGGCTAGGTAGGTACTGTATTCAGAACCCGTGGCAAATGAAGACATTTGAGAAACATATAAAGCCTCAGAGCTACCTTCTTCTCCCCTAACCCGACTCTAACCAAGCAAAGCCTCAGTAAGTGAAGTAGTACTTATATCATTGTCCAAGTCTTGGCCATCTCCTCAGAGGCCTTGTTCATCTCAGATTTCTCATCCATCTCTTGTGATAATGGGCTAGAGAAGCACATGCCTCTGGTTCCCATCTTTTATATACCTGGCAAAGCCCATCTCCTTTAGGCTTATTTGTGTTTTCATAAAGTCTAAGCATATTTTAAAAAAAAAAATGGAAAGAAGTCAGGCATAGTGGCACATGACTGTGATCCCAGCACTTGGGAGGCTGAGACTGGAAGTTTACTGTGAGTCTGAGGCCAGCCTGGGATACATAGTGAGTTTAAGGCCAGCCTTCACTACAAAGCAAGACCTTGGGGGGGGGGGGCGGGGAAGAAAGGCTTTTCACTTACATTTCTTCTCCACATTCCCATCACACCAGTAAATATGATCCATCTTTAAAACTAAAAATGTTTGCCTCAAGCTCAGACAGATAGAGCAAAAACAGTGATCTGGGCTGTTCCACAGAATGAAAGAAACCCCATACAAAATCAAGGAAACAGATATGGGGAAGGAAAGTAGCCATCCAACCCCTGGGCCAGTGAATAAACAACAGTAGGAGGATTGGTGCAAGGGGTGGTATGTAATAAGTAGCCCGAGGCTCCAGGAAGCCACCATGGTTCACTCCACCAGTATCCTTTTCACCAGCCCCTAATCCCACTGCCTTTGCTACCATCACCAAAATAATCCCATCCAGCTCATGCTCCAGCCTCTGCCGTTGGTGTCTTCAACACCATGCTTTGCCATTAGGGCACTAATACTTTCTGTCCCCAACAAACAGAAGGTTCTTCCCAGTGCATGAAGCAGAACCACATAGCACAGCCAGAAGCTCCACATCCACTGAGAGCTACATCCTGCCACAGTATCACGTAAATTACACTTCTCTTTAGGGCTGATCCAAGAGCTCCCACATATATCTCTAAGGTAGAGCATTTGAATTGTCTAAACATGAGCATGTTTTTCCTCTGAAATATGTATTTTCTTAAAAGTAAAGCCCTTATCTGTGATTACAGTGAACCAGGCATCTGAATCCATTTCTGAAGAAATTTCTACAGATGTGCTGCATCACTGCTGCTGGCCTTGTCCTCTATCATGATTCACGGGGCTACCTCCTTGGTCATTTCAACCCTGCAGGATTCCCCAAGCTACAGCCACTTCTACAACTGACAGCTGTCAACTCTGCTGCCTCTTCCAGTCATCTCCTTCTGTTTCCTATCTGTATTCTTTCCATCCTATGTCCCCTTCCCTTGCAAGTACTGTACATGCTTTCATTATTGATTTAAAGTCTACTTACTGAATGCCTATTGAGTACAAGACATTGTAGTGAGCACCAGTATCATTCCATGCAGAGCCTCTGGGGTTTTAGCATTCCATTCATATTTGCTTAACCTACCAATTTCTAAAATGTTACCAGGGTCTTAGTCCACTGATGCCATATAACCCAAATTTTTCTGCCTCAGACTCATGGCATTTATCTGGAAGTTTGAATGTATACAAACTTTTTGTCTTACTGATCCTTTACAGTGTCACTGTTTGTAACTTTAGCCTGTTTCTTCTGAATAAATCAGTTACTCATGGCTAAGTGAAATGATCTTAGTGAAAATATACTTTGTAGAAATTGTGTAAAAACAACTTCAAAATCAGTTATGTCAAATGGATTTCGGCACTTGTTGCCACAAAATATGCAACTTGGGAATATTTTAACCTGAAACTTTGGTACATTTTAAATTGAAAGGATATTCTAAGTTGAAAAGATTTTAGAAAACAGCAGAAGCAGGAAGGTTTCCCTGAGCATCTTCCCTAAGGCAAGTCATAAAATCTAAGAATGATTTTTATGACCTCTCCCTGTGACAAGTGCCCTCCATCTCGTCAGAGGGAAGCAGAGTCCTTGTCTCCAAAGATGAATGGCTCCAAAGAGGAACCTAAGCACAGAGGCCTTCTCCAAGTTTGTTACAATTAGCTAATACCTCTTTTGTCCTGTCATATTTCTCCACAACTGAATACTCTTAATCAAGAAAAACACTCAAAGGGCCAGGGATATGGCTCTATGGCATACATGCCTGCCTGGCAAGTGCAAAATCCTGAGTTTAATCCCTGGTGCTGAAAAAAAAAGAAAAAGAAAAACACTCAAATGTAATAATCTTTTCAGGTTTTTCTTTCCTTCTGAAGGTTCTTACGATGGATTAATTAATAGTCAACTAGTAACACCCAGCTGAACTGAATCAACATGGGGCAGGGTATGGAAGGCCTGGATGAGCGTTGCTTCTCGGCTCCAGTACAGATCCTCCAGCCTGCTGGCGGAGATCTTTCATCCCATAGGTGCAGATTTTCTGGCTTCCACCACTGACCTTCCTGGTGAGGGTCATGATACAGACTTGCATGTGACACTGTCATGGGCTCTGGGCCTCCAACTGGACTCACAGAGGATATTGCCACAGGCTCTGGGTCTTCAGTTGGACTCCTGCAGGACACTACCATGGCATCCGGGCCCTCAACTGGATTCTTTGGGTCTCTAGTGTGTGGACAAATTTCCTGTACTCTTTTGCATTTTATTCTTTGGATGAATATCATAAAATATCCTATAAACTGTGTCCTGTATTAATTTTTTTTCCCTTATAAGCCCTGACTACAATGATTCCCATCTGAATTAAAACTTATCTTAAAAAGGGGGGCTGGAGAAGATAGCTTAGTGGAATAAGTGCTTGCCTTGCAAGTGCAAGGTCCTGAGTTTGATCTCTGGTGCCACTAAAAAAAAAATTTTTTTTAATAAATTTGTATGGCCTACTCTTTTTAATCTGTCTTTTATTTGACGTCCTCAGCCATGAACACAGGATAAGTAATAAGAATTTTTTCCTTCCTCATAGCCCAGAGATAACTCTTAAAGAATAAAAATTTAAAAAACCATAATAGTAATACAAACAAAATAAAAGATCATATAAAATATAAAATAAAAAGATTGCAATTGAAATAGCTGAAAACCTGAGAGTAAAAGATGAACTACACCATGTTTACTTGAAAATAGATTTTTCGAGGGGGAAAAAAAAACTGGAGCAAAGGCAGGCTTTCACTTGACAGAAAAGACTTACAGTATTGCTTTGCAATATGATTACTGGATGATTTAATCAGTTAAAAAAGCACATGTATACCCCTCCCTGGAATGCATGGATGTAGCAAATCTATTGTATATGAACACTAGTTACTCAACATAAGTCTGTTAAATAATAGATGGTCATTTTTTCAATTTTTAGGGGTTTTTTGTTTGTGTTTTGTTTTGTTTTGTTTTGTTTTGTTTTGTTTTGTTTTTGGTGGTACTGGGGATTGAACACAGGCCCTTGCACTTGCCAGACAAGTGCTTATTCTACTGAGCTATCTCCCGGGTCCCTCTTTCTGTCTTCTAAACCTTGCCAAGTATATATGAAAATAAGAATAACCAGATGGGAAATAAATTTTAAGAACAGGTTAAATGATTTAAGATCAGACCACTCATCTACTTTCTTTTAGCTGTCCAGACAAAAGCTAATATACAAGTATCAGATCTGGAATCCATAAATGTCATAAGCACAAAGCTGGATAAACCGTATCAATGTGCAAGAGGGCAGGTGGAAGAAAGGAAGGACCAGGGTATATTTAAGGAGAACATTTTATTATCATAGTTTATAGATGTTCATTAGAAGGCGGTTTTAATTTTATGTCTTGTCCTAGTTTCTGTACTGTTTAAATACTTTACCTATATTGACTGCCTGGATTTGCCAGAAGTTCCCTGCCTATAACTTCTTTTTGAGTGTGTACCAAGAAACGAACTCAGAACCTCACGCTTGCTCCTATAGATCTTTACTCTTATAATAATTTCTAGTTTCTCTCATCTCTGCCTCTTCTCCCTTTTCTTTCACTTGTATATATAATCTGCTCTCTCCTCACTTTATTTTTTCTACTTTTTTCTTATCTTAACTCTGGTTTGTGCATAGTCAAGTCTGTAGACAACAGTGATAGCTAATATCGGAGGCTGAAAAGTACACAAACGATCACATTACCTATTTATTAAAAAAATCGGTTTTCCTCTCAAAGATCCTTTGTATTTGTATTTATAAACAGCTTTTGTTTATAGTCAGCTAATGGGGTAAATGAAACTCAGTGTTTTCCAACAAGAACTCAGATTCTAAAGCCCAAAGTCCAGAAAAGGCAGGGTCTATAAAAATTTGCCGGTGCCTCGACTTTTTTGAAGAGAATATATTTGGGTCTGGATGAAGTCACCGATGTGCCTCTGAAGAAACAAATGTCAGCGCGACCTGTTAAAGTCAACCCTGAGCTAGGTAGCAACAATGAGCTCAGGATTAGCGCTGACAGCTCCCTTAATGTGATTCTTTTGGACAGGGATTAATTTAATGCATTGCTGTCAAGTGAAACAAAAAACGAGATGGATTTCCTAATGACTCTATTCTATACCACACACTTTTCCACTCCTGATCTATGTCAGAGTGAAACTGACAGCAAGAGAAAATAATTTTTAAAATGAAAAGGAGGAAGATACTTCCTTCTTGACAAACTTTCAAGATGGGAGTTCTTACTGAGATCCCAAGAGGAAGGACAACCCGGAGGGGTAAAGCCTCGCAGCCATCTCGCTGCGCACCAGCATTGGGTCTGGTGCCTGATTCTAGCTGAGGCACTAACTTGTGAGGCGTCCTGAACCCCTCCAGGCCGCGGTAACCTCCGATGTGAATGTGAGAGGTGGTAGTTCAAGTCTTCCAAATGTCGTCTTAACTCTAAATTGCTAATCTCTAGAAGAGGGGGTCGGGAGCCCCAGGAGCACCGGCATTGTTCCGAAGACAAACCTGCTGAGGCTGTGACAGAGAGGGGGCGAGTCAGAGAGCGAAGGTTGAGCTCTAGCAAAATGGTTTGCCAAGTCAAATGCTAAAGCCTCCTTAAAATAGTTTGGATTCTTCTTTGTTCTCCTTAACAAAGAAACTTTAATTCGCAGTTCTCTGCGAAGAAAGACAATGCAGACAAGCCATTTTCAGGTGAAAGGTGTCTCGTCAATTAATAATCATTGAATAATCACTGAGGATTGGCAGGAGCTATTCATCGAAGAGAGTGCTCATAATATGAAACTGCGTCGATTTACAATACAGACCGGGCGTTATTCTGTGTGTTTCCCTTTTACCTCCCCCAGGTACACATATTCCTAGGCTCCTGCATTTGTGTGTGTTGTGTAAGTTACCGAGAGGTTTGCAAATACCCTGGCCTTGCTTACCGGTGGGATGCACCACAGCCCCCAAGCCCAGGCTCGGGTTAGTACTGTTCCACCTGTGCCTGAGCCGAGGAGCCATAGTTAATCCTTGCAGCCCGTGCCGCAAGGCTGGGGCTGCGGGGGGTCGGGGCAGGGATAGCGGTGTGCGCCCCGAACCCCCAGAGAGCCGCTGTAGGAGCCCGGGAGCCGAGATGGTGTGCCTCGCCCGGCCCTAGCGCCCCTGCGCCCTCGGTCCCCTGCAGCGGGTATGGGTTGGGCCACCGCAGGCTGTCCCGACCCGGCGCTCCCTCTCCTCCATCCGCACATGGCGTCTTCTCCGCTGCTGGCGCGCCCTGGCCCGGGCGCAGCTGATGAGCAAAGCGAGGGCCCCGGCTCTGGCACTTTGCTTGGTAACCCCGAGAAGGCGCCCAAGCTCTGCAGCCGAGGTCTCCCCCCGCCGAGCCGCCCGGAGAGCAGCCTTCGCGGGCGGTGCCGGCCCGGATGCCAGGGCTGTGCGTCCTCCGCCCGCCCGCTTTTTCCTGCTCTCGCTTTCTCCTTTGGCTTTTGCTGTGGTTGCTGACCTTGTATTTTCCCTTGGTTTTGTCTCCCCAATGTCTCGCAGAATCAACCTTCTCTTTTCTTTCATTTCTCTTTTTCCTCCCATGTTCGTGGTTGTGACCAACAAATTCATTAAAGATTATTTCCATTCCCTGAACCTAGGGCTCCTGGAGGTAATCAATCCTCCACTTCTCTCATTAGCCCCTCTGGGCCACCCCAGTAAACCGGAGTCAAAGACAGTGCTCTGCTTGCTGTGTAGACGCTGTCTCAAGACGCGCGTTTCCTCGCCCACCCGCTTTAAATCATTAAATTTCTAACACGCAGGACTCCTGATACCACCCCAGCCCAAGAGGCGGGAGCCGCAAGGGCTTCTTCGCCGCGGTCTCCGACACCAGGTCCAGAAACCTGCGAAAATCTGACAAAAGTAGGCCCCCGCGATGAACAGGCGGAGCCGAATCTAAGAGTGAAACCCGGTCTTCCAGGCAAGCCTTCTGTTTCTTGGTAGCGAAAAACAAAGTCATACATGATATTCCATCTTCACATAGGAACATCTGTTTTAAATCTTCAAATAATCTGAAGGGTAACAGTGTAAAAATATTAATAACACCAAGTCTACTTAAGTGCTTTTTTAAAGTCATGGTAATTTTTACCTACAGAACTGAGGTTTGGATCAAGTTCTTAATTATAAAAGTTGGTTAGAAGAGAAAACATTAGAAAACTACCAAGTTGAATTGCCTAAGACAAACTGCAAGTGTGCTCATTTACTGAAATACTTTACAGATGTCTAATAATGCTATTTATAACAAAAACTACCATGATAATAGACATTATCATGTGTGTATATACGTATATATGGCAGAGTATGCATAAAATGTATACTGTAAGCAAAGTTGGTACAAGAACTTAAAATTTATAAAAGCTAACCGGGGCTGGGGAACTCTTGTAAAGATGGTTGAATAACAAATTTTTAGTTGCTCGAAGCTTACCTCAAGCCTATAAGTATCAGGTTTCCTTTGAAATTATTTTTCATTTTTATTAGAATCTAATTGAAGATCAGCTGTAAAGGGTGGGGGAAGGAAGCTAAGCCGAGAAATACCAGTTATGTGCACAGGTTTGGCGGAACAGCAAAAGAGCCACAGTACCACCTTGTGGGGAAGAGAGATTTTTTAAAATATTATTTCTAAGTTTCTCTATCATACTACGGTCACACACACAAATTAAAAATAAAAATAAAACCATGTAAGGCACAGGCACAAATTCAGGTTTATGTGAGTAAAGTTTAGGTCAATGCTTTCTCTATTATTTTCTACACATTAACATGTTTATATTAAAACTTATGATTACATTAATAAGCCAAAAGTAATTAACCATTTTTTAATATTGCAAAAAAAAAGAAATCTAATGTCAAGCATAAACTAGTAAATATAAAATGGTTTACACATGCTAAAAGAAAAATAACTCTTGGCTTAGATTTCACTATTAAATACTGCTATGCTTTTTAAAAATACATTTCTTTGTTCAGTTCTCAGACCTGAAAAGGGCACATTTTTAGATAAATGAAAAGTAAATTTTCAAAAACATCATGTCTCATTATATATCATACTAGATCAACTATGTTTAGGACCTATGAACATTATGCTAACAAAATTCTTCTAGTCACTTTCAGAATATAAAAACGACACAGATCATAAAGCTTGGATCTTAAGAAGTAAAAACATAAGACTCCAACACCAGGAAATGCAAAATAAAAACTGTTCTTCTTGTATTGAACACCTGGAAATATCATGCATGACCTGAACGTTTCCTGCTCTAAACATGTTTTCTGTAAGGCAACAGAGAATTCAGGGTTAGCTGTCGACATTCTTTATTCTCTGTGCTTTAGAATCACAGGGTTGGTATATCCCTCTGACCTTCAGGAAGGACTAAATCAAAAGCATCCCGGGAAGAGACCAGTGTATTTCAAACTGTGTTCAGCAGAGCCCTAGGGGCTGTCAGAAGATTATGAGGGGAGGGAAACACAGAGAAAAGCCTCTTACTCCCAGCCTCCACCGAGCAACTCTGCTGTCATCATTTTCATATGTAGGAACTCTGCCTCAGACTGAATGTAAACACTGGGCTTTGTGGCTTGGAAAACTTTAGAAAATCGCCAATCTAACAAAATGTATTTTGTAAAGTCCAGTAAAGAATTGCTAGACTTAGAAATATCCTGAAGCTTCCTACAAATTTATTAAATGAACTTTAAAAGCAACACACCATACTTCTACATAATGCATTCTTAAAAAAAAAAAAATCATTACAAAATGTATACAGGTTGGCTTTACCAAAAAAAATTAAATCCAAATATATTGAATAAAAATCTGCATATCACAATCCCAATTTACTCCGCAGCTGTTTTGTGTCCTCCCAGACACTTCCTGCATGTACACAGACACAAGTGCACACACACACCCCTACTCTATCAGTGTGTGTTTTGAGAAAATAGGATCAGAGGTCTGTATTTCCTCCTCAGGTACATAGTACATCTTTATAACTGCCAGGACATCTCTTCGTTAAAAGACCCCATAACAATCAAAGAATGGACATATGTAACACATTCAATCTCATTTATATCACTAAGTATCTGGATTCTCATTGTCATACATTCACACTTGCTCCTCCCTTTGTCTAAAGTACTGTCTTACATTTTTTGCCAAGCTAACACTCACACATATAAGTTCTAGTTTTTATGCTACTTCTTCAAAGAAACATCAAGAAGCAACCATTTCAAAATCTTAATTTCTCATACAACATCCATTTCCTGGAAGTCAACATCTTCTATCTCTGAGCACTTAAAATACAACAAAGATATATTTTAAACATCATTGTATATCAATTTACTCACAAGAAAACAAAACTACATCACTCTTAGATGTCTTCAGTTTTACAAGAGACTTATGCTTTTGTGAAAAGCTATTTAGCTACAACTATCAGTATTTACCATATTTTTTCAACTCAACAAGGGTATATTTTCTATAGAAAGTCACACAATACATTAATGCATTTAACATACTTATTGAGCACATCTAAGTGCTAGTCATTTTGCTAATTTCTCATGGAAGAGTGGTTACAAGAAAAACGTAAGAGAGAATATATAGTGTGGTAGGAAAAATCTACAGTATATTCACACAGCATCTATGCCACTATAAATTAGTGACAATCAGTAACAGGAAAATTGCACTATAATAAAGTACTTTAACAACGTACTTTTTCTTAAAGAGCAAGACATGTTATCATATCTCTTATTATACTTGACCTTTTAGACCTAATCTTTGATGGTCTATTTGATAAGAATTCTATATATGTTCTTTCTTTCAATACACTTCAACATATGGAAAAAGCTGCTTAAGGTTAACTAGTTCACCTTCAGTTGACAAATTGCTATTCTCAGCTCATTTTAGACTTGGCCCCACAAATTTATTGTTAAAATATTAAGGCCTTTGTATGTTAACAGCTCATTTTTCTATTATAAATTCATTTTTCAAATAAAGATAAAACACAGTCAGCTCAGTGCAACCAGGGGCCAAGTACTTGTGATTCAATGCAGGGCTTTGCACATGCTGGGCGCAAATTTGGCCACGAAGTTACATCCCACCTCTTTTTTTTTTTTTTAACTCTTGAAATAAAATCTTGCTTGTTGCCCAGATTGGCCTCAAACTTGTAATCCTGCTGACTCAACCTCTCAAATAGCTGGAATTACTCATGCACCATCATGCCCAGCTACACTTTTGATTGACTCTTGGTGTTAACACAGGATTATTTCAAAATTATTCCTGATAACATATTTAGGAAGAGTCCAAACTCAGTGTACACATATAGGTTGCGTATGTCAATGTTAAAATATTAAAGTTTGCCCTGAAAAATTTGTACGCAAACCAAAGCTGACATAAAATATAAGGTGTATTGCATTATATCAAGAGTAAAAGCTTGGGCCTGGGAGATATATCGCTCAGTAGAATAAGGGCTTGCCTAAGCAAGCACAAGGTTCTGAGTTCACTCCCCAGTATCGAGAGAGAGACAGAGAGAGAGAGAGAGAGAGAGAGAGAGAGAGA
>NW_004524598.1:7591483-7620131 GCF_000260255.1 Octodon degus
AGAGTTAAAGCTAGAAAAAAAGGGGTAGCTTTTCTCAATGTCTTCATTTTGCCACTTGTAAGAGATACCAAAGTTAAGCTAAGCTGTGAACTCATTAGTCAGTGAAAATTCAGACATGTCTGCATGTACCTAGAAGACAAGCAGGACCTTGTCTTCCAGATACCAAACTTCTATTTATAAGAGAGGCAAAGGGAGCGTCAGGAAAATAACTCTTTTTCAGGTTAATACAAACTTTTTAGACCAATGAAGGGTAAAGAACAAGGGTCAGTATGATCTAGGCCACAAGCAAACTCATGTGACACACACGGAGAGCTCATGAATGCCCTGGAACGAATCTAGGGGACCAGAAGGACCCTCAAGAGGGGATGATAACCTGAGTTCTGCCTTCCTTCTCTTAATGTGACCCTAGACTCTAGGACCCTATTTTTGTTCTGTATCTGACACACTGTGAGCACTATAAATCAGATAACACTGGAGAAGATCTTTATGAAGCTAACACTGGCTTTATTAAGCCAAGTTCTTTCTTTCAAGGTTGTGTTAAGTTTGATTTATTTATTTATATAAAGTAATTGGTTACAAGGTCTCACTATGCAGCTCAGACTCACAGTGATCCCCGTTTTCAGGCTCCCCAGTGCTGGGATTACAGGTATATGCCACCATGCCTGCTCTCCATGGTCAGCTCAGTGCACCCAGGGGCCAAGAACAGCATGTAGCACCGGGAATCAAACCCTGGTCCCTGAGCTTGCCTAAGCAGGCACTTGGTCCACTGAGCTATTTCACCAGCCCAAGTTTGAATTTTAGAAACAGAATTGTATTTGAATTATAAGAAGAAAAGATTACTAAGCGATGATTACTTGAAAACTCCTTAAAAGCATTATCTGGTATACTTTCAGTACCTTAAAATTATAGCTAGAAAAAAAATTTTTAAAAAAGCCATAGCCTTTTTTCTTTTTTTAAAATGTATTTGGTACATTTTTAAATTGTATTTACTACACAGCTTAGTACTTGCAGTGATCCTCCTATTTCCAACCTTCCCAGTGCTGGGATTACAAGCATACACCACCATGCCACCATGCCGGGTCTTCTTGGCTGGTTTAGCATGCCAGGGGGCTGGGCCAGGGGGCGGGGTCTGTACAGCAAGCTGTGCCAGAGAACAAACCCTGGTCCTTGAACTGCATAAGCAGGCGCTTAGTCCCCCGAGCTATCTTGCTGGCCTACTCCTGTCCATTTCTTTAGAGGTTGATACAGAGACTGACTGAGAAAAGTGAGAAAAGGCATGAGGGAATTTACTAGAACAATGGGTTAAAGGGGCTTGGATTATACCAGCACATTCAATTGTTGTCACTTTAAAAATGTATACTAAAGATTCGTGCATTTATTTTACATAAAATTTACTTAAGAAAAAATACTGAATTATTTTTATGTGTCCTACTGTATTTATGAGGAAATGTACTAATGAGGACAATTTATTTTCATCTGTAAATTAATAGAAATAGGACATAAGGCCACATGCAGTGGTGCATGCCTCTATTCCCAGTACCTAGTGAAGCTGAGGCAAGAGGGTTTACACAATTCAAGAGTCGGGGGTCAGTTTGGCAACATAAGAAGACCCCGACTCTTAAAAAAAGAGAAATAAACAAACTAAAATACAGTAGTGGATGGAAAAAGAGCTAAAGAAACGGACAGAGGGGGGCCAGTTAGATAACTCAGGGGACTAAGGCCCCCCCTAGGCAAGTGCAAGGACTAAGGTTTGATCCCCGGCACCCCTTGCAGCACCAGCCCCACCCCCTGGCCCCGACCCCTGGCACACTGAGCCAGCCAATCAGACCAGGCATGATGGTACATACCTGTAATCCCAGGACTAAGAAGGCTGAAAACAGGGGGATCACTGTGAGTCCTGAACTGTGTAGTGAGACCCTGTACCTAATACATTTTTAAAAAATAAAATAATGGGACAGAGGTGATAAAACAGGTGATAGATGTTGACAGAATCTGGGTAATACACATTAGGTGTTCACAGTAAAATTATTTTGTTTACATTTATGCATAAAATGTAAGAAAATTTTCATGATAAAATATTGGAAAGGAAAAGTATTTGCTTGAATCTAAGATTTGGTGTCTAAAAAGCACCATAATAGGTCACAGAAGGAACTGTTTACATCCCACCTAAGCCCAAGAATGATGGGACTAGATCAGTGTACCATTTTCCCTTCCTGATTTTCCTAGCACCACAGATGGTTATACTGATTCTCCCACCTGGAGCTCTTTCGCTGGCATCCCAGCCATCATGTGTGGTAGGCAGGCAGTGTGAAAGCCAGTATAGATTCTCACCATAAAACCACTTCCAACTACTCGCACGTGACACTTCAAACAAACACGCTTAGAGACAGATACCTGCCTAGATTCCTAGTTTCACTGGCTTTTTATTTGTTGGTTGTTTGGTCTTTTTGAGACAGAGTTTCACCATGCAGTCCAGGCTGGCCTTGAATAGCCAAGTCTGGCCTCGAACCTGTAGTGATTCTCCTGCCTCAGCCTCCCAAGTGCTGGGATTACAGTCTTGCACTACCACACCCAGCGTCACACTGGCTTTCATGTTGCTGCAAGAGGTTCTTCTGCCCAGTCAGGCCTGGAATTCACAGGCCTATGGGATTCTAGGATCATCCTGCCCTAGAAAGCTCTACTTGTGAGACTAGAGGTGCTGTTTTGGGTCTGGTTACCTCACCCAGTTTCTGCAGTCACTTTCCCATTTGGTGCCTCAGGCCTAGCTGGTTACATAAATAGATGATGACTGCTGCAGCAGCCTGATCACTCCCAAACACAGCCTTTGACTTGGAAAGTCTGAGATTCAAAAAAAGTGTTGAGAAAGTTGAGGATATCTCCGAAGACTGAGGTCAAACCCCTAAGTTATTCAACAAATTTATTTAAGTCTACAATATACTAGGCATTATGCCAGGCACGGAGTTTTAGGTGGTAAACAAAACAGATATAGTCTGTGACCTCAGGGTTTATAGTGGTAGGAGGTTGTAAATAAATACCAAACCAAATGTTAAATATATATTATATATAACAATTACTATGGAAAAATCAGGGTTTTTTAAGAGTCATCAAGGACATTTACTTTAGATGGGATATGTAGGGAAGGTTTCTCTAAAGAAGTAGTAGGGCAAGCTCTGACTATGCGAAGAAAAATACAGGAAGCAGGGAGAAGATGTGAAAATATCTGCGACAGATTGTTAGGGGGTGGGGAAGAACAGTTGTGTGATTGGGGCAAGCTGGCGTAATGCAGGGTGTCTAAGTGTTTGAGTAAGTTTTGGACAAGTAAACATGGGCCAGTTCTTATTATGAAGGCTGATAGGTTTAGGACATTCAGATTTCTTTAAGTACAATAGGAAAACATTATAGGCTTTTTAAGCAAAAGAGTGATATCTTAAGTGCCATCTGGGCCAGAAATGGCTAGATTCTAGGTATCAAGCTTTCAGGCTAATACAACAAGGTTAGCTCCAAGATTTTGTTCTTTAAAATTTTTTCCCATATTGTTCCCTACTCTATGTTAGCAGGGGCTTAGTAAAAATTTGTTGAATAACAATACACCTTAAAAGACAATAGATCTTTATGAGTATGGATTTAGATAATTATTATAAATATTACTCAGGTTTCAGTGCTCACCTTTGAGCATCCAACCATAAGGCACTTAACACTATAGCAAAGATAAGCTTAACTCTCCAGAACATAGATTAAGAACTAAAAAGTTCCTAAAATAGAAATCTTATTTATTTCTTTTGGTGTTTAATCACAAAGTTCAAGAGGAAGTGAGATCCATGACTTCTTACAGTTTACACAGGGAGTGAAAAAAAGATAAAATAGTACCAGGAGTCAGCAAAGCAACAGGACCTTACTGGTCTCCATAAGCACTAGTACAGGGTTGGATCTCCTGCAACCACTGGATCCACGTTTACACACTGTCATTAGGATTCTCTCTCCATCCCTCCTTTAATTCCCTTCACAGGCTTTATGTAAGCTTTTTCAAAATCACGAAAATAGTTACTCCTAGCTCTAGGTATACAAACTAGCAGCAATTGCATAGTAATCCTAGCAAAAAGAAAATGCTGGGACTGGAGAGACAGCTCAGCAAACTAAAGCACCTGCTTAGGTAAGCGTAGGGACTTTGGTTCGATCCTGAGCACCACATGCCAAGCCAGCCACGCACTTAGGGCAGGCTGATCTAGCCACAGAGTACAGGTATGGTGGTGTATGCCTGTAACCACAGCACTGGGGAGGCTGGAAGCAGGAGGATCTCGAGGAGTCAGAGCTGCACAGTAAGACCCTACAACAACCAAACACATTTAAAAAGGGAGGGGAGCTGGCAAAATAGCTCAGTTGTCTAAAGCACCTGTTTAAGCTTAGGCAAGCACACAGGTACCATGGTTCGATCCCTGGCAACACATGCTGAGTGAGCCCTACCTCCAGGGTGGGCTGAGCTGGCCAAAGAAAGTAAACAAGCAAGCAAGCAATACTTCCTTCTCATAATTCTAGACAAAGTCTGTTGGCCTTGATGGGCCTGGCACGATTCACACATCCACCCCAAATCAATCTCCAACAGGATACTGTCAAAGGGACAGACTACGCCTTTGGGCTACTCTTACATGGTGTCCTACCACTGACCAGGGACACAATGAGCTTCACCTGAAATCCAAGTACTGGGAGGGTTCACTGTTCAAAGGAAAAGGAAAAACAAAAGCTAATGCCAAAATAAAAATCAACTACAGAGTGTTAAGCATTATTTTTATTGTAGGCCTAAGTTACACTAAAGGGAAATGACTAACAATTACTTTTTCAAAGGATAAACACATATGAATTCAAAACCTTCAAATAACAGGCTCTATGTATATCCTGCTATGCTTCCTCAATTTTTGTTGAGGTACAGATTTCAGGTGAACACCCCAATCAAGGAATGCACAGGAAATCTCATTTATAAATACATATCTTGACATAAGACAAGGTGGCAATAGCCATTTGTAAGAATGAACTGAAAGTAGAAATTCCCTGTGACCCAGCTATCCCCCTGCCACATATCCTCCCCAGATAGCTTAAATTATCATAGTGATATATGCATACTCATGTTTACAGCAGCACAGTTTGTAATAGCTAAATCCTTGAAGCAGCCTGAACACCCATCCACAAATGACTGGATAAACAAAAGGTTGTATTTATATGTAATGGACCACTACTCAGCTTCAAAGAATGACAAATTTGTAAAGTGGATGCACCTGGAAAATAAAAAGAGCCATAAACCAGACACACAGCTTAAATACCAAAGGATATCTCTCATTTGAGTGGGGCAAAATACAAACAAAAAATGATGAAGGATGAATAGAAAAATTTCTTACATTCAAGAAGTTGTCCAAGGGAACAAGAGCAAGGGGTGCAGAAGGGGAGAGGAAGGAAAAATAAGAAAGATACCCCATTCCTAGGAACCCAACCATCCCAAGTAATGCAAACACTGCATGCCATAACAAGAGCTAAGACAAACAGGATCAACAAGAATGAAAAGTTATTCTTAAGAGAATGACTGAAGATGATGAGCAAAAAAGAAAAAAAAGTAAACTAAGAAATCTGTCACCAGGCTACAGAGATAGCTCAGCGGTCTAAGCACCCACCTAGGCAAGCTCAAGGACCTGGTTTCGATCCCTGGTACCACACATCGTGCCGGCCCTCCTGAGGTACACCCACCTGGCCACCAAGACCAGGCATTGTAACATACACCTGTAATCCCAGCACTAGGGAGGCTGAAAACAGGAAATTCACTAAGAGTCCAAGCTGTGTAGTGAGACTCTATACCAAATACATAAAGAAAAAAAAAAAAAAATCGGTCATCATAGCAGAGAAAGAGTATTCTCTGCCTTGAATTACAATCAAGTGTTTGGTAAACAAATTAAATCCAAACAGTAAACCCAATAACCTCTTATTAATAATTATTAAGATTTACAAGATCAAGATTTGCAAGAACATATATATGCGAGAACAGCAGAATGACATACTACACACTTCATCCAGTTATTCACATTATTTAATGTTAACAAGTTTGTGGGGCTGGGGAGATAGCTCAGCTGCCTAAGCGCCAGCCTGGCAAGCGCAAGGACATGAGTTCAATCCCCAGTAACGCATGCCATGCCAGCCTGGAAGACAGTCACTGAAATTGGGTGTGGTGGTATGCCTGTAATCCCAGCACTACGGAGGCTGAGATAGATCACTATTAGTCTGAGCTGAAAAATTTAGTGACAATTTAGTGAGTCATTTGGTGATTTCAAATTGAAACCAATTAATCAAATACAAAATTTGCATGAATGTCAGTCATTCAGTGTCTTAGTTCCTTTTCTCTCATTGCTGAGACAAAATACTTAACACCCAAAATTAAGAAAACCAAGGTATATTTAGCTCATAGTTTACGGAGGTTTTGGTCCATTATCAGCTGGCTACAAGACAGGCTGGCAAGGCACAGGGCAACAGTCCAAGGCAGCAGAAGACCACAAAAGCAAGAGCAAAAGGCAGGGAGATCAAGCTGTTCCTCCCTTATATTGTATACTGGCTATCCTCCACACCCACACCATCTCTATGCCTTCATCTTCTACTAGCTGAGGATATACACACAGTAAGGACCCTGGCCTTCTGCTGAATCACTCACTTGAACCTTTTCATTTTTTTTAGGCAGGGTCTCCCTATGCAGTTCAGGCTGGTCTTGAGCTCACTTTGTAGCCCAAGCTAGTCTCAAACTTGCAATGATACTCCTGCCTCAGCCTCCCCATGCTAGGATTACAGGTGTGTACCACCACCAGGGCTTGAACTTTTAACCTTCTCAAGTTGATACAATGAACCATGTCTTAGTGCTCTAAGGGTGCCTCCTTTTCAACCCAGGATGTAGAACCACTGAATTACTCAGTTAAGCTTCTAGATTCCTCAAGTTGATATACTGTATTTGTCATAATACTGAGGATGAGTTCATATATACATACATATATGACAGTTTGTTACATGTTACTGTATCTCTGCAATCAAATACACTCTGAAAGATTCTACCAATCATACATTAAGGTATATAAGCTTTCAAGCCTGAAAAATCAAACAAAGCTAAAATGCCACATACTGGTTGTATTTGGTGAACTGTCACAACCAGGATTCTACCTGGATTGTTTGGAAAATATAAACTTGTTACTTGAATTTCCACTACAAGCAAGGCAAACACTAAACACACATTTATTTGGAAGAGCGACCCTTGCAAAAATGGGAAGGCGATACAGAACTAGAAAATGGGACAAATTGTGAATTATTAAGTAACTACTTCAGCACCCAGAATAAGGAAGCTCTAAAATTATTCTAGTAAAGGGGTTGAAGAGACTATTGGTCTACACCAAAGACCATAGGGTTACAGTCCATTACCTGGGGACATGAATTCCCAGGAACTTTCAGCCTGTCCATATATAAGGTCAAAGTGAATGTTGGTTACTTAAGGTACAGGTACTTTACTTCTCTACATATTCTGCATTGTTCACATTCTTTCTCAAGACTCAATGGCATCTCAAGGCTAGGTATTTAATGCAGATTTTACAACTTATTACAGTACTGAGGCTCAATTCCTGTGCTTCCAGAAATCATTTTATGCCACCTCAATATGGTTCAATTGAAGGAGAATTATCAATTCTGATAATAATCTATTTCTTTACAAATTAAGCTGAAGACTTAGAATGTGTTTTCCAAAGGAGATCAATTTTAGGCTTATTAAAGCTGATAATAAGAAAGTACAAATCCTGTCTTGCTTCAAGGTTGTTTATGGTGAGATTTTTGGATTTATGTGTAAACATAAGAAGTATATAATTCTTTATGCCTATTTTTAAAATATATTCTAATTTTTAAATGTTTTTTATCATATTCTGTAGGGACTTAAAGTTCAACATATCAATACTCGATGAAAAATACCTGTTCCATATTATGCCTAAGATGTTTGATATGCAGACAGATAGTGAGGTTAAGCTTAACAGCCTAACTTGTATGGTAATAACAATAAGCTTGTCTTCTGGATGGTTAACAACCTAAGTTTGCAGACCAAAATTAGAGAAAACGGAGGGCTGCAAAGCAAGCCCACATTTTGGCCCTAGCCTTCTAAAGTCAATTAAGACTCAGGACATATGAGAACCTGTACTGTAACGTCATGTAACTCAGTAGTGTCCCAAATTTTCTGATCAAGGAGATTATGGGGCCAAAGAGGAAAATGATTGATGATGTAGAGTGTGCCTAAGAAGAGTCACATGGAGAGAAAATATTCAGGCTTTCACAGAGAGCACATTGGCCAAGCAATGGCCGTGACTCATCCACATGGCTGACACTGACAAAGGTTCTACAATCTGAGGTACAGGATCTCAGGATAAATCCTGAGGGGATTTCACTGACCTTATCAGACCCAAAAGCTACAACTCTTGTTGCATAGGTCCTGCTTTATCTTGGTCTTAACCATCCAGCAGAAAAGTATAAAAACGAAATATAAGAAGTATAGCTATGCTGTTATGTTGAGCTATAGGGGACTCAGGTCAACAATTTCTGACATTCCTAGTGAAGCGGAAGACCCAACACTATTATGGGCTACTGGACTCTTTTAGAATATTTTACTGAGTTTACACACCTATAATATTCAAAGAACGGAACTTAACAAAAAAAGGGCATACAGATGAATGTCCATTTTGTATCTGTGTATTCAAAGTGGTTAGGATAGATATATAGTTACATTCTCTTAATGAATAGAGCAATTTGTTCTAATAGTGTCTGTAAATAGGATATCATGTCTGCATCTTGTACAGCAATTAACCACTAGGAAGAAAGTATGCAATGTGTGAATTATTGAAACTGTCCTACCAATTTGATTTGAAACTGTCTCATTGCTATTTATCAATAAAATTATGGGGAAAAAAAAGAAAGTACAAATCAATTCTGAACAGAAGAATTAAGGTAGGCAATATTTTATGAAGACCAAAGATAATTCCTTTTTTTTATTTTAATAAATACTATGTCAATGAAAATGTGCTATTGTTTTTCTTTTAATGAAGACAGCTAATATTGATTAATAAACTTGCAAATTGGATATACGAGGAGGTGTAGAACTCACTCTCATTAAGATTGATCAAGTATTGCTTAATTTAATATCAGAATGAAATTTCCCTTTAGGCTGTAAATTTCCTCCAGCTTTTATCAAGATAATGATACTAACCTTAAGTGATTGTCATTTATCAAAGAAACTGAAGGATATATTAGAGAACTTCAAGAAATTTAGAAACTCAAAACTGTAATATAAGTTGAATGATAATATTTGTTATCTTTTCATCCTCCTATGACCTATGTCTACTTAGCACCTTATAGTATAACATTACATTTGAGGCAGTCATTACAGTATGGACCACATTCCTAAACATCTCTAAGGATTCATTCCTACAGACTAATCAAATTCATACTCTTTAAAATATTTTGCTGTTCAAATTTCAGCTTATATTTCATTTACTGAAGCCGAAGAATCTTTCCATCACACTCCCCAAGTTTTAAGTAGAATTGCCCTTAAATCAGTAATAACTGATCAGATAAGGGAACATCTTGCAAATCACCATGATGCGACCCTCATGTGTAATTATATCCTCAAATAAGTAAATAGAGAAGTCTCACTTTCTTCCAGGGAAGACCATTTTGAAAAATCATTGAATCAGGAGTGGTGGCTCGTGCCTGTAATCTTAGCACTCTGAGACAAGAGAACCACAAGTTTCAGCTCAGCCCAGCCATTTTAGCAAGATCCTGTCTTAAAATGTGTTTGTATGGTCGGGGTGTGCTTGGGGATGTAGCTCAGTGTGACACCAAATTCAATCTCTAATATAAATAAATTAAATAAATAAATGGCATTATTTGAGGAAGTTTATAATTTATCATTTATCTTAATAAAATCCAGTACACTTAGAAGTCCGGAACTGGAAATCTGTCTCTACGCTTAAGGAGAATCCTCCAGAGCAGAAATCCCCAAATCCCATGCTGGGGCTGGTAGCAGTCTGCGGCCTGTTGGAAACCTGGCTGCACAGGAGGCGAGCAGCTTGCAAGGAGCGAAGCTTCCACGGCATTTCCTGCCTCTCCCCATCTCTTACAACAGCACCTGAGTTCTCTGTTTCGTCACATCATCAGCGGCAGCATTAGATTCTTACAGGATATCAACCCCTCCTTTGAATTATCCTAAAACAACCCCCCCACACACACAAATAAAAAAACCTATGATGTCCCATCTGTGGAAAAACTGTCTTCTACAAAACTGGTCCCTGGTGCCAAACAGTGTAGGGACTGGTGCTCTAGAGAGCATTAAAATGACATATCTTCCTATGTATATAAAGTTCTTTGTTGTGTGTTCAAATAGTATCAGATCAAGTTGATACAATGATTTTATATGACAATGCATTAATCTATGCCAGAACCAATATCTTTATATAACCTACTTCTTTCAAGTGTCCTTTTGTTCATCTACGCTATTTGTCCTTAGATTAACTGGTTCCCTTACTTCATACCCTTACACCAGATCAGCAGAGGCTATTGGTTCGTGTGCTAATATGCTCACTAGAAGTTTCAACAAGTCCAATTAACATTCAAATGAATCAATAAAATTGACATATTGAATATAAAAAACTCACCAAGATATTATGTCCATTATGAGAGAATCTCATGAAGATCTCACTAAGGTCTCAGGGAACTGACTACAAAAAGTCTTCAACTTTAGGAGAAAGATATTACAAACTAAAGCAGAATCATTAATACCAACTTTCTTCTTGGCAAATGAGACAGGCATGCTAGTATATTCTTTCAAACAACCTGGGAGGCTAAGCTGGAAGGCTCTTGAGTTAAAAAGTCCAGACTAGGCAACATATCCAAACCACCCAGAGGGAAAGATGGATAATAGGAAAATGGACCAAGATTAAACTGTAGTCAAATCTTAGTTTTCAAAAATTATTACTCATATCAATAAATGCTGTTGCTAATATGTGAACTTGAGGATTCTCAACTCTGACTGGACTATGAATTAGAAAATAAAGCTGCCTGGTCACATTAGATTTACTGGGTCAGAATATGCAAAAGTAATGCTGACTGATCTATAAAGTTGTACCTAACCTTTTGTTGTTAAATTATGTCATCTATTTGTTTCTTTACATAGCACTTCATTCATGTTAACTTTTTTTTTTCCCCATTTGTAGTACTAGGTATTGAATGCAGGGCACACTGAGCTGTTATCTCCAGCCCATTTTTTTATTTTCAAACAGTGTTTGGTAAATTGCCCAGGCTGGCTTTGAATTTGGGATCTTACTGCCTCAGATTCTTAACTACCTGAGATTACAGGCATGCACTACCACAAATGGCCATTCATATTAACACTTCTCAAATGACATATTTTATAGGTGCTACATACATAATTTCATCTACCATTTCATACAGCATATTAAAAGGTCTAAAGATTGACTTTAATATTTACCAAAATTGAATTGATTCAAACTTTTACTAATGACTCAAACAAAATAACAATGATAGAAACAGTGTAGCTCCTTTAGTGCAATACTTCCAATTCCCATGTCTCAGTTACTTTACTCGTTGCTGAAACAATACCTAACAATCAAGGTTAAAAGAGAAAAGGTTTATTTAGCTCAGGTTGTGGTAGTTTCAGTGCATAATTAGCTAGCTCCAAAGCAGGGCAGCAAAAGGCAGAGGCAACTGCTCCTGGCAGCAGAAGACAAGCAAAACTACAAGAAAGGAGACAGAGACAAACTTTCTCTCTCTTACATTGTTTGCAGGTCACCTTCCCTAGGGTGGGTGTAGCACTTACTTTCACAACCAGCATTGGACTCTGAACTCAGTCCCACACTATAGAATCAGGCATCTATGAAAAGCCTGTCCTCATGAGTATATGAGACCTTGGGGGACACCTACACACAAACCATAGCATCCCATGGGTTAGGTTTCAAATATTAAAAATTTATCACATTATCTACTCAAGCTAATGTTATCAGCATGTGTGCCGACTGTCTTCTGTGCTTCAGCTAAGGAATTTTATTAGGGAACAGTGTCGTAATTCCACTTCCTGTATTTCTCCTACTACTTCTAATACTTCTTTAAACATTTGAGCACTCTATATTGATTTCCCAAATTTATCAAGTGTGATAGAACAAGCGAATATTGAAGATCAAAACACTACTTAGGGATGATTTTCCCATTAGACAATTTCTCTTAACTTTTTCATGCTTCTGGGCATAATTAAAAGACCCTGTTACTTTTCCTGTACCGTGTGTTAAAGTTTAAGTGTGTTACATAATTGAATTGATTAACAATTTTTAGAAGATTAATTAGCATCCCAACAGGAATTTAACAGAACTTTTCATTAATACCTTAATCTTGATAGTTCCAATTTCCCTCTCGGAGCACTTAGAATTCCCAGAGATGGCTTCTAAATGCAGAACCTCTATTTACTTAATGAAGCTTTTTGCCACAGAGAGTAGCTCTGTGGGGTGCTGGGGAAATCAGAGGAAGATGGGAAATGGGCTGCTCGGGAACAAGAATACAAAGTAGGACCTCTCAGCCTTGCAGGTTTCAAGCGCTACAATATCCCTTAACCTGATTGCAATTCAGCAGAGTGTAGTGTTTTGTTTGTTGAAATAATGAATAGTAAATGGCATCCATTTTAACGGAAAGTTTTAATTTGTGATTCCCCAAGGCTGTGTGAAATGAAACACCCTTATTTATTCCCGAAAATGAAGTGAAATTGCTTCTGGAATTTCTTTTGAGAAAAAAAAAAAAAATCTATGAACACCAATTTGATATATTAGTCTATGAAACACAACACTTAATGAAGGCACTATTTCCACAAAGATTATTTTTTATTTTCAAAACATGTTTATATCTGATTAACTTTCTGCTTTTAAATATCAGTGCTAAAGTACATCATAATGTTGACGCTTTCCTCAGCTCAGAAAAAAAAATCTGAGTATTCTAATTTTACATATTTTAGTTAAAATATCATCTATTTCTGAAAGTGATCATTAACACCATAATAAGACTTCACTACTAAATTTCAACAAAAAATATTTAAATGTGCTAAAGTAGAATGTACATTTGTAAAGAACTAACGTTTTCCCTTGGGGGGGAAAAATCAAAAGTATTTTTAAAAGTTTTAATAAGACTGAAGACCAGGAAAACAAAGCATTTTTAAAAACTCTCCAGTACTTAAAAAAAAAAAAAAAAAAAAAAAACTATTACTAACAATTGGTACATTAATTGTTTATACATTTAACTATTTCTTAAATCTTCCCCTTAAATAATGTAAGAAAATATTTGGTTAACCCTCATACTTGAAATAAATTAAATGGTATTTACTCAGAGCTATATATATTCATTTATTTTTTGAAAGTTTCTACTACATTTTAAATATTGTTCTAAATCCTGAGGAGACAATGATGAACAACACGCTATTCTTCTTCCCCTGTGAAACTAACATCCAATAAGCAAGGCTGAGAAGGGAGCAGGATGACAGAAAATAAACAATGGACAAAGTATTAAGTAAGATGATGTCAGTTAGGCAAATCTGTAGAAATAAAATGAAACTGAGAATGGGCAGAAAATGAAAGAGTAGAGAATCACATAATATCACTACCTCTGAGCTAATGACTGAGCTGAGACCTACATGGTAAGACAGACTTTCATAAGAAATTTAGGAAACCATAAGCCTAGGTTGGGAATACCTCACCTGTAAACTACTAGCACACAAAAACAGATCAAACACAAAACAGACCTATAATATTAGGGAGACCCAGGATAAGAGTACAAATGGAGGCCCACACTATGCTTCTAGTTTCCAAATCAAGATGACAAATTAGTTAAGAGACTACCTTCCATCTTCCTTCTATGGTACTATTCCTTCACCAGATCATGGTAGAATGTGCCTTATACACGCAACCTGCCCATCAAAATCATGGAGACATAATATGAATGAGGGATCCCTGTGTAGCCTTCCAACAGGCATAGATAGATACACTGCTTTCACAGCTAGCTTTGGAACTCTAAAAATGGACACTCTGGGATCCTGTACACATCTGGAACATAATTTTTACTATTCTCCCATCCTATGAGGAACATGCTATGGAAAAGCCAGAGAAGGGATATTAAAAGTGTGAGGCTGAAAGCAGCGACACTTCTTGCTGAAACTAGTGAGCCATACTGTATAAGAAAAAAAAAAAAAAAAAAATCACCACCATGCTCTTCTCCCTCCACCAGTTGACCTAAACTAGCCTCCCTTTCAATTTTTTTGGGGGGAAGGGTATTGAGACAGGGTCTCCCTATGTAGTTCAAGATGACTTTGAATTCACAATGTAGCCCAAACTAGCTTTGAAGTTATTGCAGTCCACCTGCTTCAGCTTCAGCCTCTGGAGTACTGGATTATAGGAATGTACCACCACCCTTGTTCCTGCCAAATTTGTATCAGTCAGCAACTGAGCTATCCAGAAACAACACAGTCTCATGCTATCTGTGATAGAGATTTGTTTTCCCATTACTACTTCTCACAGAAGGAGAAAATGAAAATCAAACAAATATTTCACATTTAATTTCTATGATCTAGTCACTCTTAATTTGCACCAAAATCTTTGTTATAGGTATTACATAAACTAAAAGTGGAAGTGTAAGAAATTTATTTCAGATATGTGGCAGAATAGGATAGCACTATCATAAAAATTCTAAAAACTGTCTTGAAGACAAAGCACAGAAATCCTAACTGCACAACCCTCTTCAAAGTATAGGCAAACTACAAATGTTTTAGAGAAAGGAAAGTAAGATAACTAGAAAAACAGAATAGCTTTTGCTATTTCTTTATTTTACTATTTACTAGGAAAAAAGAAACCACTTCAATGTCCAATAGCAAACAATTATATGAATGATTCAACAGAATCCCAACGTTTAATTCAGCCTTTTTAGTTCCAAAAACCAACATCCCCTCTCTTTTAATATCTTGGAATAGATCTTGTCCTCACCTGAAACTGTCATCTCTGAAGTAATAAATTCAATTAACAAAAATCTTGATATTTATTTACAACCCTAGACCAACACAGTTTTCCTAGGAAACTTTCATCACATCTTTAAGCACACAGCAAACCTCTAGCCAACTGACACTCTGCCTTTCCTCAAATCATCATTCATTCCATTATCACCACATCCCATGACCCATCATGTCAACTACACTGCTGCCAAGGTCCTAAATTCCTTAATTCTACTGTGGGTTTCACACCATTCTGAACATTTCTTTTATCAAAATTTTCAAAATGTTGTCCATATTACTGTCCTCATTCTCCTCACTTTTCATCCACTTCTCACTCCAACTATCTGGTTTTTGCTCCCATATGAAAATTTCCCTTGTTATAGCATGAAAGACCTCTGAGTCCCTGAGGCCAATACAAGTTGTTCCCACATTTAATTTCTTGCAGTTACAGTTTTCGATACACAGACACCTTTTATCTTGGCTTCTACATATTACAATTTTTAGTTTTCCAGAAATTTATTTGGCAGTTATCTCACCTCCACCTAACAATTTTATCCCTTAAAGTCCTTTGTGAAGCCCTATTCTTCACTTTATATATTTTCCTTCCATATACCATTTTTTCTGTCCTCAATTCCCCACCCTCCAGAACTGGGGATTGAACTCAGGCCCTTGTGCTTGCCAAGGAAGCACTTATTCCACTCAGTCATCTCCCCGGCCCCTCTTCAATTTTGATACATACATCAGTATCTGCTTTTGTAGCTCTGCTGTTTTGTTTTTGTTAAGATCAACTGTCTACTTACAAGTAAGATTTGGGGCTAGAAGTGTAGCTCAGTGATAGAGTATTTGTCTAGCATGCATGAAGCCCTGGATTCAATCCCACCACCCCACCTAATAACACTTGAAAGTTTCTCAGTTACCTCTAGCTCAACACGTCATGTTTAAAATTAATTTCTCAAAGCTTTTATAAAAGGGGAGGGTAGCAGGAGTTGAAAGGAAGGGAGGGGAATGGGGAAAAAAGAATCAAGTTATATCATGTACAGGTACAAATTCTCTATGATAAATGTGATCATCATTTAGATTAAAAAATGTACCAATACATAGTGCACACCTGTAATCCCAGTGCTGGGGAGGCTGAGAGAGGAGGATCACTAGGAGTCTGAGCTGTGGAGTGAGAGTCTATATCAAATAAGTAAATAAATAAGTTTTAAACATTTAAAAATGTACCAATACAATCTAATTAAAAAAATTAATTTCTTCATTGTCTTCTTTCCCAGTCTGGTTTTAGCTATCCCTCTTTACATAAAAGGGATAGCTCACCCTTCCTATCCTGAGAAGCACAAATGAGAAATCTAGTAGAAAGCATTCTATCATTGCCCTTTCTTTACCTTCTTTCTGACATCCACTGAGATCTAGCTTCCATCCTTAATTCATGAAAGTTAAAGAAATTAAAGAGGATGCAGAGTTAAAATTGTAAAATAAGATGGGTTTGACTCTTCTCCATCATTTCTCTGAACTGAAACATTAATACAATTCTTTGATCACAAGAAGAAAGAAAAAACACAACTTAGACCAGGTTAAATGACAAACCTGAACTATTTAACATAACCAAATCATACAATAGAAATAGAAGGTGCACTTCGAGGATAACTGGAGCTAGAGACACAAACACTTCTGAGATCTGATTTTAGACTACATCAGTATCAGAAATCCAAACAGATGAAGCACAGAATCAGAAGTATTGGGGTAGATGATGTTGAAAATCTGTAAGCAATTCACTTTGAAATGCACTTAACAAAAAACATGAGGTAAGATTGACAAATACAATTATAGTAATTGCCATTAATTCCCCTGATAATATGCCCTCTCAAACCCACTTGCCCCATTCTTCTTGTCACTTTCTGAAGCACTTCTGAAAATTCTCTTTTGAGTCTCTTTAGTTCCACTGTCATGGCTGCTTTAATATGCTGAATCAATTTGAACAACTTAACTCTTCATAGTCATTTTGACTTTTAGAAAGAGCCAGAAGTCACATACTGAGAGATGAAGTGAATACAGAGGATGAAGACACATCACACTGTTCCTTCAAGCTTTTCTTTCTGTTAGATACCACGTAACCAAAGCATTCATCATGGTTTTTAATCAAACTTCTAAAGACACTCAGGCAAGAGAGCTTCTAGAATTGCTTCAGAAAATGCAAGACTGACAGGGTGTTTGAAGTGAGGAGGCATATTTTGAGGGCAGTGAATGGTAATTTGTCTTTTACTATAACACACATTCACTATGTTTTGAAGACTCCTTGTAAACAAATGAATGTAGCATATATGGACAAGTAGATGGATAAATATACAATAAAGCAAGTATGGTAAATCGTTAAAGGTAGAATTGTGGTTGGTATATAGCAAATGCTACCAGAGTCTCAACTTTTCTGTATGTTTGACACTTACAGTAATAAAAACTTGAAAGTCAAAGCAGAACTGTATCATGCCTATAGTGATTAGCCCTTTCCTCAGAACGTTAGCCCCAGAATAAAGTACAGTAATTAGATCTCACACTCCAAGAACAGAGAGAACAAGGCTACTCATTTTTTCAGAATATATAATAAGTTATTTCTTGAATACCTATTTGGAAGAATTCCCTATAATAAAATCAAGGTGTTACAGAGAAATGAGGCTAGATTTGCAGAATGATGCCAAGAGCTGACCATTCTAGTTTGGAAATGTAAGAGAAATAACAGGTGAAACGCTTATCCCATTCAATCTGATTACACTTGGTTATTAACACACTGCACACAAATTCACATGTCCTGATTTCTCATTTGGAATAGCTTGATGTTCCTCTGGTGAAACAGGAAATGCACCTTTGTGTTGGGTGACAATTTTTTACCTTGCTTTTGACATCTTAAATTTAGGGGTCTTGAGTTAAGGAAAGATCTGAGCATTAAAAAGAGATTGAGCATCATATTATCAAAACAGTACTAGAAGCTAAGACTCTCAGTAAGATCATCTAGAGAAAATATGTTCAGTGAGAAGTTATTTTTCCTTTCGTTTTTTAATCCACTTACAAAATTTTCACAAATTGTTATTAAATGTCACTAGACCTACAAAAAAGTGATATATTTTCTAGGAGTTCAAAATAACTTCTTGCAAAATATAATGACCCATTTTTAATCTCCAAGGTGTTTAACGTACTTCTCTACAAAATTTACTTGGTTGGTCACTGGTTTATTGGAAAACTCTCCTCTAGCGACCTCTGCATTACTACCGCCCTCCCCCAACACACACATACATTGTGGTAGGGACTGAATCCAGGGCCTTGTGCATGCTAGTGCTCTACTGCAGTTACATCCTCAGTTCCTTTTCAGTCTCCTATTGAGTGTGACTCGCAAAAATACACCCTTGGTTCTTAAATCCTCATTTCTAATCCCAATCTTTCCACTTGCTTCAGATCAAACTAACTAAAGTTTAACACCTGCCTCTTAAAACTGAAAATTGTGTTGGCAATACAACATAAGAAATACTATCTCCCTGCACCACTAGGGGCTTGCTGCTCCCGGGGCTTGATGATTTGGTGAAAGAGTCTGGGCATGGTGGTGCGCACCTCTAATCCCAGCGCTTGGAAGGCTGAAAACAGGCGAATCACTATGAGTACGATCTACGTAGTGAGACCCTGTAGACCCTGTAAGTACATTACAAAACAAAACAAAAAACCTATCTACCTTGACGCGGACTGATCTGCCTCGTAAGAATCACACTGTTTTAATCTCCCTAAATTTACTTTCTCATGTTCTAAAATAGGGCCACAAAAATATCTGATCACATATCGGTTAGAAATGTATAACACTAGTGTAGCTACACACTCGTAAGTCTTGAGATGAACACAACAAATTGTGTCAAATTGTAAATACCTTATCTACAATAACCCGCAAAATTTGTAATATCAAAATATCAACTTCTCTCCACGGGCACTCGTCATTCATGGTATTAGCTCGGGTGACATGCGCTCTTACAGTGAGCCGACTTGTAGAATCTCTTACAGAATCTGAGAGTCGCTAAAGGCAGCAGACACAACGTATCCGATCCCCCACACTGACGGAACCTTCTGCAGTCCAAGGTTTCTTAAAGAAACAGCTCAAATTTGTTTCGACTAAAACTGAAAAGCTTAGCCACAAAAACATAGAACAGTCCGAAAAATACTGAAAAACTTCCCTGCCCGTCTGCAGGCCGCTCAGAGAGGGACATGACATAATTCACGAAGCAGAACCAAAAACGCAGGTTTCATCTTTCCCGCGGCTCCTCAGCTAACCACTAGCACTGCATTTCCGGCGTGCCCTGCGCCACTTCCGCTCGCGCATTTTCATTGCGTAATCGGGTGGAATCTCGCGGTACCAGCCGGTCAGCGTGCACTTTTGACAGAGGTCTCGCGAAATTTGTTCTGCCGCCCCAAGACCTACCGTTTCGCTGTCCTCCACCCCACCCTAAACCTGTCCTTCCTTTCTCTTTCCAAATCGCAAAATTCTCCTCCATTTCCTCCAGCTCACTATCTTCCTCTTGGTTCCGATTTCGGACCGGAACCGGAAGTGCGGTGGGCGGAGCCCGGCAGTGGAAAACCCTGCGGAGCCGGACCCGGGACACCGCTGTGGCTGCTGTCCTGTCCATCGCCACGGATCGCCGGGGGACAGGGCTGCACGACTCCAGGCTGAAGGTCGGCCCGGAGGCGGGTGAGCGCAGGTCTCACCCGAACTGTCCGGGCGGCACTGTCCCCGGGTCCCCCGGGCGCCGCGAGGGATCATGTCTACAGCCTCCGCCGCTTCTTCCTCCTCCTCGTCTTCGGCCAGTGAGATGATTGAAGCCCCTTCCCAGGTCCTTAACTTTGAAGAGATCGATTACAAGGAGATCGAGGTAGAAGAGGTGAGCGAGGTCTGGCACCGAGTCGGCGGCTGCGGCCGCCTCTGCCTCGGTCGGGTGCGGGCTCGGAAAGTGCCTCCCTGACCACTGTAGTTCGCGAGGTCCCTCGAGACAGGCTGTGGAGAGGACTCTTGGAGCTCAAAAGCCGTCTTTTACCCTAAATTTGGCACTGCCAGTGAGTTTGACTTTGAAATTCTAGTGCCTGGGTTTGGTCCACCTCAAACAAGAGAATGAACAGGTGAAAAATCTTGTTAAATGAGTAAATCATCAAATGTAGTAAAATATGTTCTTCTGCAGAGCAGTATTGGTAATATTGAGTGCTCTGTTTGCATTCGGGTTGACTTAGATGAGGAAAAGATGTTAACCGCATCGTGAAAAGATAAATAAGGATTTTGGTGTCAACCAGAATGTAACACCAGACCAGAAATCTCTGTTAGTAAACCGAGCCCGATCTTCATTCTACAATAATTTATTTTAAACTAACGTATTTCACTGTGCATTTAGTATTTCCTTTCGAATTCTTACAGTAGGTTGGTTCTAAGAATCACACAACTTAGAAAAATAAATATATATGCACATATATCTGTATTTTTAAGGTAGGTGTTACCTTTCTATAGTACAGGTTCAGTGTTTTGCTTTACCCATACTGTAATGCTGTAACTCCATGAAGTATAATAGACTGAATTATCTTTAACAATCTAAAATTACTTTGCAAAAGCAGTAAGTTTAGAGTAGTAAGCTTACTAACATTCAGTGAATACATTTTTCCTGTGCATATCTTGGAAGAATAATGGATTACAGAATCATATATTTTTATCACATAAAGTAACTTTAGAGAATATCTTGTTCATTGAGAAAATTCCCATCTGACAAGGTACTGTGGGGAGAAGACCAAGATTTAGGGTGTTAGAGAAAGGTTTAGCACAACAGATATACCACTTATTAGCAGTGTGATTTGGATACAAGTGTTCTAATCCCTTTTACTGTTACTTTATTTAATTATAAAATCATGATAATTTCTATTTTGTTTTATCTGTAAAAGAGACCCAATTAAACAGTACATACAAAATACCAACACAGTCCCTGATATATTTTATTTAGCTTAGTTCTAGAGAAGAAAAAACAGTGACCTCTTTGAGGTCAAGTAGCTAAAAGAAGACCTGTATTTTGAAGAGGAGAAAAAAATTTGCCCCCCCCAGAGACTATGATAAATTCTTTTTTCAGAAGTGGATAGTTGATCCAGCTTTCGTGGCTAACATTCTTTTTTAAGAATAAAAATTCAGTGAGTCAGTGTACAAGAATTGCAGTTTTTAAATAAGCATTTATGTCTACTCCGCGGTGCATTGCTGTGCTTGTAGAGTACGAATTGTTATATAATAATAGTTTGTACTTCATGGTCTACCAGATGTGCTCACAGACTTCATATGATTCTTAACAGGCTTAGTTTTGCACACTACTTTTTACATTCTTCACGGAAAAATGTGTTAGCAAGTATCAATTTGATGGCTGTCCTTCCTTTACAGTCATTCCATTTGTGAGTAGGTTTTTACACTTAAATCCCTTCTTTTCAGTTCTGTATCAATCATTTGAAGTTGGGAAATGTACTGAAGACATTTCTGAGGAGTATGTTTGTGTTTTTACATGAAATTTCCTATGATTTAGGGTTTTCTTTTTATTGTTGGTCTAATACAGTCTTTTTTTTTTTTTTTTTGAACCGGGGATTGAACTCGGACCCTTGCGCTTGCCAGGGAAGCCATTATTCCACTTAGCCATCTCCCCGGCCCCTTCTTCTACATTCTTAGTACCCAGTTTCACAATAAAGATTTAGTCCTTTCTGATGTCAAAACCATTTCATAATTTTTTATTATGTTCTTTATTTGCACACATTAAATCAGTGTAATATAATCTATCAGTGGTGCCCAAAGGAAGGCATACAATAACTATTTGAACTTAGATTCCACTTCTGGATTAAATCGTGAGTAGGAAAATTGAATGATGATCCAAACCAAAACTATATTATATGAACAAATATCTTAGTAATTCTCTCATCTCTTGACATAGACATGGTATGTGACACCCACAATTTAAGGGAGGAAAGGTTTATTTAGACTCATAGTGCAGTCTGTGGTGGCCTGACTCAAGCACAAAAGTGGAATGATAAATGACTGCCACAGAAGAAAGCTGCTAATGGTGTGGTAGCCAAGATCCAGGAAGGGAGATACATGCTGGCATGCAGGCCCCAGTGTCCTTGCACCCTCCAGACCCCGTCTCGTAAGAGCAGGTCAGTTGTAACAGCGCTGGTGATTAATCACTTTCCAAAAGTACTACCTCTCAGCTCTTGACAGTTTTGGGGCTCATTCTGCTGCAAACCACAGTAAGTGTTGTACTTTTAAATTTAAAAAGTTATATTTCATGTTTCTCAAATAAAAATACAATTGAATTAACATCATATCAATATAATTTAAAACTATGTAAAATAAGAGTTCATGGCTGGCCAGAGAGCTCAGCAGACTAAAGTGTCTGCTTAGGCAGAGCGCAGTGGCTGGTGGCATGCCTTGCAGGCCCTCCCCCCAGGGCACGCTGAGATGGAAGTTGAAATTGCGTGGTGGCACGCCTGTAATCCCAGTGCTTGGGAGGCTGAAAACCGGAGAATCACTCTGAGTCCCAACTACGTAGTGAGACCCCATTGACCCTGTAGACCTTGTACTAAATATTTACATAAAAAGTTCTTATGACAGACCAAATATTTGGTAGGTAGTTCTTCTAAGATATCAAGTGCTTTTAATCTTGTCATATCTAACATTCTGGCTCAGTACTGTGGCACTTCTTAAATTCAGTTCTGCTACTAGGTTAGATAAGTTGTCCGCCTTAGAAGTCCACCTGCATACTTTTTAAGTCATTAAGCATGAAGTGGTTACGAACAGAGCAATATGTTAAAGCTTTTGGGGCTGGGCATTTAGAAAATTAAGATGCTTTTTTGGTTGTACTGTAATTTGTTTCTTTGACAAGTCTCTTTTTGGGAGCCAGTGATTTACCTTATAAAATGAGAGATTGAATAAAATAATTTGTTCCAGTTCGAAGATAAAAACACATTCATTGTTTCCAATATTTAAGCTGTTTCCACAGTAAGCTTAGAAGTTCTTAAGGACAGTGATCATGATGCGATCTCTTGTGGAATTTACTTAGCGACCAACTAATTTTGGGTAGACAGGGAAAATGGCATTCCTATTTTACAGATAATAGCAAGTAGTCCTAGCATTTGATTTGCCAGAAGCCACAAGTAAATGGAAGAGCTGGAGATAATATGAAATTTCTTGCTCATGAGTCACTTACTCTTTCCACTGGATTTACAGTGTCATTTAGTTCTTTCTGAAGTACTCTATAATGAAACCTTATTCTGGGGATGAGGATATAGAATATGATTTTCTTTATTGTAGTTAGCCCTGAGCATTTAACAAACATTCTCTGCATAATACTGCTGAATTTCTATGGAAAGTAAATAGAAGAATCCAAAGACTTTCTCTAAAATTATGAACAGTTAATTACATTGGCAGAACTGTGAATTTAAAACTGTGAATATAGTCTACGTTGAAGACATAATTTGGAAGTTGATTTAATCACAAGAGTCCATGAAAGGGTGACAAATGGTTTTAGTAGGTTTTAAATAACATGACCATCATGAATTTAGAAAGTCATTCACTGCTGTTTCTAGACAGCTTTTCCCGCAGAACTTCACATGACTCACTCCACAAATTCAAATCTCACTTCAGATATCCCTTTCTCAGAGCATCTTTTTACCAGTGACCTAAAATTGTCAGTTCTGTTATCCTTTGTAGCACTTACTAGTAACTGAAATTGTGCATTCTCACCAAAATACTGCATAAAGTGTCTTATCCACACCCCAAAGCATAGCAAACCGAGGTTCTCTATCAGTACTTACTGAAAGAGCAAATGAAATTATCACAACATAATTGTGAGAACTAATTGCTCATCTTACATTATGCAGAATGAAACAGGGTTAGGATAAGTTATGTGACTTGGCCATGGCAGTGTTTACACTACAGCGAGGGCTGATTTTTATTCCAGGGTTGGTTCCATTACACTCCGTTATGCTTAACTGACACTCTTGTTTCACAGAAGTAAAAGATGCTGTGCAGAGCCAGGTTCTGTGAGTAAGCCAAGTATGGGTGGACCTTGACTGCAGTACTGAAAAGGCCCTCTTTACAGTGATTGATTTGTAAACAAGAGATGCACAATACTGAATGCACCTGTAGTATATGAGCAAGCGTATTAGACTTGTATAATTGCTAGAACATTTGCATATATTAAGCTTCATTAAAGAGATTCACAAGGCTTTTTTTTGAAAGCTAAAATGTTCTAGGAAAATGTAGAAAGAATTTTAGCAGCATATATGTTTTTGTTGACTTAGGTAATGTACAGTTTACTGAAATCAGAGAAAAACCTAAATTTAAGTGGTGTAAATAAATTTGTCTGTGTATTTATTAGTCACTATTTAATTATGAATACCCAAAATTAACTCCTTCCTTGTGAAACTTAGTTACCAATGATTTCACCAGAAATTTGCAATGACTTTTGTAGTAAACAGGTAGTTACAGAGATAATTTTTTTTTTAAATCTTACATGTGTATGTTAAAAGGTAAACTGAGAATATTAAAGGAATGGCCTATGAGATGAGTAAGATGGTTATGGCAGGCTTTAAAACACTGTATGAAAAAATTCAGAAGAAAGAATAATCAAAACTTTACATATCATCTGTCTCGTCAGTAGATGACAATTCTATTCTGCCACAGTTTATTAATAGATATTGAAGTTCTCAAATAGTTGGAGGCCTCACGTCCTAACTAATAACTGTGAGATCGGTGCTTGTTCTGTCATGTTCCACATTTCTGGCCAGAGTGATGGCAGCATAGCCAAGGGTCCATTCACATAGTCGGTCGAACAGGGCCAAACCAAACTGACAGCTATCGTCACTGAACTAAAAATAACATGAATTGGGGACAAGAAAGATGAACTATTTCATAGTAAATCAAGAGCACAAAGGCATATATCCTTTTTATTTAGTTCAGCTTATGTGTTTATTATTTTAATCTGACTTGCATGAAGGAATGTAGTAATCTTTTACCATACAGAATTTAGTTTTTAACAATTTCTTGAGAAAATTCTGTTTGTGGTTTTATGCCTTCCTATAATAATTGCATGGAAATATTTATATGCAATCTCTCTAGTCTTCTATTATATAACTTAAATCTACTGTTTTAGTAAAGTTGTAGACCTAAAACTAAGTAAGCTAAATCACAATTGCATACCTTAAGATAATTAATATAAAACATTTAATTTAGAAAACATTAACTGAAGCACTTGGGAACTGAGGCAGGAGGCACCCTGTGAGTTCAAGGGCAGCCTGAACTGCAGAGTGAAACCCTTTCTCAAAAAGACAAAGAAATGAAAACATTAATTGAGAAAAAAAATTTCTAAATTGACTTTTAATACTAAAGTCCTTTTGGCATTCCTCTCTGTATTTGCAGATGAGGGATTTTGATGATATGTGAAGTATTTGTGTAGGTTCTGTTTTGAATGTATACACTTGGTAGAGAAGATACTTGTAACTTGAATGTGTTGCCTGGTTTACAGTCTTGATGAAAATTCATCTTTGGGGAAAATTGTCATTCAAAATAATTGTTAATGATAACATTTCATAGAAATTTATATTCAGATATGAATACAATTCAAACAGCATATTTGACTTGTAATCTTGAATTCGAAATTTGTTAGTTATATAGGATATTGCTTGTTTTTCAATATTTTGTAATGTGAATATTGGGTTTTTCATTGTTTACTTCTGTCGCCAGTATGTGTCAGTAGTAGCCATCTTTGCCGCTGTGTTCCCCTAATCACTGTATGTCAAAAAGTGCTGAGTTGTTTGTAATGTGAACTGACTCCTTCTCTGACAAAGGGCATAATTTTCTTAAGTTTTAAGTTTGGCTCTTATAGACCAATCTGCTGGTTTCTCTCCTTGCTATCTTATGGTCTCAATTAATGTAATAAGGAAATTTGTTATCAAACTATTGGTATTAAAAACATTTTCATTGTCTAACTCAGGTGGATGAGGCAAGAAATACAGGGTTTTTTTTTAAATTTGTACACAATGTTTTCCCCTCAGCAGAGTGTTGTTTTGTACTGTCAGTCTGAGAGAGCTAAGGTATAGACAGTAGTTTACCTTCTTTACCATTGAGTTCTGTTGTAGCCCTGGTCTCCACATTTCAAAAAATTATTTTTCAGTGGTAAAGTAAAACACTCTTTTGTATATGTGTAGTTTGAAAATTGCTTATGTGTGGAAAACTAGATACAGTATTTTAAAGCAATGGAAGCTGTAATAACAATTAACAGAACTTAAGTTATAGTTCCTGTACTGTTATCCACTTATATCTCAAGTTGAGTAATTGTGGTTTTTTGTTTTTGTGTTTGTTTGTTTTAAGGGAGTGTTTTGTCTCCAGACAAGGTTTTGCCCTATAATCCAGGATGGCTTTGAACTCAGGTTGGCCTTGAACTTGTAATGCTTCTGCCTCAGTCCTCAGTGCTGAATAAGAGTACCACCACAGCCCCACGGGAATTCAGCTTTTGATACACAGAACTTCAGTTCTTCCACCATTGACTCTGTCCCAATAACCTCATCCTTTTGAATTCAGAGCAGCCCTTTCATATGTTACAGTTTATATGTATTGCTCTGGACACCTTGCGTTTATTATCATTTTAGATTCCCTTATTTCACTGTATATGTAAAGTGTCTTGTGGCTATAATGAGAGTGGTGCTACTTGAGGCCATGGACTGTCATCTTACATAAGTATCTTATATTTCAGAATATTCTGGAAAATTACCTTCTCAGGCAAAACAGAAAAATTATCTTGTCCTCAATTACCCATACAATATTTTGTTTCCGTGGTTTTAAATTAAAGATTCAGAGTCAGCCATCGTAGCACTAGGTGTCACTTGCAGATCATGAATAGTACTATGAGCCCAAGGCAGTTTTTCAAACAGGTGTGTGAGCCACAAAAGTACATAATGTTTAGAATCCCTTTATGAACACTTCAAAATAGAAAAATGAAACAAAAGACAAGTCCTCCTGAGTACCAGTTGCTCTAATATATATTTGTAAATACATGGCTGAAGAACATACTAAACTACTATGTCATAATCATTTATTCATAATTGTGAATTCAGCGGGTAAGGTAGTCTCTGTGTATATCTTCTTTGTTTGCTTTTTTAGTTCTGGGAATCAAACTCTGGATCTTATGCTTGCCAGATAGGTGATGTGCTGTTGAGCTACTTCTCCGGTGCCCCCACCTTTGTTTTTTTTTTAAGTGTATTTAGTACAGGGTCTCATTACGTAGGTTGGACTCGTAGTGATTCTCCTTTTTTTAGCCTCCCAAGTTCTGGGATTACAGAGATGTGCCACCACATCTGGTCTCATTCTCCTCCTCAGCATGCCCCAGGGGTGGGGCCGCCACAGCAGGCCCAGGATGGAACTGTGGTCTAAGCAGGCACTTTAATCTGCTGAGCTATTAGGCCGATCCCATTTTGTCACTTTGAGTGGATACATGCTACCAATTTTTATGAATTCCAGTTTTGCTCCTTGGCACTGTGCGACTACTAATCTGCACTCCATCACTGTCAATTTTTCTTCCCTGGCCATTTCGTAGAAACTGACTCTTCCCTGGCCATTTCATAGAAACCTGTGGTCTCCAGTGCCTTGCTTCTTTCACTTAGCATAATGTGGTTGTCTGTCTTCACTAGATAGATCAATCGATCGATCTCACTACTTTATGGGGTTTTCTGAGTAGTATTGCATTGCATAGGTAGTAACACATGGTCTACCCTTCACCATGGCCAATCTTTTTCCATCCATATTTTGATCCTTCCCCTGTATCCCCTACCTTTCCTCAGTTATTTCAGAAATAGTGTAAAGCACTCATTATATGTTCCATCTCTTTTATTTTTCTAAATTATCTTTCTGTACTTATCTTACCCATGTTAATTTTTTTCTGCAATGAATAGATTGCTTTACGTTCTTTATGCTTCCTTTTTTTATGTTGGCTTTACTTGAGAATGAAGGAGTGTCTAGACTGAAATGTGTCAGATTTTGAAACTTCATTATCTTCCACTTTAATGAAACTCACGTATCTCATGAGACTCTTTCTGTCGCTGTGACAAAATGCAAAGATAAATAACTTCAGGGAAGAAGGGTGTATTTTGGCTCCCAGCTCTGGAGGTTTTGGTCCGTGTTTCCTGAGCCCTGTTTTGAGCCTGTGCCGGGGCACATCATAACAAGGACTGTGTGGTAGAAGTCTCTTCATTCTATGGCTGCTGGGAAGCAAAAGAGAGAGAGACAGACACAGAAGGGGAATCATTTCCCTTTCAGGGCACACCTTGAGTGACCTGACTTCCTCCCACAAGGTCCCAACACTCCTGTAGTGCCGCTAGCTGGGGACCAAGATTTCAGTGCATGCACTTTTGAGTGACATTTAAGATCCAAGTAGAGCACTTGTACTCAGTGGCAAATCCAGATACTGATTACACTATTTCTGTATTTTCTGTAAGATTAAATTATCAGTTTCTTTCTTTTTTTTTTTTTTTTTTTTTTTTTTT
>NW_004524598.1:7620231-7627240 GCF_000260255.1 Octodon degus
TCCACTGAGCCATCTCCCCAGCCCCTAAATTATCAGTGTCAATGTTCTATGTTGGAGTGGACTTGCTTCTGATTCATGTGGCTTTTTCTTTAAACTTGGGTTTTTTTTTCTTTGCTTCTGATTCGTGTGGATTTTTCTTTAAATTCAGGTTGTTGGAAGAGGAGCCTTTGGAGTAGTTTGCAAAGCAAAGTGGAGAGCAAAAGATGTTGCTATTAAGCAAATAGAAAGCGAATCTGAGAGGAAAGCTTTTATTGTAGAGGTAAGTTGAGATGTTCTTTCTGCAATTCTTCACTTGAGGCACTGAGTTTAACCCTGAAAGGCATACCACTTCATTTGTCATTTCTCTATAAATGGCTTCAGCAGTTTTGTTGAGCCAGAGGTGGAGTGTAGGAACATTGTCATTCATATTTTTAATTCTGACTTAAAATTATGGGGAAACAGATTTCCTATATAAATGAATTCACCCTTGAAGTAATGTGTAGTCTCATCCATGGAATTTAAATCTATTTCAAGACATCATATTTTAATTTTGAAATGAAAAAGATGTGATATTCTTTCCCACTATCTAAAATTAAGATGGGAAATTCTATGCACACATTTTTAGTTGATTTTTTTTTAGAAGTTCAAGTGACATTAAGGAAAAATAAGTTCAGATTTGCTTTTTCCTTAGCGTGAATATTTATGGTTTTGTTCTTTCACTGATAGAATGCTGAAGGAAAATTCAATAAGATTGTTTTATCAGATTTATTCCTTATTTTATTAAATTTGTTTTACTCTATATTAGACCAGCATATTTGATCAAATCAACATTATATCACTTAAGTAGCTAAACTTACGTCTTGTGCCCTTCTGAATTTATATGCTTTCTTTTAATATAATTTTAAAATATACAGTATTTGGGCCAGTGGTATAGCACAACAGCACAGCACCTGCCTAGCAAGCACAAGGTCCTGAGTTCGATTCCTGGTCCCAAAACAATAATATAAAATAAAACAATGTGCTTCATACTTTTAATATATAACAGAAATGAAAACTTAATTGTGTTGTAGTAAAGTAATTTGACCTGGCTGCAGAGAACAACACTGCTGAATGGTTTAATGCCAAACTTCAATCCCCTGTATTTCCCCTTGCCTAATTTTCTGCTTCCCAGAGATAACTACTTAAAGTTTATCTCTTCCTTGGTGTTTGGTGTCCCCCAATCGAGCCACTGCTTTGTTATACCTTCTCTAAAGAGTCACTGTAGCCCCTGTCTGCTGAGGAGGCTCTAAGACAGTCATCAAGCTTGAAGTCAGGGAAGGGCTCCTTGCAGCCTTCAGCCACTCCCCCCAACTCCCCTACCCCCTGATTATTAAGTGCCTGATGCTATCATTCTGTTTCTTGTCTCTTGGAAGTTTTGAGTTAAATCTGGTTATTCTCAGTTTTTCCATTACAGTTTATGTTATAACTCACGTCTTCGGGGTCTACATTGTCAATTACTGCTACTATATAATTAACAGTAATTAGTGGTATTTTTCGGTCAAGATAAAAATTCCATAAATATTGGCTATAGAGGAATAAAGCATTATGTAGCATATAGTAAAAAAAGTGGACTTCATATGAGCTTGCAGTATAATGTAGGTAAAAGGAGGAAGAAGAGACAGGAAAAAGGAAAAAAAAAGAAGCAAGAAACAGCTTTTTTCAGGGAGGTGCACTAGTAGTAGAAGCCTGAGCTGTGGGGAATGGGAGAGGCGTATAGCTAAGCCACTCCCTGACCTCAGCGAGTCATTGGCTCAGGGAAGATTGAAACTGGAAGTGAGAGGACAAGCCAGGAGAAGGCCGCAGTAATTACTGCAGCAGTGCAGGTTAGAATTACTAAGGCAGCAGGAATGGAGAAGAGGAAATTAGTTCAAGACAGAAAATGAAATTGGAGCCAAGTATGCACAAAGAATACACATTTTGAAGTCATGCAGTCCAAGAAAGTTCAGACTCTCGCTGTAGGATTTTTCACAGCTCATTTAATTCTTTCTAAACCTTAACCTTTAGGTCTCATCTTTAAAATAAAAAAGGTAATGCCTATCTTTTAGAGCTAGGATAATTATAACAGCAGTGCCATACAGAGCGAGCAGACTCTTCTGCTGTACCTGCAGGTGACGACAGGAGCGTGGCTTTGGGCTTAGACCCAGTGCTGTGTCTGGATTATGTCTTAGTGTGGCTTCCTGATTACTTTCTTCCACGTATTACGCCTTCTTCATAGCTCCCATTCCAGCACTTTGCATATTGCTGTAATTATCTGTGTATGTGTCTGTCTTCGGAACAGTGATTCTCGGCCACTACGGTGAGGCATTTGTTTCTGGAGCCTGTGATTACAATGCTTACTCCATGGTAAGCAGTAATTGTTGAATGAGTTAAAAAAATACTTGGTATACAACCTTAATGATTTTAACAGTGTTCTGAAATCATCTCAAAAATGACGTTAAAAGCATCCCTAATTTGTTTACAGCTTCGGCAGTTGTCCCGTGTGAACCATCCTAATATTGTTAAGTTGTATGGAGCCTGCCTGAATCCAGTAAGTGTGACTTTTGTTGTGATCTGGAAGATGGAGACAGGAGTAGTTTGTGAAGCTGTTTTGATCTGCTGTCTTATATACATTTCTGAAAAGGTTGTATTTTATGCATTTAATTTGTTTCTAGTCTTCTAGCAAAGCAGTATATTGGAAAAATTGTTTTGGCTGATCTTATCCACAAACTTACCTTGTGAGGCTTTGGAAAACTTGAGAATGTCTATGTATCAGCACTGAAGAAGGTCCCCAAAAACCTTGTGATTATGTTTTTAATGTGTAATTCCACTCGTAGTGCTTCTAGAAGACAAGATCTAGGGTCATAGACACCTGTCTTTTTTTTTTTTTTTTTTTTTTTTTTTTTTTTTTTTTTTTGCCTATAATGTGTTTCACATAAATAGAGCCCAAAAGAGTAATTTTTAATGCATCTTTAAAATTAAGAGATTAAAATAATTATGTCACCTTCTGGGCCCCTAAGCTGCTATAGGCCCAGAGCTGCTGTAGGCCCCTAAGCTGTCACCTTCTGGGCCCCAGCTAATTCTTCTGGCACGCATTTCTTTTAGGTGTGTCTTGTGATGGAATATGCTGAAGGGGGCTCTTTATATAATGGTGAGTATCATTATATCTTTAAATAGTAGATACAGTCTGAAAGCTTTGAATATAAACTGTAGGCAACTTAATGTCTTTTACCATTTACCAGCAGAATTCCAAAAGAAACTTTTTAAAGGTTAAAATTAAAACATAAGGTGCTACCTTGGTACATGAAATTTAGAAGTCTTAACAATTTTTTAAATTACGATAAAAAGCACTTGAAGTAAATTTTGCTGTTTCAATAGATTTTAAAATACCTTCAGAAGTTTTTACTTTGTGCCTCCTTTTAACATTGAGCCTCCTCACTTTAGAGCTAACCATGCTTCCCCATCACTCTGCTTACTTTAAAAAAAAATCCTAAAAAGTCAATTCACTAATCACTTTAATTGTAACAATTACAGTTTTGTGTATCACATATTACATATTTATTCCACAGATTTTTCACCTTAAATGTATCAACCATATATAAGTATAATCTATTTTAGTAAGTTACATTTATTTTTAAAGTAATATTTTATGTAAATTTTTGCCTATGCCTGTGTTTCTTATTGTTGATGGGTACCTAATACTCCATTGTTTTGTTGTGTTGAATTACAAGTTTTAACTAGTAATATAGTTATAAGCATCTTGTTGTGCCGATTCTTGTTTCTGTATTTTTGCTCCATGATGCAGATATTCATAATTTTTATTTTTGTGGAAAGCTATTAATTTGAAAAATGTGATACTGTATATTTTTACTTGGATGTATGAATAATATTCAATAGAGATCCTTTTCAAGATTAAATACTTAGATAACAGTTATCTACTCAACATTATTAGATATTTTCAACTTGTTCATTTAGAAACAAAAGGAGGACTAATGGGAACATATGTAGACAAATGCCCACTCCTGTTGTATTAGTGCTTGTACTCCACATTGCTTCTTTTATATGCAATAAAATTCTTTTTAGTTTGTGCCTTTCTTTCGTAGTGCTGCATGGTGCCGAACCATTGCCGTATTACACTGCTGCCCATGCGATGAGCTGGTGTTTGCAGTGTTCCCAGGGAGTGGCTTATCTACACAGCATGCAACCCAAAGCTCTAATTCACAGAGACCTGAAACCACCAAAGTAAGTTTCGTGTGTGTGTGTGTGTGTGTGTGTGTGCACGCGCGGCATGCTCATACACCAAGAATCTAACTCAGGCCCTCATGCTTGCCAGGCGAGCACCGAGCCCCTGAGCTTTACCCCTAGCCCAGTAAGTTCTGTCATGTGACATCCGGCTTCCCACCCTCTGATCTTTTGCCTACTTCCCCCCCCCCCATTCAAGGTAATTATGGCCCAGGAGCTTCTCTTTTCTCTTCCCTTTTGGTTTATTCAAGAATATTTATTTTTCATCCCCTTTCATCATTTAGTTATCTGAGCTTACATTTTAGGATGTTGTTTTTATGGAGGATTTTTATTTTTAATAACTCCTACCTTAGGTACTGGATGTCATGCGGGTCCCACCCCTGGGCCTGCTGAGCTGGCCACCAAGTCTCCAGGCATGGGGACACACGCCTGTAAGCCCAGCACTGGCGAGGCTGAAAACAGGAGGATCATTATGAGTCTGAGCTGCATAGTGAGACCCTATACAAAATACATTGTTAAAATTTATTTTTAAAACAACTCCTGCTTTAGATTATTATAATTTTGGAATATTAGCTGGAAGATCTTACTTTGCACCAACAGTATCTTGCTACTAGCATTAGTTTTTTGAGAGCAAAAGAAGTCTGACTTACTGTCCTAGCAACTAGCACAGTATTCATACGTGGTAGATATTCTGCAAAACTTTGTAGAGTGATATTACTTGTCTTTTTAGGGGAAAACAAACACTTTCTGTCAGGTGAATAGAAACTGAAAATATTCCCAGATTTCTCCATATTAAGAATCCTTTGAAGTGAAAGAACTTTACAGTTCCTTAAAAAGCTAAAGCTAGCACCTGTGGTGTTGGGAATATAGTTCAGCAGCATAGCGCCTGCATTACAAGCCGAAGGTCCTGAGTTCAGTCACTAGCACCAGAAAAAAAACAAACCTAGAACCAAGGGATGTAGCTCAGTGATAGAGCATGTGCATGACATACTGTAGTTCTGGATTCAATCCCTGGTACCAAAAAAGAAAAAAAGAAAGGATATATGAGAAATGTATTCTTCCTTTTTTTCTTCTTTACTCAGATGTGAACAGAAATGCCTTCACATACCTTCTTGCCTCTACTGTCCCGTCAGTCTTCAGCTAGGAGATTTTGCACTCACAGAGTAATAGTACTGTCATAAATTATTCTATCCTCTTATTTATTTATTTATTTATTTATTTATTTATTAATGTATTTGGTTGTTGCAGGGTCTCAGTGCCTAGCTTGGACTCTTAGTGATCCTCCTACTTTCAGCCTCCCCGCACTGGGGTTACGGGTCTGTGCCACTGCGCCCGGACTCTGGCCAGCTCAGCCCACCACAGGGGCAGGGCTTGAACCGTGGTCCCAGCACCTGCCTAAGTGCCTAAGCAGGCGCTTCAGGCCACTGTACCTCATCAACCCCTGTTCCATCCTCCTGATACTGATTTAAAGCATCCTTTCTGGATCTCATTTTCACATCTAATCTGATACATTCTACATAGGCTTCAAATTTTAGAATCTAATTGTTAGTACTAAATAACATTTCTTTTCAGCTTCCAGCCTAAAGTGATTTCTATTTTACAAATCCCTGATAAAATAACACTTAAGCTCTAAAATGTATTTTTATTTTTGTCTATAAAGATAATTTAAATTTAGTTTTCAGTGAGCCTTCATTGTCGTGCTTAGGGTTGGTAGAAATCCCATGAATAAGGAAACACTAATGTGAAAGTTACTCAAAACACAATTGTGCTGTAGTAAATTGATGTACTAGGTTGAAACGAGGAAACCAGTTACAGAGTACTTATAATTGTCTTGAGTGAAGAGTAGGAATTTGAACAAGAACAATGGGACAGGAGAACAAGTTTTTTGTTGAATTATATTTAGAGACAAATTGCATTAAGTATTTTTTTTTCACTTCAATTATCGTAGAAGTATTTTTGGTAGTATGAAAATGTGAATAGCAGTTTATCTAATTTATCTTTCTGACATTAGACTAAAAGAGAGCTGATTTTCAAAATTTCTCCAGTTAGAATTAAAGTGCAAAACTTATATGAAAAGTTTATACAACTTATGATAAAGTAAGCCTCCATGTGCTGACTGCCATGCTACTACAGTGACTATGCAAATTATATTACCTATCTCTAGTTCTGCTTGTCAAGAAAAGCAAAATCTTCTAAGGAAAGATATACTACTTGGTAAATATAGTTGGGTAATAACACGGACTCTTAAGTTCAGAAAAGTTTCAAGAAATCTTTCATTAGATCATTTTTTTTTTTTAAAAAATGATCTAATGAAAGATTAGATCATTTACTGGAGAGACATACCTCTTCATAGGTATATTATCCAATATACTAACACGGGAGAGATCACATCCCCTTGTTTACGGATACATTAATATTCCTTACCCTGCCCGGCCTTCAAAACATAATAGTATACAAAATATAAAGTATCTTAAATATTATAAAAATTGCAAAAAAAAATAGAACGTATGAAAATATTTTTATCCATGTTTTCCCTCCTTGTTGAGAGGCAGCCTAGTTCACCTTGAGTTCGTAACTGTTAAGTGGGTAGGAATATGCCCTGCCTAATAATATTCTGTCCCGGAGGAGCTTAAATAAAACATAGTAGTTGCAGAAGAGGATAAGCACCATAGAAAGTGTGTGGTTCCACTTCTCCGACCGCAGCAAGTAATAGAGCTGGTAGAAGACAACACTTCCTTCAGTAAGGATAAGTAGATTTAACAGCCTTAATGGA
>NW_004524598.1:7627795-7628303 GCF_000260255.1 Octodon degus
GATGAGCTCTGCTATCTTGGTGGAAACAGCACAGAGGAACATAAACACCAAAGGGGTAGCCAAGGAAAAGGAGATTGAGGACTGAATGGCTTCGAAAAAGATTGACAAGGGTCCAGCAAAGCTCCCATCCACACAAAGTAAGCAGCACCAAGCGCGCTGATATCAGAACCACGTAGTGAATCATGGATGCGGCACCTGCCTTAGTGGCCTCATAAAGCCAGGCATGGTGGTACACATCTGTAACCCCAGCACCCAGGAGGCTGAGGCAGTTGGATTGCTCTGAGTTTGAGGCCAGTGTAGACTACAAAGTGGGCTCAAGTCTGGTCTGAGCTGCACAGCAAAACCCTGTCTCAAACAGACTCTGAGATGAGAGCCCACACAAGTCTCCTTGCCAGCATCACTGTGATGAACATGGCCAGGTGATAATCGATGAGATGAAAATTCAGTGAAGTACAAGATGCAGGGTGATTGTAGGGATACCACCACACAGTTTTATAGATGTTGATGT